>NC_022010.1:68609154-68610923 GCF_000317375.1 Microtus ochrogaster
GCTTTGGTTTCCTTTCCATTGCTTGGGGATGCCTCTGAACACTTTCAATCATGGGTCTCTTTAGTAACGTGGCAAATATCTCCATCTCCTCTCGGGATGGGCATGGTCATGTCCACTTTGATTTGCTCACAGATTAACTGCAGGCTGTTCCAGGACCTCCTGGGGGCCCAGCATCCCAGCTGAGGAACCTCTGCTGATGGAAAGCCCCCTAAATGAGTCAATGCAACCAAAGCAAATTCTCATTCCTACCCAGTCCTCACGATGGAAACAAAAGAAAAAAAAAGGAACCCAACCAGTATGCCTTAGGTCTCCCCAGAGTGATATCAGTTCTGGAAGAGAGATTGTCTGGAGCATTCTTGATTTCTGCTCAGCACACAGGAGGACAGGCCCACATGCTGCAGTCCGGTCGTGCAGAGCAAGGCTTCTCCGGGCTTTTGTTAAGAAGCTACCATGCAGTAGGTCTCTGATAACTATCCCGTGCTGCTGCCTACCTGCACACCTGTGAGCATTGTGAGCACAATGTACATTCTTCTACCTCTGGATATGTCTGACAAGCCCTCTTGGAGATTTCTGTGGGGTAAGAAGCACCAGCGTGCCTTTCCCCTAGAAACCAGAGGATTTACAAGCATAAAATTGCACATGTGTCTCAGTGCATTTTGGCGCTTCGATTCTGGTATCCAGATGTTGGGGTTTGTCCCAAAGCAGGGACTGTAAAAAGCAGAGAAAGTTTCTTTCTTTATATGCATATATACGACCAAATTCCAAGACTGAATGAAAATTCTGGCCGTGTTCTGAGTAATTGAGAGTGCATGTTTTCTTTTTTTTTTTTTCCTGAGAGTGCTCTACAAAGTAAACAGATTGAAGAAAGCATGGCTCTTAATTTTTAGTGATCCTCTGTAGACTTCTGGGAAGTGCTATTTACCTTTTAAACATGAAGTTTATGGTGCTAATCCGCTGCTGTTATCAGTGCCCCCAAATAAACAATAACACAAATGCATGTGGACTTTCCCATTAACCTCATGAGCTGTTAATGATGACGGGGCTGTTGAGCTGAGTCCGGGACCAAAAATCAGTGTGGCTTTTGTCATCTGAGTCTCAAGAGTTCAGTTTTAAAACCCAGGTTTAAAACACATTTGTGTCCCTTGTGGGAACACAGCCAAGCCATCAAAGCACCTCCCCTGACTTGTGTGACAGACTGTGAGAGAGGAGGACAATGGAGATTTTATTTCTTTCTAGACCTCACAGAACTGGTCTAGAGTCTGCAGGGCAGACTATGGTGGCCGGGCTGTTCCCTCCTTTACCTCATCCAGCTGTGCTGGAAGAATTATATACAAAATAGACAACTCGGGTGGAATGCCCTTTATCTAAGAGGTTTTAGTCTAGAAGTGTAACACTTTAGATTTCAGGTTGTTTTTGGATTGGGAAGTAAATGCATGGTCACACTGAGCTTTCTTGGGGATAGGACTCAAGTCTAAACATGGACTTTGTTTTTTACTTCACTTACCATTATGCATGTACCACGAAGAAAATGTTCTACAGTGTTCTCACTGTATCTGGGTTTGACCAGGAACCATCGTGGAGGTCCGGTGGGGGATTTGCTGCTGTAGTGTCATGTCTACCCTCAAATCTCTCTCACTTTGGACCATTTTAGGTGCTTTTGAATTAGTGCATACTTAACCTCTGTTATCAGTGAACAAGGGTTCCAGAAAAGAGAGAGCGAGAGAGAGGGAGAGAGAGAGGAAGAGAGAGAGAGAGAGAGAGAGAGAGAG
>NC_022010.1:68611033-68612329 GCF_000317375.1 Microtus ochrogaster
GCCACCTTGTGTTTTTGAGACAGAGCCTTTGACTAAAGCCTGAAGTTCCCTGAATGAGCAAGACTAGCTGCCAGTGACCTTCAGGAACCTCCTCCCCACCCCCACCTCTGATTTTCCTATCACTAGGATTAGAAGGGTGCAGGACCTGGAACTTTGGTCGTGTTTGTGTGGTGAGCACTTGACTGACTGAGCTATCTCTCCCGGAACCCAAGAAGACATTTTTAACTTGGAATAGTTTGATCAGTGTGTGTGTTGGTCTTGCTCCTTAGTCTTCTGTGGGAATGGGGTGCACACAGGTATTCAGCCTCAAGGCCTGGTGTCTCCGACAGGAAATTTAAAGAAGCAAAATCAGGGAAGCTCTTGTGTTACATAAAACATGTGAAGAAACGCAGTCCTGAGTATGGAAAAACATTGTTTTTTTTTTCCTTTTCTTTTAACACATTTTTGACTCTTACACAAACTTGGATCTTGTGTGCTTTGGGAGCCTTTTAATTTATAAAAGACCACGAGGGTGACATTGAGCAATAGAAGGAGGTAATAATTAGTTGTACTCAGACTCATCTGAAGCTGGACATTGGTATTTTATGTGCTAACTTAATTATTTAGTCAAACCATGACACCGACAACACATTAATTAGTTGTTCTCTGGCTGAGCATTAAATTTGATATGCTGGCATCAGGTCACTGGCAGCTGGGTAGTCTTCTGTCATCAATGCCCCCCAAATCAAAGCTGGAATGTTTAATGAAATTGATGGTCTAAATGTTTTGTTTCTTGTGTTTAGAGCTCATGGAAAAAGTTTTTTTTTAATTCTAGTTTTTATTATCAATCTCTACTATTATTTAAGGTTGATATTCAACTGTTTAGTATGTTGGTGAAGCATGTCATTGCTTAGCTGTACCTCAAGCTGAAACACCTAAATCAGGATAGTCATTGCATCAACTGTGCTGCAGTGGTGATCGTACAGTGGCCGTGGTATCACACAGTTAATATCACATAGTGGCTCTTACACTGTGGGGATCACACAGTGACGTCACACAGCAGAGGCACACAGTGGACATTGCATCACACAGTGACTATCAATAGTAGCCATTGCTCAGTGTTCATCACATGGTGGTCACCACAAAGTGACCGTCACTCAGTGGTCATCACACAGTGCATATTGCGTAGTAGCTTTCTTACACTGTCCATCACACAGTGACCATTATACAGTAACCATTATACTGTGACCATCACACAATGACAGTTATACAGTGTCAATCACACAGTGACCATCACACAGTAACCATTACACAGTG
>NC_022010.1:68613915-68614379 GCF_000317375.1 Microtus ochrogaster
TTTTCAGTCAGTTCATTTGCTGTCAGTCTTCATATTGCGGTTACAAAGGAAGAATTTTTTACTTTACTACTTATCTTGAAAGGTAATCTTATAAGAAATCTTAAAGGAATCATGAACCTAAAATTTTATAGATGAATAACAATCTGTCAGCTCTACTTTAAGTCTTTTTCTTTCTTTTTTTCTATTATTTATATATTTATTAAAGATTTCTGCCTCCTTCCCGCCACCGCCTCACATTTCCCTCCCTCTCCCCCAATCAAGTCCCTCTCCCTCATCATCCCGAAGAGCAATCAGGGTTCCCTGACCTGTGGGAAGTCCAAGGGCCACCCACCTCCTTCCAGGTCTAGTAAAGTGAGTATCCAAACTACCTAGGCTCCCACAAAGCCAGTATGTGCAGTAGGATCAAAAACCCATTGCCATTGTTCTTGTGTTCTCAGTAGTCCTCATTGTCCACTATGTTCAGC
>NC_022010.1:68614699-68617702 GCF_000317375.1 Microtus ochrogaster
ATATATTCCATACTTTCTTCATCCATTCTTCCATTGAAGGGCATCTAGGCTGTCTCCAGGTTCTGGCTATTATAAACAATGCTGCTATGAACATAGTTGAGCATATACTTTTGTTGTATGATAAGGCATCTCTTGGGTATATTCCCAAGAGTGGTATTGCTGGATCCAGGGGTAGGTTGATCCCGAATTTCCTGAGAAACCTCCACACTGCTTTCCAGAGTGGTTGAACAAGTTTGCATTCCCACCAGCAATGGATGAGTGTACCCCTTACTCCACAATCTCTCCAGAAAAGGCTACCATTGGTGTTTCTAATTTTAGCCATTCTGACAGGTGTAAGATGGTATCTTAAAGTTGTATTGATTTGCATTTCCCTGATCGCTAAGGAAGTTGAGCATGACCTTAAGTCTCTGCGCCGTGCCTGCGCTGGTCTCTGTGTCTACTTTAAGTCTTTTGGGTGCATACCCACTCATAAATAGTATACACACACACACACACACACACATATATGTATATATATACACACACACATCAGGTTGAGGGCAGAAATTGGTGGGTACAAGGAATTAATTGATCATCATCTTTGATCATCAACCAATCCTAGCAAGGCAAATCCATCAAGTAGTGATAATTGGACTGCTCTGTCTTTGATCCTTAACTTAATGATTCTATCACTCAGCTATGTGTTCTTGTGAACGTTAGGTTGTTTTCTCGGGTTTTTTCATCTCAAAGCTGTTATCAAAACATCCCAGTCTAAGCTGAAGTCATCCTAAGGCTTTGCTTCAGCTGTGATGCACACTAAAATCTGTGAATGCATCTTTCAACGTTAAGATTAAAAAAGTTCGAGCCAGGCTGGTTCCTGAGGACACAATTGTTTTCCTTGTTCATCAGCCTGAACGGCATCAATTTATGCAGCTCCTTAGGTGAAACCCACAGGCCTGGCTGTGTGACACTTCCTCGTGTGTATGTCCAATCATTAAAACTCTATCTCAAGCTAACATTATGATTATCAATTAGACACTACAGCTTAGGTAAACATGATCAGCAGAATGGGATATCTCCATGAGATAAACACACTATATTATAGGCAGTGGGTTATCTCCCCACACCCATTCACACCACCGCAGATACCAGAGAAAGATGGCGGTAGCAAACATATAGAGGCACAGCAGAAGCAAAGGACATCTGGAGTCTGTGGTCTCGGGGCCTTGTCTGGCTGAGATTCACCCATCAGGATTTTGCCTCCTAGTGAACTGATGCCTTGAAGTTCAATTGCCACCAGGTGCTACTGTTTTAGATCACCTGAGACACCTGGAAAGGACCTTCTCCAACCTGTGGAGCTGCCTGCAGGCTGTGCAGTGAGCTCCAGGTTCCCAGCTCTGTGAGCTGGCACCCAGGCTGGGGTGGGCCCTTGGTAATGCAGCTGTCTTTGGGTGATTTCTGCTCCTGTAACTAACCCCTCACCCATATTCCTGTAAGTAACCCCAGTAAAAGTCATTGGTTCTCCAAGTCACACTTTGGTAATATCTCTACTTTTGTCTGTCATGGGATCCCCATTTGGGGCAAGGAGACATGTGTGGTATTTCCCCAGGAAAAATATTTGTTGTATAACACCAGAGAACTAGAGACTGTCTGTCTGTGGTTTCTTTGGAAGGTATTTGTCGTCAAGTATTTTTGCCTATGGAAGTAAAAGTCATTTTCTACAAAACAGAGAAAAATAAATCAGAAGAATCTGAGAGCCAGGAGACATTGGCACAGAATACTACATGGTCGGTATACACCACTTGAACTGTCCTTGAATATTTGGGAGATGGCTTCTCATCTTAGCTTTCTAAATACCTCAACAGTCTCCCTTGGGTGGTAGCATTTTCTCTGGACTTGTGGGAGTCGGTGTGACTCTCTGCATAATAGTGATCTTAAATGAATTTGAATATCACCTATAACTAGTTGTGCATGGGCTGGAAGCCATACAGTCACCATGGCACCACGCAGAAATATGCCATCTTCCCTCTCTAACCTGATAGCAAATGCTTTGGCAAGAAGAAGCCCAGAGTTGCCCATGTGCGAGAGCTGGGTGTTCATGCCTAGTGATTTCACTTGTGGTTAAGATGGTAGCGTTACCAGTAAACCAACATGGGCTCTGGCTCAGACACTGTGACCTCGGCAGACTCTGGAGTCATCTTCAGGCACATCTCTCTCCACGCAGCCTGAGCTCACACTCTGACCCAAAGGAATACCAGTGCTCTAGGCTGGCACTCGCCTGCAGATAGGCAGCAGTCTTAAAGAGGAATATTATTCCTAGTGGTCGTCAGCTCAGAAAGACAAGTCTTGTAGTCACCACAAAGAAGAGCTAAGCCTGGGATGATTTACTCTGCAGGGAGGATGTGGAGTAACGAGCCTCCTTGTTTCCTGCTCTCTCTCTCTCTCTCTCTCTCTCTCTCTCTCTCTCTCTCTCTCTCTCTCTCTGTGTGTGTGTGTGTGTGTGTGTGTGGTGTGTGCTGGGAGCACATTCCCTTTTCTTTGTTTGGAGATGGTGTTGTTCAACCAGGGCTGGCTTGATCTCACTGTGTAGATGAGGATGGCCCCAATCTTATGCTCCTGTAATCCTGATTACCAGGATTATAGGCATCCTGCCCCCAAGTTTAAGTGCTGGGGTTGAAACCCGGAGTGTGGTGCATGTTACGCAAGCATTGTATCCACTGAGCCACACCGCAGGGCTCATTCTTGTCCCCAAGAAATGATCCGTGGAGGGAAAGGAGATCAAGAGGTAACTGATAGCCAGGCTCAGCCCCACCATCATGTTCTGCACCCCCTTATCTTCGGTTTCCCCAGAAGTCGTGTTTTTGTTTCTAGGAAGCAAAAATAGGAACGGACCCTCTCATGATCAGAGGTAGATTAGACCAAAATGTCCCTTGGTGCTGCAGCCTAGTCCTCTCCTTGTGTTTCTTTTAATGGAGACAGTGGTCAAAGGGAAGAGAAACAGCTCACAGTGAGAGGGAGCACAGC
>NC_022010.1:68617912-68620496 GCF_000317375.1 Microtus ochrogaster
GAACCAGGAGCATAGCATCTGGGAACTGGGAGCACAGTGTCTGTGAACTGGGAGCACGGCACCTTAACAGGGAGCATCACATCTGTGAACTAGAGCACAGCGTCTGTGAACTGGAGTATCACCACAAAGAAATTGTGTCTTTTAGGGGTGTGGGCACCTGCATCAGGGTTTGAAAAAAAACTCAAGTTTACAGTATGGTGGTTGTGGCAAGTGTGTCAGGAACAGTTAGCACTGCCCATGGTAATGTCTCAGTAGCGCACAGCAGATGAGGAAGAGTGTGCCGGGTTGGGCATGAGAGTGGACCCACAGCAGTACACTGTGCACTAGTGGCCATGGTTCTGTGTTGGACTAAGAAGGAGTGGAGTAGTGTTTCATTATGGCAGTGCTTCTGTCTGAGCAGAGGAAGGTCAGGTGCACATAAAGTGTTTCAATATAGGTGGGGGCCACAGCGGGAAAAAGAGTGAAAACTCTTGCGGAATGTCAGGAGGGAATACACAGACTTAGACACCCTTCACAGGCAGAGGATGGAGGGACCTGGGAAGAGGAGAACTGACAGGACGAGGGCTTGAGTAAGGAAGGAGTTAAAGGTGGCAAAGGGCCCACAAGATGCCCGGAAGGGGGAGCGTCTGCTTCCAGAACAGAAAGGTTTGTGGGGAGATTAGGAGAGAATGGAGCAGAAACTAGAAGAGACTGGAGATTCCCTTTCCGGCCTTTGGAGTGGAAACGTTGAACAGAGATGTTTGGCCAGAGAAACTGAGATGTTTAATGTTCCAGCAGGGCCAAGAGGTGTCAAGATCTTGTAGTTTAGGACAGAAGTGGTTTGTTTTTACTACAGGTTACAAGGAAGATGCAGGAGGGGAGACAGCCATGTCAAGGGCTCAGGTGGAGAGAGAGAGAATCTGAAAGGAGCGGTTGCCATTTCTGAGTTGTCAAGGTCTGAGAACAAGGCCAGGGCACTTTCCCCCTGAATCAAAGGAAAAGGAGGAAGTGTGGGCAAAGCTACAGGGAGAACTTGAGGTTCAGGAGTTCATGTTGAAAGAGGGGACATCACATGATTTAATTCTCAGCGAAGTGAAAACCGAGAGAGGCTGTGAGAGAAAGGAGAGAACTTTGGGGTAAGAAGCCGGATTATGAAAGGTTCCATCAGCCCCAGGGGGATTACATACACTAGAGACGGACAATTAGCAGCTGAGTTGAAGTCAGTTCCCAGCGAGCTGAGAAATGAGATTTACAGCAGATCCAACCAGGGAAGTTACATGATTACTATCCCACAATGCTCAGTTCTCTGGTATCAAGATGGAAGGAGGGGAGCTGGGGACGGAGTTGGAGTAGCCAGCCTCCTGGGTCGAAACAGGAGATCTGTCAGGGGTCTGTAGCACACGAACTGAACCTGGGGAGACAGGTGAAACCTGAGCTGAAGAGAGTCTGGGAAAACCGAGGTATCAAGAAAGAGGGGTCCTATCAGGGACCACAGGCAGCTTCGGGAGGAGCGGGGCAGCGGAAGGGAGAAGGCTGTGGTTAGCGTGCGGGACCTTAGCTGGAGAGTCTCTGCCCTCATCAGCCCAGATCCACCCGGGATCCACGTTACACTTAATGGCTTTCATTGCTTTGACCAGCTCGTCTTTAGGGATTTTTGTGTATGTGTTTGTGAGAATAAGATACCCTGGGAAAGGAAATGTAAAATCATGTCTCTGCCATAATAAGACCATAATAGGAAGGGTGTGCTGAGTCCCAGACATTTCTGTTAACTGTGTATTTCCTAAGAACGCCGTTGTCTCACGAGGAAGCTGACTATGTTGTGGTCACTGTAGCTGTGTTTCCAGCCCATGTGTGGGTCATGTCTCTGCCTTCCACTGTGGAGTTTTTGTTGTTCTCTGCAGACAGCCTGTGACCCACTGAACATGGAGTCCTATGAGACTGTTGCGCTGTCCCAAACCTTCCAGTGATCTCCCCTGTGACGCATGTCTTCACAGTGGCCGTCTGACTCCATCACTGCCCTGGCTCCGTCTGGCTTTCGCTCTGCCCACAGAGGTGTTGGTGGTCCCTCAGCATGGAGTGTTCTGACTGGTGTTTACGTCACTTCCTCTATTCTCTTCTTAGCTGGAGCTTACCCCTTTAGCTAGACCACGGGAGCCCCAGAGATCAGCCTCTTCCTTGCCTCCCAGAGCTGGGGCTGTGGGTGTGCATGGCTGTAACCAGCTTTTACGTGAGGGCTGCGAATCCATACCAAGACTCTCAAGCTTGTACAACAAGCAGTTTCTCCGTCGAGCCAGTTTTCATTTCCCCCAAGGCAAAGTCTACAAGGGGAGGAGTCTTTCTGTGTTGCCTTTTGGCCCCGTCTTTACCCCTTTCCTTACTCCAGGAGTTCACTGAATGGAGAGTGTTAAAATCGTGATTACAAGAGCCATCGCGGAAAGTTGGGAAGGCAGGTTTAAGACAGGACCCCAAATTTGTCCATGATGCTGTGTCAAAATCATTTCCCTGTGCTGTATTTTACAGCATACACACATGGCTGATCTATCTACACGGGTTTTGGTGGACAGAAGCTGACTTCAGAGACACTATCAGCGGCAGATCTAGAATC
>NC_022010.1:68621116-68622572 GCF_000317375.1 Microtus ochrogaster
AAAAAAGAAAAAAAACTGCTATAGGAAGAAAAACCCCACTATTGAAGGAGGTTTGGGGGGCTCATGGCCTGGAGTGAGGCAGCTCTGAGGATGGTGATACACACTCAGACTTAGGAATGTGACACCTAAGGCAAATGGCAGGTATTCCACACATACTTGTGCATCCACTGGAGCAAGCTACCTGAGGAGCTGTTCCAACTCTGCAGAAGGACCGGTTCCTGCTGGTTGGCCCCCACAGTGAAAGTACCGTTTGGGGTAACAGGGTTTCACATACCAGAAGTTCCAGTAGAAAATCCATGACAACGGGTTCGGTATCGTCTATTTGATGGCTTTCACCCCCAAAATAAAAAGCAGAAAAGAATTTTAAAATGTTTCTGTGTATAAAGCCACAGAGAAACCCTGTCTCGAAAATCCAAAAAAAAAAAAAAGAAGAAAGAAACATAGTTTTTGTGTTTGTGTAGGTGTACATGTGGGTCCACGTGCGTGTGTGTGCATTGTGTGCACATGCATACAGCTGTGTGCACTCGTGTGCACATACACACGGAGCCCAGAGGCCAACCTTGTTGTTTTCCCCACGTGTCTTCCACCATTGTTTCTTTTGAGATAGCATCCCTCACAGGCCTTGAGTCTTGTCAGGCAGGGTCGATTGATTGCCTGCTGATCTTCCCGTCTTTGCCTCACCAGATTGCAGGCATGAGTCACTATGCTCAGCATCTTTACTTTGGTTCTGGGACTCGAACTCAGGTCCTTGTGCTTGCATAGTGGCCCTTTACCTACTGAGCTGTCTCCCAGCCCCCAAGGCTTTTTAAAATAGTTTCAACAAGTAACCGAATTCTAACGGCAGTGGCAAATTTCTCAGACCTCCCAGGCCTTTGGATAGTTCTCCTTCTCTGTGAGCTGTTCCTCATACTTCTTACAGAGCAGTGACTCGCTTGGAATACCTGTCCGTTACTGAGTTTCTCTTCCACGGGTCTGTGGGATTACAGTGGACGTGTCAGACCGTCTCCCAAGAGTGTGCAAATGCACTTGTTTGTGCATGCCTAAGATGCACCAAATAGTTCATTCTCTTTGAACAAGCCCATGCCTCTGTTTTCAGAAATGCACTTTTGCAGATGCATCGGGAACACATTAAGCTACAGAATAACAGAGATTTTGAAGCTGTGTTTCAAAGCCCCTGGAAACCCAATTGATATAAACACGGTAAAGTCTGTCGTGGTCATGATGTCATTTGTCTTATAAACATCTTTTAGTCTCTGGAGAAATCATAGCACACATAGCAGCAGAACTGATAAACAAATCCCTGGAAGATAGATACACAGAGAGCAAAACTTGTAATTAGAGTAATTTACGTTGAAAAGTCACAGGGCATCTCAATGGTTTTATGAACAACATGATTAGAATTAGCAGTTCTTAGGACTTTTGCTTTTGGAACTATGATATTTTCAGAATGTTAATT
>NC_022010.1:68622672-68624140 GCF_000317375.1 Microtus ochrogaster
GAACGTGAGGCTCACTGATTGGCTACAGGATCTGCCTATCTCTGTCCTGGAAACGCTGGGCTCACAGGCATACACTAGCATGCGTTTGCTACCGAGTCCTGCGAATCTGAACCCTGTTTGCAAGTTGGTGCCAGCCAGAGGCTTTACTGACCCGGCCGACTCCCTAACTTTTTTATTTGTATGTTTTTTGAGACAGGGTCTCTCCATGTAGTCGTGGCTGTTCTGGAACGAACTCTGTAGACCAGGCTGGCCTCAAACTCACTGAGGTCCACCTGCCTCTGCCTCCTAAGTGCTGGGATTACAGGTATAATCACCACCGCCTGTGAGGATCGACTTTTAAGGAGAGTCATGTGAATTCATTTGAATTGCAGAAGTTACTTTGTTAAATATGCTACGCATTCTTAAAATTTGTTTTATCTGTATTTTAAATAATGCAAGGCAAAACTTTTAGAGAACAAATCCAATCATGTTTTAATTTCAGTTATTCATAAGCAAATTTAAATTAAGATTTTATTTAAATTTGATGGATTGCCTCTAAACTCAGAGTATGGTTTCTTTTTCAGATATATTCAGTGATAGGTAAATTATGGAAGGCTCTTTTTTGACTCCAGGAAGCAGCAATCTTTGATAATAAAAATAAGCCCGTCTACTATGAGTGAAACGTAATAGTTTCTTGATGTAAGATGGGATTGGCAGGCAGAGGCTTCTCAGATGGACTTCTGAGGCCACCTCTGATGTATTTGGATTATCAACTTCTACTCATGTCACCTTGGGTGAGCAGCCCAGACTTTCCTTCACAGTGCCTTTGGGTGAAACTTCTTTCGTTGGAACTACACTTGTATGACCTAGAGAGTTCCAGAACACATAAGCAGCAAGAATTTCTAACTAGCTGGCACCTTTCACCCAGGTGAACTCCTCAGACTTTTAAAACCCTGTGAAAAAAGGCAGAACTGGACCCGTTGGCAAACTATTTCTCATCACTTGGGGACAGGCATGGATCTCAGTAGCTTTTCACAAAGAGGGCGTGTGTAGCCTGCAGCTAGCAGTGCTGGGGTTGTGCCCTTAAAGAATCCCTTTCAAAGGCCAGGTAAAGAAGTGCACACCTGTAGCCCCAGCACTTGAGAGTCAGAGGCAGGTGAATTCCTGTGAGTTCGAGGCCAGCCTGGACTACACAGTGAGTCCCAGGCTAGTCTGTGTTCCATAGTGAGACTCTGTCTCAGTAACAATCGATAGTCTTCCTAACTGCCTTTAATTTTCTGCTCTGTAATGCGTCTTACTGATTTCTTTCAATTTTTCCCATACACAAACATATACTCAAATGTTCTGTTTGTCAGTGTAGCTGATGTCTTCAACATTGCAGACTCACAGAAACAATATGAGTGAGGCATGGACACATTTGTGTGTGTGTGTGGGGGGGGAGAACCCATGTGGACACATTCATGTGTGTGTGTGTGTGTGTGTGTGAGCG
>NC_022010.1:68624321-68626084 GCF_000317375.1 Microtus ochrogaster
GTGTGTGAGAGAGAGAGAGAGAGAGAGAGAGAGAGAGAGAGAGAGAGAGAGAGAGAGCGCACCCATGTGGACACATTTGTGTGTGTGTGTGTGTGTGAGCGCACCTATGTGGACACATTCGTGTGTGTGAGCACACCCACATGGGCACGTTCATGTGTGTGGATGTGTGAGTGTACTCAAGCAGGAATGTATATGGGGGACAGAGGTTGATGCTGGGTGTCTTCCTTGGTTACTCCTGACTTCATTTTCTGACGCAGGATCTCTCACTGAACCTGGAGCTCGCCGGTTTGTCTTCTGGCTAGCCCACTTGCTCTGGGGTCCCTACCTCTGCCTCCTGAGCACGAGGGTTACAGACTGGATGTCACACCAACCCTGTTTTTATGTGGGGTGGAATATGAACCCCAGTCGTTAGACTTGTATAGCAAGCAGTTTGTCCATGGATCTCCCCCCCCTCCGAGTTTACATATTCTAGAAGTCATATTTACAAAGGAAAAGGAAAAGGGCATGGGTGAAATTCATTACAGACATTCACAAATTCTTCCCTTAATACTTTTCCCTTGATTTTCGACATGAAATGAGTGTAAAACAAAAACTTAGTCTCTTCTTTTCTTTCTCCACACCATCTTCTACATTGGTATGTGTTTTGTACTTGTTACAGAAATATCAGCCTGGATTATTTACTGTTTAAGTGTCAGTAGCCACCATATGCACCGTGAACATCCACACTGGCATTTTTGAGTCCTCTGTGATCACATATGATCACTGAGCTAAGACATAGAGGCTGAAACCACAGTGCATATTGGAGAGCCTCCATTATCTGAACGTTAGTGCCTCATCATACCAGATGTGGAAGCAAAGAAATACCGTTCTGTCCCACTCAGCATGTGAGAAACGGATTGAAAGCTGAGACATGTAGCTGCCCGGTCTCCTGGGAGGCTGTGTTCCCGGGAAAGGGTTTTATGGAGCAGATAATGAGTCACCAAGGCATTGGGTGGCTGTGCAGGTGGTCACAAGGTCGTTAGCAGCAGAGTGATGTCCAGGTGGCCAGCCCAGGGTCCAGACCAGCATTAGTCACAGCCAGCCATTTGCAGAGAGCAGAGTACCGTGGTAGGATGTGTGTCTGGACGACTCTGAACCATGGAAGCCAAAGAACAGGTCACTACCTCTGTTGCATAGCCCAGGACAAACTCCATTCAGACCTGTCTCCAGAAACCCGCAGCTGTGGCCAGCCAATGCCAGTTGGCCCTCAGGGAGACTGGCAGAAACTCACTTCTTATTAAGCTGCCTGGCAGTGAGGGAGGAGGGTCAAAGACCCATCTAAGGAAATGCTTAGTTAAACCATTTTTCCCGTACACTAAGTCTTGAGATCTTTCGCAACTGAACTAAATGCCACTATTTAACTCTGCCTCCACTGCTGCTCTATTTGGCAGAGAGTGGGAGAGTGGGGCCTAAAAATGAGGCAGACTCAAGTCTCACGCAATAGCCAGCTTCAGGCCAGGCATAAGATGGTTTGTGCTCTGAGGGCATCCTGAGGGTTAAGGCAGGTCATGTGAGCAAAATTCACTTGCATTCATGTTTCTATGCTGTCACAAGGGCTAGGTCGCATGAGTTTAGGCTTATACAGTCATGAGGACAAGGTGACATTAGTTCAAGGTAGATACCGTCATCAGGACAACCTGTACATGGGAGCATCATCTAAATAATAATTGTAGATGCTTGCCAATCTGAAGTAAACCCACTCCTGTTCACACCAGGGACAGACC
>NC_022010.1:68626184-68634478 GCF_000317375.1 Microtus ochrogaster
TACATGGGAGCATCATCTAAATAATAATTGTAGATGCTTGCCAATCTGAAGTAAACCCACTCCTGTTCACACCAGGGACAGACCCGAAAGCACCTTCCAAGATCATCCCGTGTCATGGAGGAGCAGAGGTCACAAGACTCTTGTCTGTGTACTTGGACTCTTCTCACAAGAACATCCCGTGTCATGGAGGAGCAGAGGTCATGACTCTTGTCTGTGTACTTCGAGTATTCTCACAAGAACATCCCATGTTTGGAGAAGCAGAGGTCACGAGACTCTTGTCTGTGCGCTTGGACTGTTCTCACAAGAACATCCATGCTGTGGAGGAGCAGAGGTCACGAGACTCTTGTCTGTGTGCTTGGACTGTTCTCACAAGAACATCCCTTGTCATGGAGGAGCAGAGGTCACAAGACTCTTGTCTATGTGCTTGGACTGTTCTCACAAGGTCTCAGAAATCTCCTCACACAGCTTCATTCGTGGACTGTGTGCCAACATGCCCCCAGCGCCGTTACTGGTTTCATTAAGGAACGATAACCCAAAGAAAGAAAATCCAGGGTTCAAATAATCTCAGGAAGACCACGTGGTGCTTAGAGCACAAACTGATTACCTGAACAGTTTTCTCCTCCACTTTGAGGGCCTCAGTTGAAAGCATCCTTCTCCATTGCATTCCTGCCTCCAGTGCCTTGGAATATCCAGGGTGCCAGGCCCTGCTTCACATTTTAGACCCCAGGAGCATGGTCCCTTGTAGTCAGAGGCTGCTTGTTCGTTTCCCGGCTGCCCAGACCTGAAATAATCACGCTGAAGCCATATTAATTGCAACCCTTCTTGGCCAAAGACTCTAGAGTATTCCTAGTTAGCTCTTACATCTTAAATTAACCCATTTCTATTAATCTGTGTATCCCCACATGGTTGTGGCCTCTGGCAAGGTTCCAGTAGGCATCTGTCTCCTGCTGCGGCTACATGGGTCTCCCTGACTCTGCCTACTCTCTTTCTACATCTCTTTTCGGATTTTCCTCCTGGATTTACTGTTAAGCCATTAGCCGAAAGCAGCTTTTTTATTAACCAATGGCAATAAAACATTCACGGAATATAGAGGGGAGCCCCACATCCGACCCTTGTTTCCTAGCGTGGTGATGGGTGTGGCAGGTGTACATATTCCCTAAGAAGATGGTCACTTAGTAGACCAGTTCTCCAAGGAGGCTTCCCTTAGACCATGAGGCTTGACCTTCCAGGAAGATGGAGGGGCATCCTAAGGTGGAGAGAGTGAGAAGAGATGAGCTGTTCTTAAAACCACAGTTATTTTCATATGGACTGCCTTCTTAAAATGTTCCTTTTCAGTGTCTATGAGCCACCATCTTCCTCCCTCCCAGGGAAGCAGAAGAAGGCAGTGGCTCATGGCCTTCTGTAATCATTGCGTTCAGAGAAGTCTGGGGGAGTGCCAGCAATTTTGTGTTGATCAGAAATAGCAGTTTTAAATGGATTGAAGACAGATTTAATAGTTTAATAATAATCTTTAAATAATAATAATTTAATAATAATTTTCCAGGTGAAATTTTGTAGTGTTTCATTTGTGTCCCTCCTAGAGAAAGGGTGACTGTACATAGAAAAATTCTAGGAGATGGTGAATTCAGGTGAATTTGTTGGTTAATATGACATAATATTTGAAATTGCAATTGAATTGAAAAGCTAGGAAATGTCAGTTTGTCCTGGTGAACACATTGTGCTTCATGATGCTGGTACTGACATCCTTGCAGGATTGGGAAGTATGGGGTTCACCCTTGAATCATCTTTGGGTTTTCATCACAGAGCCTAAAACATGGATGGTGGTTCAACATGCACCCCATGAAGAGTAAGCATGATTTGAAAACCACAAAGTACACACAGGGTTAAGATCTCAGATGAATTCTGGATGTGGTAGGTGAGGCCACTGGATCCTGCCACCATGCTTTCTGTCTCTATGAATTTGCCTGTTCTTGGGTCCCTTTGTCGGTGACATCCTATAGTGATGTTCTTGGGACCCCGTGTACGTGACATCCTATGTTGACTGCTCTTGGGACCCTGTGTAGGTGACATTGTATGTTGACTGCTCTTGGGACCCTGTGTAGGTAACAGCCTATGTTGACTGCTCTTGGGACCCTGTGTAGGTAACATCCTATGTTGACTGTTCCTGGGACCCTGTGTAGGTAACAGCCTATGTTGACTGCTCTTGGGACCCTGTGTAGGTGACATCCTGGGTTGCCTCTCTTGCTCTGCTTGCTTACTTTGCCCGTCATTGTGGCCTCACGATTCTTCCTTGGGGTAACTGTGTCAGATCTTTTCCATTTGTAAAGGCTGAAGGGCGGTTTGTTATGTATCACATTTGTTTTATCATTTATATATTGATAGATACTTTGACCATTGTGAATAACATGGTTGTGAATGCAATTGTACAAATAACCCATAGGCATGACTATTCTGTTTGCTTGAGTATATGCACAGTGACGTGTAATTGCCAACTTGGATGCTATTGTTTTTATATGTTTTATTTATGTGTTTGTACACGGCGCGAAGAGGCTCTCAGACTCCCTGGAACTGGAGTTACAGGCAGTTGTGGACCACCCAAGATGAGTACTAGGGACTGAACTCCAGACCTCTGCAAGAGCAGCCACAGCTCTTCATGACCAAGGCATCTCTCCTGCCTCAGGTTTTTGAGGTGCAAACATGCTGATTTCCATAGAGGCTGCCTCTATTTTACATTGCCAACAACAACACACAAGGACTCCATTCTCTCCACATCTTTGCCAGAATCATTGTTGCCTGTTTTGTGAAAAATAGTATCCATCCTCGTGAAGATGAGGGCAAGGAACGTGCAGGTAGGGTTCATTCTTCAAAGCAGACAGTCTCGCCAGGCAAAGGCTTCTCAGTGTGAACTCAGGAGGAGCTGAGTCCAGGGCTCTGGTATTAGGACTTTGACAAACTATCCACAGCCACGTCTCTCAAACCATTGAAAGGAGAACTGTAGAGTTGAAAGAGACTAGAAATGGTCTTTTCCTTGATGACAGGTGCTCACTGTCCCACAGAGAGGCTGGCACTCCCGGTGAGAGATCCCAGAGTTGGCCGCAGAGGTTCCAGGGCAGGATTGGGCCCTCAGAGGAATGGCTAATGGGAAGGGAGCTGTCCAGCAAGAGAGAGGAGGCTGAAAGGGCAGTGTATGCAAGGATTGCTGGGAGTCCTTGCTGGGGTATAAGGGTAAATGGAGTGTTTACGCTCTCTCTCTCTCTCTCTCTCTCTCTCTCTCTCTCTCTCTCTCTCTCTCTCTCTCTGTGTGTGTGTGTGTGTGTGGTGTGTGTGTGTGTGTTGGGGTGTGGACTGTTTACTGTGTGGGGAAAACGGCTCTATTTACACAGTAACTGCTTTATTGCATGGAAACACGTATAGACTTTCCAAAGGCTGGCTGTTTTAAGAGTCTGGGTACTGTGACATCACCCAGCAGAGTTGGATATCAGTTGAACAGCTGGTACGAGAGTGTTTGGCAGTGAGTTATGAGCCTCTGAAACTTTCTGAGTTCGTTTACGCCCTTTGTGGCACGGTATGAAGACTTTCGTTTAGCCGAGTGTTTGCTTTAATGAGGTTTTGCAGCGTGGCCCACTCAAATGAAAAACACATGATGTACCCCAGGCAAGAGAGAAGCAATAACTACACAGATTTTTTTGAAGAAGACTAGTCATACCACAGGCTACCATTATAAGAGAAAAAATAACAAGAATTTTAATACAGTTGTCTGGCCAAATATATTAATTTAAACTGAATGCCCTTTAAAAATATTATAGCAGTGAGGCGCAGCGTTCTGTTGCCAGACATCCTCAAAACCCTCATTTTCAGAGGATTCGCAGGAAGGCATTGACGCGCCGTTGCTGGGATGTAGGTTTGGAAGGACCACGGAAACATCTTTGATCATTTTATGTGAGGCTTCTTTAAGTCCGACACAAAGAAGCTAAAATGAAAAGAGATGTGTTCCTAAGTGGGCCGGCATCTTTGGATACACATGTGGAAGGAAGTGAGGCACATTGCAGAGAGACCAGCATGTGTGTCCAATGTCAGATGGTCCTCTGCCCTGACCGGAGGCTCACTCGAGTTCCAGACACAGAGGCAGATTTCTGTGCATCTTCCTGAGAAATGCTTTCAGAAATATGGGTAATAGGATTCTGCTTTGGGGTTGGTCCTGGACCCTTAATATGTCTGGCCTGAAGTAAGTGCTTTTTGTGATGTATATTCTGTTTCTTACAGATCTGAAACCTCAAGCGTGGTGCATTATTCTGCTGTGTTTATGTTTTATTGCATGTCTGCGTGTACATGCACACGTGCATGGAGGTCAGAGGTTGATAGCATGTGTCTTTCTAGGTCATTCTCCACCTTCTTTATTTTGTGATAGGGAGTCTCACTAAAGCTTGTTCGTTCAGCTATGCTGACAGGCCAGCAAGCCTGAAGGATGCTCCTCTGGCCTCCCCAGAACTGGGATTGCAGTTGTGGGCTGCTGCACCTGAGTGTTTTATATAGGTAGTTGGAACGCAGATCCTCCTGCATGTATAAGGGGAAATTTATTATCCGCGCCATCTCCCCAGCCTCAAGCAGTCCATTTTGGATTCATCATCTCTAAGTCCCATTAACGTCTGGGAGAGCACTGGAGACTTGTTGCGTCGCTAGGCATAGTTTGATGATCTGGCTTCTTTATCTTTCTTTGAAGCCAGTTCACCCATGAATCATTGCGAGAACACCCAGCTGCTTGTTCTGAACCCCCCACAATCTCTTGAGTTCAGGGCATTGGAAGGTTCCAGGAGCCGGACCTCCGTGCTGAAGGATGAGGCCATCAAAGTCTCTTCCCCACTGTGAACGTGTGCAGGCATGACATCTCAAGTCCGCACCTAGCTGTCCCCCGTGTCGGGTCCCCAAATGCTCCCCAAACCTCTCGCCATCATATGTGACTCCTGCTTAGTATTCTTCAAAGAAGAGTTGCCTGTTTCCAAATGGAGGTTGATTGATTCAATCCAAGGTGTGGGAGACTTCTATTATCTCAGCATCAGATGTTACCTTTCCAAGGTGGAAAGGGAGGCCCACAGACCCATTTCTCTTCCACTGAACTTCCCGTCTCTGGTTATTTTTGTTACATGTAGACAGGGCTGGTGTATACACACACACACACACACACACACACACACACACACACACACACACACACACATGTTTGAAGCTCACTTGACGGCAGAAGTTGGCATCATTGATTCTCATTGCCATTTATCTTGTCCAACCCCCGCCCCCGTGCCAGATTATCACTGCTTGTCAATCCTAGCCCATGAATAATGGACTCGGAATATTTCAGATCTCCCAGTCAGCTCCTGACCTCCTGGGGCACTATGGGAAAGTTCTGAGTGTGAACCGTCTCACCAGTACACCCAGCCTTTATGTGAAGCGTGGGGGAGAGGTCACCTGTTAACAATAATTCTTCCATACCTGAGCTCTTTCTTGAGGTGAACTGAGCTATCCAGCAGTTGTTTCAGACAGACCGTGTGCAGGTCTCTCGCCAGGCTCTGGCTAGCATGCTGGGTGCTGTCTGCATGTCTGTCTCTCAGAGTGCGGAGTCCTGCTGGTAATTGGAAACATGCTCTTTCACGCTGTCTCTCAGCTGCAGAAAGGCACAGATATTTCCACCCCCTCCCATCTCTGTTCATTCCTGCTTTGTTGCTGTGCCTTGGGTTTTTCTAATTGAATTCAAATTTGCAGATTTCTAAAGAAAACCACAAGAACACGACTTTTAATCTCTCGAGATTTGTTTATCCCTGTTCCCCACAGAAAATAGCCGTTTTCTCGGTGGAGCCAATTCAGATTTATTACACAATTAAAACTTACATTTCCAAAGTAAGTTGGTTTTTCATCTCTATTTAAAGACTTTCTGGGGCTGGGGACATGGCTCAGTCGCTAGCCTGCTTACAGAACTTGTACAGAGTCCTAGGTTTGATTCCTGGCAGTGCATAAAAGAGGCATTGTGGCATTGGCCTGTAATTCCAGCATTTGAGAAGTAGATGTAGGTAAGTTTGGAATTCAAGGCCATCCTCAGCTACACGTGAGTTCGAGGCCAGCCTGGGCTACAGGAAACCCTGTCTTCTCTGCTACCGAGGATGGGTGTGCTCCAGGAGAATCATGCAGAGGTTGGTCTGAGCCGTCTGGAAGGTGGAGTTGCTCTCTGCATAGACCCATATTGCAGATGTCAGAGAGGAGTCAGGCTTTGCTCTGAGTGCTAATTTTGGCCTTGCTCATTATCCTGGTGGGGACGTTGGGCGTTTTCCTGGGAAAACCTGTGGCCACATATGAGCTGATATCACGTGGGTAGAGTCCCTAGCAAAGGAATCTTGTTGCTCATTTGATTGGAGCTGTTTCTGATCGTCTCCCCTGGGGAAGGGCACTGTGAACCATGCTGTCTTGCTGCTCTTCTGGTACAAAGTCTGCGCCAGTGGTCACCAGATGTGTGAGGGCCAGCACTTTCTTTACGGACAGCCATAGCCGTGAGCACCATGTGTTCAGAGACCTTCTCTCCTGCCTTTGTTGGGGAGAGGTCGAATCCCATTCTCTGCCTCCACCATGGTTATAGAAATTCCTGGTTAGGCCAGTAATCCCAGCACTTGGGAGCCTGAGACAAGAGGACCACAAGTTCAAAGCCAGCATAGACGACGTAGTAGGACTTTCTTAAAATATCCCATTTTGGACATTTTCCCATGGGCTTATTCCCATGGCCAGTATTACTTTTTAAAAAACTAAATGTTTAGCCAGGCCGTGGTGGCGCACGCCTTTAATCCCAGCACTCAGGAGGCAGAGGCAAGCGGATCTCTGTGAGTTCGAGGCCAGCCTGGTCTACAAAAGCTAGTTCCAGGACAGGAACCAAAAAGCTACGGAGAAACCCTGTCTCAAAAATAAAAAAAAACAAAAACAAACAAACAAACAAACAAAAAAAACCCTAAATGTTTTTTTGAGAATTTCATACATAAATACTATTATTTACATCATTTCAACTTCCCTTTGCCTCTGTAGCTCTTCCCATGTCCCCCGCTCCCTCTCAGATTCATAGCCTCTTCTTTATTGTTACAGACACACACACATGTTCGCACGCATGCACACACACACATGTTTGCACGCAAGCACACACACACACACACCATGTGAAAATAAATGTGGGAACTGGTGAAGAAGAGTAAGGGGTTAATGGGAGTGGCAGGGGAGCAAGGGTGGGGTGAATATGATGGAAATTCATATGTGTGCAAAAATGTCATAATGATATGTGCCCGTTATAATGTATGATTAATGTACGTGAATAAAACCATTAGGAAGGAAGCCTGAGGTCCATGGTCTGTGACTCCCTGCTTGGCTGAGGACAGCACCACATAGTCACACATTATCTTTGTCACATTAAAGATTCTCTACGGTGGTTGTTTAGTAACCACTGACCTCATAGCTTTTGAGAGCAAGGGCACTCAGGGGTTCTAGCCTCCCCTCTGTCCTCTCTGGAAAGCCCCAGCTTTCTCTCCCTCTGAGCGAGGGGAAGGAAGGGTCTAATTAGTGAGCAGGTGCAGAAAGGGCAGTGCATCCCTTTTCAGGGACCACGACCCACAATCCACAACCCACCAACACACATAGGTGGCCAGCTCTGCTGATAGTGTCCTGCCCTGGAAACTGCTGTTTCCAGAAATCATTCAGGAGTTGCTGAACCCGTCCCCAGTGTCCACCAGGCATCTCCATGCCTCAAACCTTCAGGAGGTCCCCTGCCAAGAGGGCTTTCCTCGTTGTGTGACCCCATTCCCCACAAGCACGCGTTGACTCTGCTGCTGGCGGAGGCCACACTTTCAACAGTGCTGCATTCCAAAGACTGTGCTAGGTTCTCCCCTGTAGTTTATTCCGGACTGTCCTTCTGACAAAGCTCTCCTGGTATTGTGACCTCAAATCCACCATGGGCCAGTGTTGGGCAGGCCATGTTTGTGACTCCTATGTGGCCATTACATACATGGTGGGTTCTCAAAGATGTTTCTCATCATGGATTCTGCCCTCGGGTCAGAGGGCAGGAATCAGTCCAACGCATCCTTACGGAATGGTGGATTCCTGGCAGATGGTAATAGTTTTCTATGACCATTTTTCTCTCACTCTGGAGCTGAGAGCCTCTTAATTTTTATTCAAAATCTTAAAGTAATTTTGTTGGTCTTTAATATAATTTCCCCTTTGCTCCCTGATCTCACACACACACACACACACACACACACACACACACACACACACAC
>NC_022010.1:68635568-68642698 GCF_000317375.1 Microtus ochrogaster
ATAGATGATAGATAGATAGACAGACAGACCAATAGATAGGCAGCCTGACTTTTCCCCTAAGCAGTCTGGCCCTGGACTCGAGTTCTCACAGAGTTGGGTTTATCTGTGGGCTATTTGCTCTATACCAGCCCTTTGGTCCCCCACTGTCCAGCCACACCCTAGAAGGGGAAAGAGTTCCTTCTTATGGACCCCCACAGCCTCTGGGTCTACAATGGCCCACACCAGAACACTGCCCACTCCTCCTCTCCAAGAGTCTCTCCATATTCTGTATCTCAGCATCTGCGCCCACCCCACAGCCACTCTTCATCCACATATCAAAACCAGTGTGATTTTTATGTTCAGAATATAAATTCTCAGTGGGTTATTATCTCATTGTCCTGGAGTAAGGGGCTTTGCTCAGTTCCCCAGTGAATGGTTTATCTTATGGGAAATTCTCACAGAATTGCATCCCAACCCAAGATGGTGTCTTAGGGTTTCTGCTGCTGTGACCAAAAAACAAACAAACAAAACAACAACAACAAAAACCACATGACCAAAAGTAAGTTGGGGAGGAAAGGGTTTATTTGTCTTACACTTCCAGATCACTGTTCATCATCAAAGGAAGGCAGGGTGGGAACTTAAATGGCTAGAAACTGGAGAGCTCATGCAGAGGCCATAGAGGGGTGCTGCTTACTGGCTTGCTTCTCAGGGCTTGCTCAGTTTGCTTTCTTATAGACCCCAGGACCTGTATCCCAGGGGTGGCCCCACCCACCATAAGTTGCCCTCCCCAATTTGTCACTAATTAAGAAAATGTCTACAGGCTTGCTTTCAGCTGGATCCTATGGAGCCTTTTTCCTTCTTAACTGAGGTTTCCTCCTCTTTAGAAGAGTTTAGCTGGTGTCAAGTTGACCTAAACTGTCCAGCACAGGTTGGCTGAGTAAAAATCCTTGCAGCGAGACCCTCAGTCTTAGCTTATCTTCCCCCTCCCGCTTTGTGAATTGCAGTAGATTAATGCATGTGTCCTGGGTTGTAGTGATGAGCGGCGGACTGCGTCCCCAGCACCCGGCCACCCTCATGGCTAGCTTATGCCCCGAAATAATTACATGAAAACTGTATTCTTTTAAACATTGCCTGGCCCATTAGTTCCAGCCTCTTATTGGCTAGCTCTTCCATATTGATCTAACCCATTTCTAACAATTTGTGTAGCCCACGAGGTGGCTTACCAAGAAAGATCTTAACTTGCGTCTGTCTGGAGCAGGAGAATCATGGCGACTCACTGATTCAGCTTCTTTCTCCCAGCATTCTGTTCTGTTTTCTCAGCCTACCCCTAAGGGTTGGCCTATCAAATGGGCCTAGGCAGTTTCTTTATTACTTATCCAATGAAACAACAGATAGAAAGATGACCCTCCTCCATCACTGGGTGAATTTCCCTTCATATATGCATGTTTATCTCCTCTTGCAGGAGGGAGCTATGTGGTTGGGGTCAAGTGATGGCTTTTAGAAGGTAAGGCCAATAAGATATTGGATAAGTTGACAGTGGGGAGTTGGGTGACTTGTAGAAGTGACTAGCTGCCCTTTCCAAGAGGGAACAGGAATGCTGGTGGAAAGCTGGAGGCTGAGGGAGCTCTGCCCAGACTCTGTCCTTGCTGCACTGAGAAGCAGTGGACGTCCAGAGGAGATGCCAACCAGGCTGCTGGGCTAGAGGTAGGGCTCCTGCAGGCGCCATTCGTCTGTAAGGGGCAGAGAAAACCATGAGCAATGAACTTGGCTTTGCATGTGTTTGGGATTCATGGCGGAGATGTGGAACATGAGATCCGATGCAGAGAGGTGGCAGAGGGGCTCTGGAAGGACATGGGGTGTGATCCTACTGTCAGGAAGGAGCCTCAGGAATCACTTGAGCCATCTCTGCTCACTCCCTGAGGCTTCCCATCTTGTTCCTACTGTTAATGTCCTGGTCTTCTATAATGACAGCCACTGTCTGTTCTGTGTGAAGCCTCACTCCTAGGAGTCACTCAGTGCTGAAAGCAGTGTTACTGTTACTTGATGCTTTTTATCCTTCCAAAAGCACATGATAATTATATTAAATAATAGGATTCTCTATGACATTTTTAAACATGTATATAATGTATTCTGTGTGTTCTGGTGTTTGTGTGTGTGTGTAGGGGTTTGTGTGTGTATCAATGTGTGTGTACATATGTATGCCCATGCACGTGTGTGCATGTGTGTGTGTGTGTGTGTACATGTATGTAAGACACAGGTCAGTCTGGATGTCATGCCTGTGTACTGTGTTCTTTGAGACAGGGTCTCTCGCTGGCCTGGAATGCGTTCACTTCATTAAGCTGGTCAGCCAGCGAGCTGAGTTCTACAGATCTGCTGGTGTCTCTACTAGTGCTGGGATTTTAAGGTTTTTTTTTGTTTGTTTTTTTTTTTTTTAACCAAGATTCTATGGACTGAATCTGGAACTTCTGGCTCACAGGGCTTGCACTTCACTGACTGAGCCATGTCCTAACTCAGTAGGATGTGCCCTTGGTGTGTGCCCACTGGCCTCGCCAGTGCTCTGCCTGATTCTGCAGTTTGTGTAGGAAGCATCGCCATGGAGGAGTCTACTCAGTAAAGGAAATTCTGACTTCCCAGTTTTTCAGTCATAGAGTGTTTCATATCACTTTCACGTATTTTAAGCCTTCAGTGACATAGCACACACTGCTCGCGCCCAGCTGATGCCCAGTGAGTTATCGAAATGGTGAGCTTGGCTCCTCGGTGACTCAGGCCTCCTCATCTAACGGCATCCGCAGAGACATGCGGTGACTGTCTTCCAGGCCCTGGTTGTACCGCTCTTCCCTGTCTGGCGGTCCCTCATGTAACAGCATCCACAGAGACATGCGGTGACTGCCTTCCCGGCCGTGGTTGTGCCACTCTTCCCCGCCTGGTGGTCGGCTCACTGCTGCCACTCTGTGTCACGTTTTAATTTATTCCCTGTTTACAGAAATTCAAGCCAGAAAGACTCATGGTACTGGCAGCTGATGAAAGTGATTCAAGCTTGATTTTTGACACCAAGATTCAGTGTGAGTTCAAGTCAAATAGTGCACTCCATCCTCCTTCCCTGTGGGCAGGGCTTTGTGGCTGGTGAAGGCATGGTCTAGCTCGGGTCAGGTCTCAGGGCTTCCAAAGAGAGCTTTGATGGAGAAATGATGGGGTTCGAATGGCGCCTTCCAGAATACAATTTTTTAGAGGTATGAACTAGAAAAATAAATGAAAGAAAATTGGATTAATTTTTATAATTCTGCCTCTTTGATTCCAAGTTTACAAAAACAAAATGTCCCTTAAAGAAAGCCCTTGACTCCAGACGTGAGGATTCTGTGCCACAAAGAGCGGAGGCAGCTGGATGTGTGTCTTCAAGGGGGTTAGGGTCCCAAGGAGAGAGGAGGTGGCTGAGAGGCCTTCGGGCCCTGACGGTGATTGCTGGGCTCTGCAGAACGTCCCTTGTGAATTCCTTTGAAGTTATGTATTTGAAACCGTACCTCGACCCCTTCTGCTGCTGGCCGTTTTCATGTGAAATAACATTGGAACCCAGGAGCTGGTCAGACTGAGAGTCAAAATATTTACCCTATGGATGATGAGAGTCTGCCTGAAAATCACACTGGTAAGTAGGAGGAGAACCAGAGGGATTATTGGGGTGCAGCTCAGGAAAGCAGCGCAAACTGACCAGTTGGTGGCTCCTCAATTCCCACTCCCCCTCTGTCTCTTATGCTCTGCCTTTGAGCTCGGACTGCGGAAGCCTCAGTTTCTTCATCTGTGCAATGGCGAGAAAGGCACCCCCCCCCCTTGGCTCTTGTCATCTGAACACAACCAAGACCCCCCCCTCCCCGTGGAAGGAGTATCAATCGAGGGGTTGGCCTGTGGCCATATCTGTGGTGAATTATCTTAATTGTTGGTTGATGTGGAGGGCACAGCCCACTGTGAGCAGTGTCCCCATGAGCAGGTGGCCCTGGGTTATCAAGAATGACAGAGAGTGAGCCAGTAAGCAGTCTTTGTGGTTTTGGTTCAGGATAGAGTTCCTGCTTTGACTTTATTGGTGGACTGTGCCCTGGGAGAGTGAGAGGAAGCAAACCCTTTCCTCTCCGTGTTGCGTTTGGTCAGTGTTTATCGCAGCAACAGAAAACAGATTATGCTATCACCTAGTCATGGAAAGTGACAGGCAGGGGTGTCCATCATTTTGATATTGCAACAGGACACTGCACGTACCAAGTTCATCCTGGAGAACCGTGCAGTAAAATTACAACAAAAATATCAGATGCACACATACATCTCACGATGTTTCACATAAGTTTACAGTTACGTGTCGAGCCATGTTCTTAGCTGTCCTGGGTCTCACATGGTTGGGAGTGTCTTGTTCACCAGGCACCTCCTGTGACTCCTACCCCATGACAAACTGGAACAGCAAATACCAGGGTCACAGCTAGCAACATTCTCCACGTGAAATAGAGAGCAGATGTTGTCACACAGCTGTTTTCCTGAGTGGTGGTGGTGGGGGAGGGGCTCTTGTGATGGATGTTCAGGATGTTTCATGGTTTCCATGGCGTGTCTATAGCATCACTGCCTTCTGGGTCCTAGCAACAGGTTGCTTATGTCTTGTAGATGATCAACTGTGTGATAGTTCATTTAGAAGCCATGTGGAAGACAGGTGGGAATATAGGTGTGAATCCACGTTGTTTTTGACATGGTTTTCCTACCACCTCAACTCTAACATTTCCAGAACTCTAGACTATAGGGCTAGTGTGGGAGGGAACCAAGGGCTGTGTGATTCCATGGCATTCATAAAGATGATGTTGGGTGGAAAACTGGCCTCTTCTGAATACAAAGTTGCCTTTTAAATTTTTAACAGCATGTCTCTGCATGTATGTGTATGAGAGCAGGGGGCCCGCAGGGGTCAGAGGCAGCCGATCCCACTGAGGCCATAGTTACAGACAACTGTGAGCATCTTGACAAGGTCCTGGGGAATGAACTCTGACCCTCTGTGGGAGCAGTCTGTCATCTCAAGGCTGGCCCTCCAGCCCCAGTGATCGTTTTTATAAACATTTATTTTCAGAGCCATAGGAGAAATAATTGTCCTGGTCTATAAGGAATAGCAGTTTCATGGCCCACAGAAATTGTCTAATGGAGCTTGGGTCTTGTGTTTCTGTCCTCTAGTGTCTGACTAGCCCGATGCAGCAGGATGGCTCAGGTTTTAAGTCCCGGGAAACTAACAGGTCAGTCATCGAGCCTGGCGTGAGAAATAATGAAATAAACAAGAGTGTATTTTTGCCTTTGTCTAGGGTGAAGTTGATATATGAGACAGGACCTGCACTGAACTCTGATAAATAACCAGGAATTATTTTGAGTTCAGCTTTCATACTGCATCACGAAGCTGTATGTAGATAATTGCTTGCTCAAAAGGAGGTATTTTCATATATCGGCCATGCTGTCGGTTGTTAATTAAAAATAGAGTGTTTCAAACCTGGCTGGTAGAGCGGACATGGCTGAACCAGTCTGCAGCATAAACCCGTTAACTGGCTTGGGTTTTGCACAGCCATTTGTCATACTGTAAATAATAGAACAGGGTGGTGCATAGATTTGAATTTATGATATGTCTGCTTGTGGTACTGATACATTCCATCTTTTCCTGTGTTAGTAAATCAAACAAAACCTCTTATTAATAAATTTATAGATATGATAGGAAAAGGGGAAATGCATATTTTGTAAAAACCATTGCTTCAGACATAAATCTCTTCTTGCATTTGAATAAAGGTACAAATCTTACATCTTTTGATTTTATTAACTGCTTTTTGCCTAAATTTATATTTGAAACAGCCTGTGATTATATCACGTCTTCAAAGCAACGTTTTTCCTGGCAGCACAATCATTTGCTAGGAACATGCAGTGAAAAATTACTGATGCGCTCCTAGGTTCAAATTTAGAGCATCTTCCTGTAATAGAAAATCCTCTACTTGGGAGTGATCATCTGTAGATGCTCCCAGTAAGAACACCTACGACCCCGCACTGTGGGGACTTCGGCTGGCAGGAAGGGTAATTGTGAGTTTACACAGAGATACTCAAAATTTATATTTCATATTATTTATTATTATTCAACTATTAGTTTATCTTATGGTGTGTGTGCTCGCTCTCGTGCACGAGAGAAAGAGAGAGAGAGAGAGAGAGAGAGAGAGAGAGAGAATGCAACCACATGTAAGTTATCACATGCATGTGGAGGGCAGAGGGGCAGAGCTGGGGAATCTGCTTTCTCCTGCTGCTTTGAGACCCAGGAATTGAACTTGGGTAGTCAGACTTGCACGGCAAGAATCTTTCCTCACTGAGCCACCTTTCCAGCCTGAGATATCTGAATTTTATGGACATCATGATTTTATACTGCAAAGGGATGGTGCAGTGGGAAACGCATTAACTGGCCCAGCTTGTTGAACTGATTTCAGTCCCCAGAACCCACGTAAAAAAAATTAAAAAGCCGGATACCGTGGTTCCCATCTGTAATACCAGAATTCCTGCAGTAAGGTGAGAGACAGGCAGAAGAATCATCTGTTAACACCCAGGGCAGTTACCCCGAGGCAGCAGGAACAGTAAGAGAGACCCTTCCTCAAAAAATGGCAAGAGAATCGATCTTTGAAGAACTTTGAAGAGAAAGTTGCCCTCTGACCTCCATGCATGTGCCGGCCCACATGCGTGCACACACATGCACATACATACAAATCATTTTTAAAAAATCAAAGTTTTCTTTTTTCAAATATTTATTTTATTTTTAATCCTGTGAACGTATGTATTGAAGTGGTGGTCTGTACACATGGATGCCACTGCTCTCAGAGGCCAGAGCAGGCCATTGGAGGCCCTGGAGCCAGAGTCAACAACCGTCTGAGCTGCCAACTCGGGTGTCGGGAGCTGAACCCAGGACCTTTGCGACAGTAGTCCATGCTCTGAACCGCTAAGCCATCTCTCTAGCGCCAAGAATTTTTTTATCACAAACAGTTGACTTTTATTACTTATACTTCTTTTATTTAAAACTATTTAAATTTTATTTTCAGTGTCTATATTCCAATTTATCATACATTGATTCAGACAACTTTTTATTCTTTGATAAACCCAACTTGGTCACAGAATAGATTTTT
>NC_022010.1:68643238-68654956 GCF_000317375.1 Microtus ochrogaster
AGAGAGAGAGAGAGAGAGAGAGAGAGAGAGAGAGAGAGAGAGAGAAAGGGACAGAGACTGACTATATGTGGGGGTTAGTGTCTTTTTAATTACAAGAAGTCAATAAATTTTACTTTCTAAGAAATATAGGCCAAGTTGGGAAGGCCGAAGCAGGAGTGTGAGTTCCAGGCCAGCCTGGGCTATTAAGTGAGAAACTGTCTCTAAGAAAATGAAAGTGTGATTTTATTTAGACTTTTACATTTGTGGATAGAGGGATGAGTAAAATATGCGCTCATTTTTCTGATATTTACTGGACCATAGGGACAGCCTTTTTAAATTTTCATCCTCACTCTTTAAATGAACTCAAAAGTGGTTTATAAATAATCTTGCAGACAGATTTGGATAGTGTGTGTATGTGTGCATGTGCACACGCATGTGTGTGTATGCTGTGTACATGTGAATGTATTTGCGGGTGAGTGTGTCAGTGGGTACAAATGCAGAGGCCAGAAGACATTAGGAGAACTTCCTTATGGCTCCCAGCCTTGTTCCTATGACACAGTCTCATTTACACTGGAGCTGGGCTGGTGGCCAGTAAGCCCCAGCAATCCAGTCCCCCACCTCCTGAAGCACTGGGGGTTACAGCTGTGCGCACACATCTGGCTGTTCACACAGTGCTAGGGATTTGAACTCATGTTCTCATGCTTGTACAGCAAGGGCTACTGCAACCCCCCTGCTACACTCACGCACACACACACGCATGTACACACACCACATACCCCCCCACCCTCACACACACATGCGTGCGCGCACACACCCACTCACACACACACATGCACGCGCACACACACATGCACACACACACTCACACACACATGCATGCGCACACACACACACATACACACACACCATCTCTGCAGCCCAGATTTGGCTTGTTCATATTGTTTACCATAGACACATTTTCTATAGGGTTATTTTTCATGGTCGTTTTCCTAGCTTCCTGAGTCTGAGGCTCACCCCGCCATGGGGTAGAGGTGGGTCCAGCTGCATCATGTCCTCTGAGCACACACCACTCCATCCTACCCCTTCTATATTTTCGAAGCGCGCTTACTTGCATCAAAGCACAGGCCATGGCGACAGCCACAGAACGTTCTCCAGGCGTACTATTGCCCATCTCTTCCTTTGAATCCCTCTGACATGGCAGCAAATGTCTGTCTGTAGATGTCAGTGTTTCCTCACTCTGACTTATCTCTCTGGACAGCCCGACTTTGGGCTCCCTGGCTCCTTTCATGTGGAACTGAATTCTTTACCTAAGGTTTCTGAGTCCATTTTGTTGGTGAATTTTGTCCCTTCTGTACAGTCCGAGCAGATCTTCTTTCTTTGATACCCAGCTCAAGTTTCACTTTCCTCACAAATCTTAGCTGCTGCTTTATAATCTAGCTCTATTAATATATTCTGCAAAGTCTAAATGATAGCTGATTAATTTTTTTCGAGACAGGGTATCTCTGTAGCTTTGGTGACTGTCCTGAACTAGCTCTTGTAGACCAGACTGGCCTCGAACTCACAGAGATTCACCTGCCTCTGCCTCCCCAGTGCTGGGATTAAAGGCGTGAGACACCACTGCCCAGCTGTTGATTAAATTTTAACGAATATGTTAATGTATAAAATACAAGAATATATATCCCCACACTGATTAGTAATAGTTTGTATATTTTATTTAATTTTCTTAGCATTTGAATATGTTCTCTTAAAATATGAATTATCCCCAGCTTTTCCCAATTTTATTTACAAAGACTTGTCATCCATATTCCAACTTTCCCGAAACACTTGACTTAGAGACAGCATTCGTCCCATGATCCGGGCCTCTGAAACGCAGTGCACATTTTCACACTATTTCTCTAGTATGCATGTGTGCACAGGATAATCTTTAAATCTTCACAGGCTTGCAATGTCGGCTATGAAGTTTGCTCAGATCTGCCCCGTTCCTCCCATCTGTTTGTTTCACAGCACTGACTTTGCGGCAGGGTCACCAAGTGGTCTTGACTGGCCGAACTTGCCACTCTGCTGCCTGAAGAGTGGACAGTGCACACTCTTCAGCCCAGTGGATTTCACTGCTTTTAGTGTTGGTCATTGTGCTGTTGTGATCAAATCTCTTGACAAGAGCAACGTCAGGGACAACGGGTTTATTCCGGCTTTAGGTGGAGCTCTTGGTGAGTGCACCAGGTACTGTTTTCTATTGTGATAGAAGACCATGACCCAGGCAGTTTATAGTACGAAGTATTTATGTGGGCGTATGCTTCCAGAGGGATAAGAGTCCATCACTATTATGACAGGTAAATGTGGCAGCAGGCAGGGGTGCTGTGTGTGTGTGTGTGTGTATGTGCATGTGCACACGCGTGTGCATGCTCACATAAAAGCAAGCATATTGTGTGTGTAGAGAGAATCTTCTCATCCCTTCATATTCCCTCACAATACACAACCCACCCTAGCCACACCCCTCCCTTTACCCCGCACCCCACAATTCACTCACCCCACAACCCTCTACCTCACACCTCTCTTCCATACACACTGCCCCTCATCCATAACCCCACACCTTCAAGTCTCCCATATTCCCCCGTGCCTCCCCACTCCCTCACCCCTACACACATACACACACACACCTTGCATCCATCCCCAATACTCCCACATCTATCCCCTCTGCACCCCCACCAACTCTTCACCTCCCAACACACAATAATTATGTTGTCTGTCTAAATCCAATCACTCTCTGCCTGTGGGTATCAGTCAGATCAATTTTGCTTTCCCCTGCAGAGACACCTGGCAAAACTAAGAGCAGGATTGGTTGTTGTAACTGTGAATAAGGGAGGTATGACTGATGTCCTGTAGGGAGAAACCAAGAAGCTATTGCATCCGGCATGCACTGTAGTCCCCACAACAGAGAACGACCCAGTGCCAATGCTGCGTGTGGCGAGATTGGGGAGCCTGTCGCGGTCTCAAGGACAAGCTTGGTGTTTGCAATGTGCATTCTTCCCTGTTTTTACATTGCTGTGTCAACTTGAGAACATGTTACCTTTCACTGTGACTGGAAAGATTTACAGACAATTTTGATCAGTAGAATTAGTTGTTCTGCAAGACACCGGAAACCTCAGCTTTTACCTCTCTACCCACACTTGATCAGATGAACAAGGATAACACTGCTGCTGGGTCCACCTGTTAGCTCCACACACATCCCCATTTAGGATAACACAGTTATGTCTTACCTATCACACACACATGCACACACACACTCACACACATGTGTGTGCACACACATGCACACTGACACACGCACACTCACACACCCACACTCATACACCCACACGCACACACACGTGCACACACATACATACAACACACACATCCCCACGTAGGATAACACAGTTATGTCTTACCTATCACACACACATGCACACACACACTCACACACATGTGCGTGCACACACATGCACACTGACACGCACACTCACACACCCACACTCATACACCCACACGCACACACATGTGCACACACATACACACAACACACACACACACACACACACACATCTAGTTTCAGGGTAGGAATAGGTAGTCCCATGTGTAGGTTGCCTGTGTAATTGCTGTGTCCATGGGTATTAAAGCCCAGTCAGGAACCTGAAAGATGCTTCAGCTGGGGAGGGTGCGTGCTATGCAAGCTTGGCAACCTGCATTCAACCCCCTGGATTCATGCCAAAGAAAGAACCATGTCCACAAAGCTGTCTTCTGACCCCACATGCATGCATACAATAGTAATAAAACTTTAAAAAGAAAAACCCAGTGTTTATCTGTGTATCTGTCTATATTTTACATGTGTCTAAAGTAAAATATAATATCCAGTATGTAAAGAAATCTTCCATTTGACTTTATTTTAGCATATAGAAGATAATGATGGGATGTTAAAAATCAGCCCCTAATTGATTTTTTCTTTAGGGCAATATTGAGCCACTGCTAATGTATTGGTTCATCTCTTTCACTTGTGTTTATTCCACTGAAATTCAGGGAAATGATTGCGTATTAAGTGGTTTTATTGCCAGAGAACATTCCTGGGGTCATTAGAACCTTAGGGGAGACCTCCGGTGTTTACTTACATTCACCCACAGTCTGACGATCCAAGGAACTCCGTTTGGGGCGAGGTCATGACAGGGGCATCTGATTTTCAGTACAACTTCTTCCAAATCGTGGTTCATTAAAGGTGATAATCACCGGTACGCCATCATAATCAGATGCTGGGGGCATGGCTTCCTGGAAAGGGCCTTTATTGGTGCTCCTATCAGGCCAAATCTATCTCTCTGCAGTGAGAGGGAAACCGAGTCTGATGTGGGCTGTCAATTATTGTTTGCATTTGTAAGTGAGAAAAAAAATAGATGGTTTAAGGCTGACAGTTTTGAGTTATTAAGAATGGCCGGATTAGCGCTGAGCCTCCCTGGGTTGCTCCAAGGTAGCGGCTGGTGCCGCACATCTGGTTTGGGTTTGCAGTAACAACAAAGGAGTGCTGTGTATGTATGGCCTTGTTGTTAACAGTCTTTCTAGAGTGCTGTGTATGTATGGCCTGTTATTAACAGTCTTTCTGTCCTTTTAAAGACAAAGGGCTCCCTACTCCAAAGGTATAGAAATACTTTTAACTCCAATTTACAGATTAGGCAAAACCTTCTAGGTTAAGGGTCACTAAAGGTGGTTGAAAAATTTCTTTGTGAGCCTCCCCGTTTTCTGGCTATTAAAGAAAATAGTAAAATGGCAAGAGTTCCCCTGTGCACGCATTCCATAAAAGAGAGTGCTGCATGAGGCTCTGTAATGCTCTCCAGTCCCGTGAAAGCCGCGCTGAGTCCCATGGAACCAAATACTTCAAACCCTGGCAAGGCCAGGGAGGTGAGACTGGGCCACCCTACCTGACTCTCTGGAACCCGAGCCGAGGTTAGCACTTGTTTGAGTAGCACTGAGATGGGCCCTCGAGGTAGCATCCGTAGTCAGGGCTACGTAGGAGCCAGAGGCAGGATGATCACTGGAGTTCAGGAATTTGAGGCCAGCTGGACAAACTTGCTCAAGAGAAGCAAAGGACAATTTATCTTCTCCCAAGAAACCTCCAGATTGGGGAGAGTCTTTGTCACAATCGATGCGTGTCTCCTGTTTTCTTTGGAGAAGGAACATACAAGCCTGAGGTTTGAAGAAAAAAGGACCTGTTGTGGGTACTTGAACACAGTCTTTGCCCACAATAATGCTAGGTCCACCATTAGATTTCCCCAGATGCTTCTCAGTACAGTTCAGATGCGAATGGAGCCCCCACAACACTCTGCAAACCTTTGAGATCAAGTGAGGAAGAGAGTCCCATGTGTTTTAGAGCACACAATGTCTCTTCTTCTGTGTAATGGAGTTCTTCTGTATAATAACTCTAATGGATCATCACGCCTTCTCAGACTGCTCTCTAACACCCTGCCTCTGTTGCTATCATGGGAAGGGGCGTGAGGGTTTCCTTCCTCTCTTTGGTGGAAAAGGTAACCTGATGCTTCAGGAGGACGAGCAGCCAATGACCCAGACCCTGGAGATGTGCTGGTCTGGGTGAGGGCTGAGGACAATAAGGTGTAACCCTAGGGTACCCGTTTCATTGATGGATGGAAGTATTAGTGATAATGGAAAGAATTAGTTATGGTCACTATTATCTCTTCTCTCTTGAGTCAAAATGCTGCTATGATTTTGACATATTTTCTTTCCAACTGATAGGTAACTTTTCCCTTGCTTTCTGTACTTTCACATCCTGGCCCAGGACTCAGGATGCAGCTAATATCAATGAAGATTCCTAGGCAGTAATCTCATAGGAAGGTTCCTTATGCTGTAACAACCTGGCAGATGTCTCATGTTCTAAACACCTCTGGCTGCAACCCATCACGCAAGACCACAGTGATCACTGCATGGCTTATCTCCTTCGGGGGCTGATGGCAGAGGGAAGTCCTCACTCACTGTTGTTCAGAGGATTGCAGTCAAGCAAGGCTGGAGCCCCCTGGAAGCTGCCTTCACTTACCCTGGGGTCTAGGGTCACTCAGGACTGATGATAAGAACACCCACCCCTAGATCTCCATGTGGACTTACCTTTCTCCTACTATGGAGGCTGAAGTTCATGAATGTCTATTACGGAGGAAACAGACAAAGGTGGCTTTGGAAGAATGATAACTGAACCTGTCATAGACATGAGCCAACCCAGATGTGAGGGGTGGGTATCTGGCCCCCACCATTTAATGGAGCAAAATCAATGCAAGCTTTCTGAAGGGTTTGGGGTGGACAATTGTGTTGGACCATCTTAGGAAATGTAGTTGCCATGGTGACATGGTAAGTGCCTAGAAGGGCAATGAATGCACTGTGGTCTTGGTCTCTAAGGACATGTGGAACCAGCTGTTATACTGAAACAGTGTAGCTGGATTCACGCTTAGGCAGTGGAAAGTTGCAAATGCTAAGCAATGCCTGATGGGAGTGGTGGTGTCCACAGACATCCAGATGAATCTACCTTAAGCTCCTCATGGTACACATAGAGCAGAAGAGGTAGAGGACTGTGCACATACTTATGTCATGCATGTTGTATGTCTACTTGCAGCTGAGTTTGGTTTGGACCCTGAGAAGTAGGGCTTCATGTGATAAAGAATTGGAAGCCCCCAGAGTCTATAAAAAAATTCTTCCTTCCAAATGCTTTACTTAGAACAGTTGCACAAAAGACCCCCTCAGAGTGACCCAGCATCCGGAGATCTGCAATGGAGTGGTCCAGATGAAAAAGAGGATTGTGTTGGGGGGTGATGGAGCAGGGGGCTTCTCTTTCTCTGTGTGTGTGTGAGGGGGGATGTGGGGAGGGTGTCGGGAAGAGCATGGACGAATTACCACTAAATTCCACATGTCCTCTTATTTTTCAGTGAAAGTCTTATCATAGCGTAGGCTCAGATGGAAGCCAGTCACGTGGTGAAGATGCTGGGCAAGTTCTGTACAGACGTGAGGGAGGGGTGGCCGCAGCATCTGAGGGGTGAACAGTGTCTGCCTTGTCAAGCCTTTCTCTGACCAGGGTGCTTCACCATGGGGCTGTGCTCCCATCAAACCCTTGTTCTTGAGTAGTTTGTCCTGACTAGACAGATGCTGACCATCACATTGCCCTTTCCGATGCTCCTGAGATCTGGGTGCATGTTTGACTCCATGGTGCATCCATTCATGCAACACACGCTGTTAGGGAGCTGTCGAGGTGTGGCATTGAGACTCTGTGGGGGCTGGCAGGGATGTGCAGTGGCAGACTCCTGCTGTGGAAATACCTGCAGGTATATCCGTTGATATGCAGGAGAAAACTGGCATACATGGATTGAATAATAGTTTGGAGTCACTGAACATATAGGGCTGAATCCCAGCCTCTGGGATGAGGACATTGTCCTCGGCTCTTGTTCTCTGGACAGACTTGAAGGTCCATCTCTGTAGCATGGCTGTACAGCCCTCATTTGTGGAGCTGAGAGGTAGCTGGACTCTGCCTCAGCTGCAGGAATCCCAAGCTGGTGGTGCTGCATCTTGTTGGCTGTGGTTCTTGACGGTCCCGTGACACTCAGCGGCAGCGCCCAGGTCTTATCCGCTCTGTGATGTTGTTCACACCCACAAGCCACGTCTGTTTCCCTGAAGCAACAACAGATGCGGGAAGGAACCCCTGCCTGAGCTACCCCACTCTGAGCACTGAAAGCAGCCTTGGGGTGCTGGCTGGTGGGGTGGAGAACACATGGTAAGAGCTGCACCTGGGCCCTTTCTCAGAGCCTGTCCACAACGCTCTGCCCACAGCCTAGACCCAGACGAACAGCCCTCACCCACTGACCTACCAGCCCTCGGTATATAAACCCGAGTAGAAACAGAAACATGAATACTCCAGTTATTTTAAGTACAAGCAGAGACAGGGGAAGCTCAGGGGAACTCTATGTTTGGAGGGTACTGCCAAGGACCTCATGACACCTTCAGTATTTTCCTGACCTCAGAGTCAATGGGATTGTGTATTACCATCATTTTCAGGAAAACTACCGTATTTAGTTGTTCAGAATGCTTTTTGTTTGTCTTGAAATTTGAAACAGGGTATTGTGGAGTCTAGGCTGGCCTCAAATTCACTACATAGATGAGGCTGACCTCAAACTCACAATTTTCCTCTCCCTCTCTTGAGTTCTGGGGTTATAGGTGTGAACCACCATGTCTGGATTGTGCTTAGTTTTAAAACTTCTTTCACTCTCTCTCTAATCACATACACACACACACACAGACACACAGACACACACACACACACACACGTAATTGCACTTTTATAGAATGTGTGTTGTAAGTCTGGCCCACTATGTCACAGTGCCATTTTTAAGACTAGATGTAACAAACTGCATCTCCCTTTTACATTGAGCATATTATGATATAATTCTTATTGGTTCACATTTTTCAGCTGTGCAAAGACCTGCCTGAGACCAGAGATAAGATGAGCATCCCGTGCACAGGCAACAGACACTCTAATACACTGCAGCTCCAACTAACCAAGGCCACATCTACCTTGAGAAGTAGACTCATCCAGGCTCAGGCTTCCCTTGGTATCGTAGAAGAGACGTACAGGGCCCGGGGTCCAGTCCATTGTAGGCAGGTGGACATGTGTTACTTCTGCTCATATTTATTTCTTCTTGTTCTATAAATAATGTGCAATTCAGGCTTTTTCCTTCTTAAACTTTATGAATGTTGGGTTTTCTTGTTAGTGAATAAAACCAAGACATCTTTGTGGGATAATAACAACAATTCCAGGAATTTCAAGGCAAGCCGGAGGCATACTGGTTTGCTCTTTTCTGGCCTTTTAGAGGGACATGTAGTGCCCTCTAGTGTCAAAGATTCCAACAGTTCAAAGAGACACCTACTGCAAGGCTGGAGCTGACAGACAAGGCAGGGAGCGCTCTCTGCGCCTCTCTGGGGCGGTAGGAGGTGGTTGTTTCCTGCAGCTTTCCAGGCAGAGCTATTTTCGTAACTATACATGAAGGCTAGGATATCACCTACGGGGACATGCAATGTGGGAAAATTGTGCCTTTTCTCTTAGACTCTCAGTCCTGGTATATCAGAAAGGGTCTGGGAAGATGATGGCTCATGGGAACCTGAGTTCCAGTCCACAGCATTGACATTAAAAGCCAGCAGTGTCCATACCATGGGTGGTGGGATGGGAAGGAACAGGAGGGTCCCTGGGGTTTAGGTACTCAGTCTAGGTTAATCTTCAAGCCCCAGTTTCACCGAGAGACTCTGCCACAAAAACCGAGTCACCTGGGTCAGCTGGAAGAGAAATGGCCAGGTAGATTAAAAAGTGCACCTTGGGGCTTGGCCTTTGTGCGGTGGGAGACGAGGTCACATGGGAGGGTACAGCACAGGGAGGTCACATGGGAGGTCACACGGGAGGGTGCAGCACAGGGAGTTAAGGAGCAGCCTGGGATGTGGAGCAGGAACTGCCCCCAAACCAACCCTGACTGTTGAATGCCCTTAACTCAAACCTGGCTACTGGTTCCCTTAAGTCTGTGGTCGCTTGGTGAGAAAACAAACGAATCCGATAGTTTTCCTGTGCCGGCTTCATTTATGATTCCGTTGGTGATGGAAATACTTTAGTAGACAGTGAGCCATCTTAGGTGACATCAGAGTAGAGCCGGGAGAGTAAAGCCAGGACAATCAAGAAGAGCAACTTTTGCGCACAGATGTCTCTTCAAACCTCCATATTGTGAAGGCCACTGGCTGTCATTCTTTAAGACACCGTCTCTACTTTTTGCTATAAAAATAATTTAATTTTAAAATTGCATTTGTGGAGTGTTTGGGGGCGTGTTGTGCATGTACCTGTAGAGGTGAAGGGACACCCTTGTGAGCTGGATTCTTTCTTCCCACCTTTACTGGGGTTCCGGGGACTCAGCGTGCCCAGCTTGCTTAGCAGGTGCCTTTACCCACAGAGCCATTTCCTTGGTCCCCAAAGAAACAGTCTACAAATGCATATCAGTAAATGATGATGTGTGGTAAGGGAGACAAATATGCCTTTAATGACCATCCAAGATTCTGAATGTGCTAAAAATCAAAGTTATCTCGGTGGCCCAAGATGATGTCACAGCTAAGGGTACCAACAAGGACAGTGCTGTGATGGGAGACTGATTCTGACAAGGACAGAGCTGCATCATGGTCCCAACCAGTATGATGTACAATTCGCTAGTGTGTCCTTGGGGCAGACCAAGCTCCCAGGTAACTGTTAGCAAGACAGTGTCTGCAAATAACATGTGTGCTCATAGGTTCCCAGTCACATGTCAAACAACCTTGAGGTTCATTGTGTATAGAGACACGGTAATGCAATTAGGAAATTTAAGAGCTGCTTTCGGCTAAACTATTGTGTCAGAATAATTACACTTCTTTCTTTTTTAAAAAATCATGAGTAATACGTGAACAGATTTAGAGTCCACGAGGATGGCGCTAACATTCCAGGCATCCAGGGATGAGGACAAGCAAGGTTTTCACAAACTTGAGAACATGCTGGATGCAGAGGAAGTTGAGCTTCTTGGAATTGTTGCTTCATTTGAGCCCGCAGAGCCGGACCAATGCCCACCTCACAGTGAAGGAAATTGCAGCATGGGTGTTGAAAGTTGAGGATTTAGTGTGTGATAACAATGCCCTTGCTTTAATTGAGTTAGACTCAACCAAGAAGCTGGAGACTGTATTAACTCAGAGAAAGTGTTAAGCAGTAGTTACTTACATGGTAATTTAATTGTTTCTTAATGGTCTGCTAGAGAGTATGGTGACTACAAACATAGACACATTCATAGGCACTCCATCACACACACACACACATACATACTCATGCACACACATACACACAGGCATATATTTATATATACATATATACACACATATGCACAGACACATGCATAAATATCCACACTCATACACACATAGATATAGATGTACACATGCACACAGACATACACTCATGTGCACACACACAGATACATACACACACACAGATGATGTACACACACACAGATACATACACACACATGCACAGACATACACATACACACTCACACATATACTCACACAGAACTTTGCCCAGCAGGGTAAAACCTAAGCACGCTGCACACTGTAGAAAGATCTTCGTCCAGTGATGACTGGGATGGCACTCGACACCCTGCCCTGTTCTCAGGCAAATCCTCTCACTGACGTAGATGGGAAAGTTCCACAGCAAAGTGGAGTTTTCCATTATGGGGACAGCTCCAGATGGCCGATCCTTATCTCCAGCCTCAGGCATGTCCCTGGCAAAGGTTCTTGAGACATCCTTCTTGCAGGGATCTTGGGAAAGATCCAAACAGTTTGCATTTTAAGATTCGTGTGTCATCAGAGGAACAATGTACAGTGTTCGTTTTGGCCTTAAAAAGCTGGGCGAGCTTGAGACCTTGCCCTTGCAAGTGTGTGTGTGTGTGTGTGTGTGTGTGTGTGTGTGTGTGTGTGTGTGTGATTTGACTAGCTTGACATGGGCTTCCTGAGTGCTAAGCTCAGTGGTGGGTCAGAGTCCTGGCTTTGTCGGTGCCCACTGGCGTTTCTGGTGTGAGACTGATGTGTCATTGATGCCAGCAGGATGGACTGTTGATTGATGGGCACCACAACACATAAAAGTCTTCTGGACTTTTGTACAAAAATTTAATTTTTTAAAAA
>NC_022010.1:68655117-68658565 GCF_000317375.1 Microtus ochrogaster
AGGAGGCCAGAAGAGGGTATCAGACCCCTGGAGCTGGAGTTACAGTTGTGAGCAGCCTGACGTGGGGGACCAGGCGCAGGTCGTCTGTGAGAACAGCAAGTGCTCTCAGCTACTGAGCAGTCTCTCCAGCCCCAGCAGAATTAGACACTTGTATACAGATGCACGAAGGGTCTGACACCCAGAATCTGTGTTGTGCGTGTGCAGGATGTGCTTGAATTCCTCAGGGATTTGCACAGCAGTAAGTTATGTATGACTCATTCGCCTTTAATATAAAAGTTTAGTAGTGCCAATTGCAAGTATCCTGAAAATATAAATAAGACAAAGAAGACGGGGAACGGAGTCAAAGAAAGATCCTCTGGCCTGGCCTTGTAACGCAGAGCTTGTCGCTGCTGCTAGTTACGTCTTCCCTTTAGAACAAAATGCATCTGTGAAAATTTCACATGCTGATTTTTGATTTACCAGGCAGCAGTTTTCCATATCATATTCATCCATATCACATTATCTTCTACCTGGTTTTCCTAGAGTATCTGTGTGTGTGCTCATACACATGTATGGAGGTCCCTCTTCTCTTGTCCTGTATGTTATCCCCTGAGACAGGGTCTCTCATTGAACTTGAGATACACAGCAGATACTGAGGCTCAACTGACAGGTAGTCATGGCCATGCCCTGCCTCTTATGTGGGTATTGGGGATCCAAACCCAGGACCTCATGTTTGAGCAATGTGTGCTGTTACCCACCCAAACATGTCCCCATCCTATTCCTGCCATATTTTTGGTGATGATGGGTATTCCATTTTATAGATGCATGAAATGGGAATAATTGACACAAAGGCCATGATTCTGCTGCCTTGCCCCGTTACAAGGTAACATTCTTCTTTTGCTGTGGCCGTGATTGATTTGCAGAGCCTTGCTGTCCTCCACCAAGGCACTCTAGGATGAACGGCCCCACATACCACACACATGAGGAAACAAGGTGACACACTCACAGAATCACAGAATCAGAGGCTTGCCTTGGGGATAAATCAACAATGGATTTCATTTGTGGTTATTGAACCTTTGTGCAGCTTTGTTTACACCGTTTCCTTTTTTCTTCGGAGCAAACTGTAAACAGACTCATCAAAGGGAACTGACTTTGTGAGTGATGGGCTCGTGGTGGAGAACTAAGAACGGACCACACCAGTCATCTGTCGTTGTTGCTGTCCGTGACTGCCATGGGGCCAGCGGGTCCCATAGAGTGTTCCTGTGTTTTAACAAGGGAGAAAAGTGACCTAGTCTTGCCAGACATATGATGGAATGACCCCCAGCAGCTGCCAGATTGCTCTCTAACTGGAACAGTCCAGTGATAGCGTCCCCCTCAAAGTAACATCTCGGGGAAAAGACACCCACTTCTGCAACTGCTGAGTGGCTGGGAGCCAAGGTCACATGAAAACTCAGACTTAGGGTCAGGGAAATATGAAGTGAGCTTCCTCCACTTCAAATAACTCCGGGGATAAGGTTTAAGAAGTGGCTTCGGGGTGTTCTAATTCATAGGTACTGTTTGTGCTACCGGTAGTCAAGTAAGTTTATGGGCAAAGCTCTTGTGATCGATATTCTGGGATGACCCGGATTGAAGGTTGTTTTGCTCCTCTTGGTATCAGGAATGACTCGTTGAAAGTAAAAATCTGCTAAGCATTTTGTCATTTGAAACGAGAGACATTTAACAGAGGGGGTTGCCATTTTAAAATGTGGAGATCATCAAATAATTATGCCGTCTGATCACTGTTTATACTTTTGTTGAGGTTTCAAATTAGGCACTGTGAGAGGTATGTGCAGAATCTTTAGAAATTATGTCAAATAATGATAGTGTTTGCTTTGTCTTTATGATTTTCCAAGCAAAGAATTCAGGCTCTAATAAAGGAGTATTTTATCAAATAAAGGATGTGTGTGTTGTGCATAAGTGACGGAGGGCTGGGCAAATGGCGGGGCATACAGAAGACTGGGCTGTGTGAGGGGGTCTCTCTGCATTGTAATTTTCCTGTAAGGTTGAAATTATTTCAAAATCAAAGTTAATTTTTTTTTCCTTTTGACAGTTGATTTGGGTCACATGAGCACCATGGTGTCTTAGGCAGGTCGTGGGGGTTGTTAGACCTTGGGAAGGAGCTTGCTGCCTCTGCCACAGGACACGGTTGCTTGCTGTGTTAACCCTGGTGAGTGCAGGAGGCAAGACCATCTATGGCTATTTTATCGCAGAGAAGTCAGCCCTGTGAAAGCCCATGCTCAGTAAATCCACACGGGGACCTTCCCTAGTACTGAAGGAAGCAGCGAACCTTTTGAAAAGACACTGCTTCATGAGAGAGAAGAAAGGCCCAGGCACGTGGAGTACCCGGATGTTGCTCGTTACTTTGTTTCTTTTTCTCAGCGCTTGTGGGAAGCTGCCAGGATGAAACAGCTCAGAACTTGGAGAATTTTAGGGGAAACACAGTTTTAATCAGTCTGCCATCTTTCGCATTGTTCAGAGATAAAAAGAGCCGGAAATCGACATTCCCTCAAGATGTAGGTGGTGAGAACCTGTGAACCACGAGACTTTCACTGGAATTGGTGTTCATATGTATTTTTCTTTCTTGCTTTTAACTTCCCTCCTTATAGTCGCTACCTCCTTTCCCTGTTGCTGTTCCTTCCCTCTTTTGCCCCGTTCTCTTTTCCTTCCTTCTCCCTGTCTTTTTGCACCACTGGGGTTTGAACCCAGGGTCTTTGCACCTGCTAGGCAGCTGTTGGACCATGGGGTCCCATCCCCTCTTCCATCTCCTAATCTTTTCTTTCTCCTTCTTTTTGTATCCTTTTTAAAAATATGTGTAGCCCAGGCTGGCTCGAACTGGTGATCCTCCTGCCTCTGCCTCCTTCAGCAAATCCTACTGGCGAAACCAGCTTCTTTTTATGATTTAACACAAAGGGATGAGACCTACAAGGAGGCAAACCAGAGAAAGGGAGTAGTGTCGAATCCCGGTAGCGCTGGCCCAAAGTCTGAATGAATTCAGTTCCCCACCTGTCTGTCCCAGTAACCAAGAATTGCTCGTGACTCAGGCTCTGGTCCTTTGTTTCCTTGGTTCCCCGTGAGACCGTACCGTTTACTGGTCTAACTTTCATGTGATTCAATTCAAAGCAAACTTTTGTTTGGTCCACAGAACAAGTAATTTCCTGAAAATGAATAATTAAAGGCCTGAAATCCTCTAAGGAATGTTCAGGCCTGTGTCAGCTCTGCTTCCTTTGGGGAAAGAGAACCGTGGCCTTAAACCTGCAGCTTGGGTTTTGTGCACTTCATGAGGACCCGTGGCCTCCTCTCTGGGTAACTCAGAGTTCTATTGGCATCCATGGTTGGCAGCACGGGTGTCCATCAGTGGGGCATATGTTCTAGAACGTAGACTCTAGGTGTTTGGGGGAGGAGTGTATGCATAAGCATATGTAGTGTGTAC
>NC_022010.1:68659245-68682649 GCF_000317375.1 Microtus ochrogaster
AGTTTGCTCAGGCATGTGCATGTGGAGGCCAACAGTCAACCCTGGATCTTACTCCTCAGATGCTGGTCTGGAACCAGCTGATTGGCATAGGCTGGCTGGTCAGTGCCCTCCAGGGACCCCTTGTCTCTGACTCCCGGTGAAGGTCTGTGACCCTGCACCCAGCTTTTTCTCTCTGGGTTCTGGGGACTGAGCTGAGGTCCTCATGTTTACACTGGGAGCAGTTTACTGGCTGAGCCATCTCCCCAGCCCCTTAAGTAAGTGCTTGAAAATAAGATTTTGATATTTGTATTTTTTTTCTTTAGTTTTCTTGGTTACCTTGATTCCAGTGTCTGTATTTTCGATTCATTTCTTGGGGAGCAAATAATAATGGTTTCTTGTGTTTGGAAAGAGAATTCGTGAAGCAGTCCTGGAACATTCATTGGAGACACTGAATAAATGGAGGCTTTTTGATCACTGGCAGCAAAGTGCCTTATTAAATATGACCATGTAGTAGCATGAATAGTCCTGGTTCCTAGATGGCTGGTGGCGTCCTGGGGAGGAGGGGGCTTGCAGTACTGACACCCAGGCTGTGAGGTGCCTTCCACCTCCCCTGTGCAGCCATGCAGAGCCCTGCCACATCTGCATCCTGCTTTGGTCTGGTGCAGCCTGTCACCCAGAGTCACACAGGTCACACCTGCTGTGACAGTCCCAACCCCAGCCAATTGATGCCTTTTTTTTTAATTAAAAAAAAATTCTCCTGGCTGCATATCATCAAGAAAAACAACATTGTTTTCAGGGTCTCTTATCTCTCCACTCCCAAATATCCTGTTTCTTTGGGCTGGGCAGCCAGGACCAATAGAAACCTCTTCCTGCCATTGGTTGACTTCATTTCCCAGACTTAGCACAATCTCATCCGCTCTAAACAACCTCATCAAAACTACTTTCTGGTCAGAGAGAAGCAATAATTATTATTAACATTTATTAACGATCAATAAACTTGATTGCAATATGGCCAGCACGATTAAGGTAAGGAGAGGGTTCCTCTACATTTGACAAAACCTTGCTCTTCTTGCGCTTGGCTTCCTTTATCAAGGCAGATAAGTTAGGGTTGGGCAACACCCCCCCTACCACAATAGAGGACAACGAGATTTCCTTTGCGCTGCCTAGTAAATTTCCTTTTTCCTACTCCGACCATCCGCAAGGCTTAAAAACTTCAAACTCGGAAAAAAAATTGGGGTTTCTAAATTCTCTGTTGAGCGCCATGGATTACTCTTGTTGGAGGCGTTTGGAGCTCTCCTGAATTTTCAGATTCTTTACCTGTTCCTAACGGTGTCTGGATGTGGGTCTGATGCGAAGCAACCGTCACGGAGGCTGGAGGGCAGGGTCACAGCGATGGGCTTTGTCCATGGCGAATGTTCGGATGCACTTCTGGGACTCCTCACCAACAGGCATGCCGGCACGTCCCTAAGGAAGTGGGGAGATTTTCTGTGGCTGTTGGTAGCAGGATGGACAGAGGTTGACTTGAATTGTGGGACCCCTCCATGCTGAGAGGACTGAGCCGTCTCAAATGGTGGTAATTGGGTGTGCTGGTTTACGTGTCTATCACAAATAAAACACCTGCCCCTCTATGCGCTGCAAGCTTTCTTCCTAGTCGTGTGGTGTGTGGGGACTGGGAAGCGGTGGTCTGTGGGTCTCTCCTCAGTTGTGTTTGTTTCTGTGTGTTTTCTTGTAAATGTTTCTGGGAGGAAGCTGGTAGGGTTTAACACGGAGACAAATCCGCGCAAGCGGTGAATTAAGTGCGGGCTGGTTGACACAGAAGTCGGAGGAGGCAGTGGAAGTCTGAGGTGGTGGGTCTGTTAATCGACGCTCCAGGCCGCCGGGCGTTGATGACATTTGTAGCAATGGGGGAAACTAGCAGCCTACACAGACAAAGAAAGTGAGCCAAAGAGTGTGTTGTTTGTTATGTCTATAGCTTGGTGTCACAGAGATGGGACAAGACTTGTCTGTCCACTACTGCTTCGCTTGAAAACTCATGAAAGTCAGGGTTGCCCACAGCCGAGATGAGGCGTTAGAAAACCCTCTTTGGTTAATATCTTTTGCGTTATGTATCAGGTAAACTGTGTTTCAGAGTTCCATCTAATTTTCGGTCTCAGGATGTATTCTATCACGTAGTAAGTAATGTACCAAAGTCTTAGAACTTCACCTTCTGTGGCTTCAAGGATTAGGGCCAGCTGCAATATTGTGACCTAGAGGGAATTTTAAAAGTGGGCTAAGTGAGTAGAAATGACTGGATTTTGATAACCCCAAATTCTGCCTTTTTGGATTGTGCTTTAGACTCTTAATTCTATTTCATAGACTCTTAATCCCTATTTCATAGCAATTAAATCAAATATTCTTTGTAAATCTTAGATAGTTTGAGCAGACACTTATGTGGGTTCCTCCCCACTTCCCAAGCCAATGCTTCAAAGCACAGACAGAGCAGGCGGCCGCCGTGTAGGAGGTAAAGTACATTTCCACAAACACTCCAGTGTGTTACGCTGTTTCCTTTAAGATCCCTGTTTATGAAGAAGTTGCTTTTGAAGTTTGAAGGCATTTTTGACTCCTGAATACATTTGGAGACAATCATTTGCTGCTGTGTAGGACTCTGGGCCTGTTTGAATTTTGTGCTGTATGACATCGTATATCTCCCCGTGATAGAAACGACTTCCCGGGATTCTTTAAGGCCCCTGTTAGAGCGGTCTCCCCTGCGAGGTAACTTTGGTGAAGATCAGCCTCTGTGAGGTTCTCTGGGTATAGTGAGGGGATTCCATGGCTTTGTTTATGGAGTGGGGAAAGAGGCCTTGGGTCCCTTGACTGCAGCTTTAATTCCGCTAGCGCAAGCCTCAGATTAGCAGAGGGAAACATCCTCTCTGAAGTTGAGACAGTCCCCACAGGGGCATTTTCCCATGGCAAATACGCTTGGAGTTTTAGGTGTTTTGGTAAACAGATCAATGAGTCCTTTCATTTGCAGGCACCGTGTTTGTGTCTCCTTTCCTTCAGCCACGCTGGAACCTGGGAGCACTATGCTGGTAGTCTTACCGGGCTCCGGAACACGGCGTTTCAGTGGGGGAAAGGTGAAGATATTTTCGGTTTCTCTCTGTACATTCATGGGCTTCAGGATCAGGCCAAGGGCCCTAATAAAAACATGTTGGCAAACAAGCCACCATCTCTGTGTGCAAGCATCTGGAAGATGGCTCTGAGGGCTTCTTAGAATACTGAGGGATGACTGACCCTGGAGGCCGCTGTTCCTCATGTAACCCTGCGCACGTCAGTTAGGGGTCTAATTCAGCCCTGCAGAGATTATTCTGACCTTATTTGCAATACCCATAGCTTAAAGAAGCCTATAGTGTCCTGTATTTAAAAACACTGTGGCAGGGTAGGGGGGCAGACTGAATAGGGTTCCGATAGAAAAACATTCTAATTCTGAACAATTGGAGACTGTGAGTCCCTAGGTTGAAAGCCTTAAGTCTAGAGTTGAATCTTTTAAGTGTGTGTATGTACATGTATGTCTTTGCATGTGAGTGTCTGTGTGTCTTTGCGTGTGTGTATGTGTCTTTGTGTGTGTGTCTGTGTGTATGCATGTGTGTGTGTTTGTGTGTCTGTACATGCGTGCATGTGTGTGTGTGTGCACATGGAAGGACATGGAAGGAGCATGTTCAAACTGCACCTCGAGTGGAAGTAGCTCAGGAGTCAGACAGGATGTGGAAAGTTCCTAAGGAGGCCCAGGGCGCTCAGAAACTGGGGATGACAGGGAACAGCAATCTCTGCATGGGCTTTAATGGTTGCTGCTAGGCAGCGTACCTACAGCTGTGTTCCCTGCTGGTGTCAGGGGAATAGGCATGGCCTCCCTCCTCCCTGCTTAGTCTGGGATTCTGTGACAGTGGAAGGAACTCCAGGTGCTAGATGTTATTGTTCTGCATAACTGCCATATCCCAGAGCTGCTCCCCCACCCCACCCCACCCCGCTCCAGCCTAGGTGTTTGAAAAGACAGCAGCATCTCCAAGATACTTACTGTGTGCACTCGGGAGTATTCTCACATTCTCTGTGGTATAGCACATCCGTGAAAGCTGTGTGTGTGTGTTTGTGTGTGTCTATGTGTGTGTGTGTGTGTCTGTGTGTGTGTTTGTCTGTGTGTCTATGTGTGTATGTCTGTGTGTCTGTGTGTGTCTGTGTGTGTTTGTCTGTGTGTATGTCTGTGTGTGTATGTCTGTGTATGTCTGTATGTGTCTGTGTGTATGTCTGTCTGTGTATGTCTGTGTGTATCTGTGTGTCTGTCTGTCTGTGTGTGTCTGTGTGTGTCTCTGTGTGTATGTCTGTCTGTGATGTCTGTGTGTGTGTCTGTGTGTGTCTGTGTGTGTTTGTCTGTGTGTATGTCTGTGTGTGTATGTCTGTGTATGTCTCTGTGTGTCTGTGTGTATGTCTGTCTGTGTATGTCTGTGTGTGTCTGTGTGTCTTTCTGTCTGTGTGTGTCTGTGTGTGTGTCTCTGTGTGTGTGTCTCTGTGTGTATGTCTGTCTGTGATGTCTGTGTGTGTGTGTCTGTGTTTGTCTGTGTGTATGTCTGTGTGTGTATGTCTGTATATGTCTGTGCGTATGTCTGTGTGTGTGTCTGTGTGTGTGTCTGTCTGTGTGTGTGTCTGTCTGTGTGTGTGTCTGTGTGTGTGTGTCTGTCTGTGTGTGTGTCTTTGTGTGTGTGTCTGTGTGTGTATGTCTGTGTTCACCATTCACCCCGAATGGTGGCCCTGTATTCTCCCCTCTCATTGAACACACAGCAGCTCTCCCTGCAGGACTCCCCTGTCTGTGAATGTTCCAGAACAATATGATTCCCTCATCATCTCTGTCTCCTTTAAATTCATTATTATTTTTTTTGCTGAACAAAACAGACTGTGATTTTTAAAAACATATTCCCAAGCACACTCGTACACACTCAATGATTCTTAGAAAAGCGTACACATAAAATAGAGTAAATCTTGAAAAGCAAACGAAGCCTTCAGGAAAGTGATACTCGTGCGGAGTGGCTCAGTGCCTTCAGCTGAGAGGCACTGATTGAGCCGCCGGTGCTCACGGGGCATACAGCCTCAGCAGAGGAAATTTGCAGAGGTGGTTTTGACACGGTGTGCTTTCACACCGCCATGGTGGGCCTTGTCCAGTTGCTATAGAGGCTTCTGCTTCCATGGGCTGAAGGACACTGCTTCCTGCCCTGCCCTCAGGACACTATCAGATCACCCCAGAGGCCAGCTCTTACGTCCTGTGGCCACAGACACACTTGCATTTGGGGGCTTGGGCTTGTGATGCCGGCTCTCACTGTAATGTGGTGACCCTTCCTCATGCTGGCATGAGCCAGCACTCAGGAAACGGCAGCCGCCACAGGATTCTTCAGGATGAACTGCCATGCTTTCTGATGCGCCTTTTCCTCCGTGTTTCACACAAACCAGCTTCAGGAGTAAAGCTCACAGCCACGGACGCTGCCTGGGTGGTTTCACAGACACAGGGCAAGCGGCAGGGTCTCTTCCGGCTTCTATCATAGCCTCCGAGCCTGTGACAGAGTATACAGGGCTAGGGAGAAGGTGGGAGCTGCAGATGGCATCCAGCTGCAGCAGGAAAGGTGGAGGAAGCCGGTGGCTCAGGTGACGGTGGTCAGCTTGCTGTTTTTACCTGTGCTGCAACCCAGGACTATGTGTCTGGTGATAGCGGGAGGCCTGAATCGTGTCTTGTTTTTGTCTGTTAGCACAAAAAGAAGGATGCTGAGATCCTTCACTATCCAATTTTCTCCATGAGTTTTTAGGGGGAAACGTAATTTTGCTTTGTACAATTTACGATTGTAGCGTGCAAGACATTTTCACTGTAAGGAAAGGTGCAAAGAGACCACTTTTTGCTCTTGATAATTTATATACAGTTCACCATCATGTCACTGCATGATTCTAATAAGCATGATTTTTATGCTTTTTAAAATACAAAATAAAAATTATCATTTTACAACCAATGTCCTTCTTTGGGGAATAGCCTTCCTTCAAAGTTTCATACATGCACAGCTGGACACGCTCTCTCTGATGTCTAGAAAAAAGCATTTTCTGAGTGTTGTTGCTTAGAAAAGAAACTTTTGGGCTAGCAGCTGTGCACATCTTTAATATCTTTGTGAAATTAAAGTACTGTGCTGATTTCACAGACATTGCCAGCTTACTCCATGAGGGATTGACTCACGACCACTCGGATATTCTGATATAATGTTTGTCAATTGATCATGGAAGAATGGAAGCTCTCTTTTTCTCACTTTGATGTGAATTTGTATATTTTTAGCATATTGTTCCTTTCTGTATGAACCTGTCTCATATCCACTGCGACCTGTGTTTTCTCCTTGTCCATAACTTCTGTTCCCCGTTTGATCCAGCGTGTTTTCCCAGTGCTTCTCCTGTTGCCCTTGGTTGAGGCTGGTGCTGGGCTCAGCCTTCCTTCTACAGTCCCGCACTTTTCCTTCTGTTTCTGGCCCGTTCTCCCTACTGCTTGCCTTTGTTCATTTGTGTCTGTATTCTCATGAAGCCCCAGGACCTTGTTCTTGGTATTAACATACACGTCTTCAGCCAGTGTTGTCAGTAGTGGCTGGCAAGTATTCAAACAATATGTGTTAACTACAATTCATTGTGACTTCTAGGGAGAAGAGAGACAGTCATGTAGTAATTGTAAGGTCATATTTCTTCTTGGTGATCTCTCTCCTACTGAGACGAGATGAATTAAGTGGACCTTGTGTTTAAAGGCACATAAAATGCTTCAGGTTTGTGATCGAGACTGACACCATCCCCAGAGCTGCCTGGAAGGCCTTGTGTTAAATAAACAGGTACATTGCCTCAGAGTGCTTGTTCACAGATAAGGGTGGAAACTTCGTGAAGGATGCGGACCAGTCAGTCTCCTTTCTCGGTGTCCCCAGTGGTCTCCTTATGACAGCTGCTTCCTGAACCCCCAGCATTAGGTTTCTCTGTAGGGAAGAATGCTGTCTTGAACGATCTCAAACGCGTTAAGACACTGACTGGGTAACCATACTCCGTCATCTGCTCCTTACGTGAAAAACAAAACCCCTTAAGCAGCCGGCCTGCCACACGGGACAGCTGTACTGTAAACCTCTGGAACACTTGAGAGTGACACTTTGCCTCTTCTGCATCTGCGTGGTGACAGATGTTTCTTGGTTGCTGTTTTACTTTCTGAGTCTTTGAGATGGTCTCACTCTGTAGCCTAGGCTAGCCCAGACCTCATGGCAATCCTCCTGCTTCAGCCTCTGCACTGTCAGGATTACAGGTGCGAACCACCATGCCTGGCTTAAAGGAATATATGCCAAAAGTGATTTATTTTCTGAGGTCCCGGGGATGGAACCCAGGGCTTTGTTCGTGCGAGGCAGGCACGCCACCATTCAGCTCCGCTCTGTCCTAAGAATTCTTTCCTTATTTGGCAGTATCCATGGGGCAGAGGTTCCAGGTCTGCTGGTGACTGGCTTACATGTCCTCAGCCCAAGTGTCAACTTCCGTGCTGTGCCTTGGGCGTCAGTCATGAGCAGTCAGGTCAGTGTTTTCCGCTAGGCCCCGCGGTCGTCTTTCGGCAGGGTGTTCATGGAACTCAGCCCTGGGAGGGAGGAACAGGTGCCGTGCTGCCGTGTGCAGATAAGTGCCGAGGGTTTCAGAGAAGGAGTGCCAAAGCCAAGTGAAATTATTTATGTTTCGAAGTGCCACATCAGAATCCAACCATAACATCAACAGGGCTGTTACTTCAAACGCTGGGTAAAAACAATGCGTGCTTAGTTCTGGAAAATATGACAGGGGACATCCAGCAGAGATGCTCCAGGTTGTGCGTGTGTGAGTGTGCGTGTGTGTGAGTCTACGTGCCTCCATGTGTGTGTATGTGTGGCGACCAGAGTCAATGCTAGTTGTCCTCCTTAGATACACCGCGTCAGCTACACTGGCCAGCGAACCCCCAGGGCCTGTCTTCCCCACTCCACTGCTGGGTCCAGCAGTTACATGAGTGCTGGGGATTTGAACTTGGGTCCTCATGCTTACATAGAGGGTACTGTGTGCACTGAGCTGTCTGTCACCCCAGCCCTAAACAATCTTATGTCTAAAACATCCATGTCTATGGTTTACTTTTGCTGTCACGGAATTACAGATAACACACGAAGCCCTTTCCTGTTCCTTCCCCTATCTAATAAGTACCTTCATGGGTTCATCTCTGAAGGGAGCCCTTCACTCCTTTGCATGAATCCCCAGATCAGTTGATTCGAATAACCTCAGTCCTTTTGGCATCCCATTGGGCATTTTAAAATGATGTTTAGTCTTTGATAGTCTCCTATATTTATACAATGTATACTGAGCATACTCCTCCATCTCAGCCTCCCTCCACCTGCTCCCTGCAGCTCCCTCACCCGGCTCCCTTCCAGCTCCATGCCCTCTTTGTTATTTTGTCAATAACCGCAAGTCCAATTAATACAGTCCATGTGCATGAGCTGTGGCCATGCTTGATAGTGCATTCGTGTGAGCTTCCTCTCAGAAGAAGAAACGATTGAAGCAAAACTTCAGAATTTGTCAACATAGTGAGTTCATGTCTCAATTCAAGGCAGGTTTCCTAAGATGTTGCTTTAGGCACATGCGGTTTCGGTTTCACGTTGCATGGCTCTCTCCTTGGGAGGCATGGCAGCCAGCAATAACATGAAGGCTGCCCAGGACACCACAGCCCGCAATTGACTGCCAGAGAGACACTAGCTACTCTGTTTGCGCCAGCGCTGTGATAGAGCCTGTGGAAAAGCATTGGTTTTGTCATTCCTGCAGGAGATGGCAGGCACAGATTCAGTCCTAGAAGAGCCACAGAGAGGGGACGCCCTGGAGGGGGTAGTCAGAGCTTCAGCAGGAAGTTGGCCTCCCTGGCCTTTGTTCTTTAGGATTGGAAGGAGCGAAGATGGCTGTGGAGCCATCCTCTCTGGGGTTTGGTGGCACTTTAGATCTCAGAACTCACAAGGTGGCTCAGAGCAGGGCCTCCTGAGACCTGGGCAAGGGGATATCTATGCACTAGACAGAGGGTTCCCAGCAGGGATGTTAATCCTGTTGTCCCTTTTGTGCCCTGGTCCACGACAAGTCAGACATAGCCTGCTCCACCTAGTGTCCTTCACCTGATGGACCCATCATTCCTACTTGTGTTACTGTAAGGTAGATGGGGTGTAAGGCACTTAGAACTCTGCATAGCGCATGGGGGCTTCACTCCTCAGTGGATGGAGGCCTCTTCCATCCACCTAACCAGGCTCCCATCCGAAGTGAGCACCAGCAAATGGATAAGACTGCCCACCAGTGAATTCAGCTTCTTTGACCCTTTTCTCCACGCAGCTGTTTTCTCTGTGTTATGAAATAAAAGCTCGGGACAGAAATGCCAGTTGTTCCCAGTTCCCAGCACCGTCTGCTGGAGGTGACATGCTCCACTGCTGGGGAGATGCCTGATGGTGCACTTTCTGCTTTCCCAGTTTCCTTCAGGACAGGCTCCTCTTTCTCCCTCCCTCTCCCTGATCCACACCCCAACCCTCTTCCTTTCCTCTCCCCTCCCGCCCTCCCTCCCTTCCTCTACTCTGTGCCTTGTTCTTCTCTTTCTCTCCCTAGAACTTTCCAGCATGAGTGGCTTTGACTTCTACAATGCCTCTTCCACTGTGTGGATGCTTAGAACTAAAACATAGTCACAGTCCCAGAAAAGTAAAAGCATTGTTTAAGGTCAAATACAAGTGACTTTCAGGGTGACCTGACTCTGGGAATTATTCTTTCCACCAACATGAATTAACACAGACAGTTTTGGAGGCTTGGCCTCTTTTCAGGCAAGCAGGATGAACTGTGAAGCTTCTAAAAGAGAAGTAAAATCCACTTTGTTGCTTCATAGCCCTGAGAGGATGCTGCCTGTCTGACACTAACCCTGCCTCTGCCCCTTTGACTGGCTTGCTATTGAAGTGTAAGCCTATGGCAACCCATGTTTTGTTTTTTTTTTTTTTAAATGGTGGTTATGAGAAAAGAACACATATATTTTTTAAGCCTTGTTCTCTGGTGATGGAAAACATCTTTTTTTAGACCTTGTGTTTACTGCTTTGGTAAACAGTAAAATGCTGCTACAGCAATTACCTTGAGGATAAATGGTTTGTAGACAGATACTTCCTACACTTGCTTCCTGCCCCGATAGCCAGGCCAGCCAGAGGCGCAGGCGCAGGAAGGGCTCCTCATGGAAGCTTCCTGCCCGCGAGCTACTCCTTCCTCCGTGGGACAGAGGCCTCCGGGTTTCCAAGGGAGGATTCCGTGTTTTGTAGCACGTGAAGCTACCATGCCTTGATGACTTTCGTGTCTGTCCCTTTATCTCGGTGTTATCTCATGCACAGACAGCCTGTGCCGTGTCCTGGGTGGGGGTGGGCAGGTCTCTCCAGGCTTTCTCAGTCACAGAAAGAGATTTATGATCCTAGTTGTCCTTCCCGAGTTCGGATGAAAGACATCTAGCATTGTTCCGTCTAAAGACATTGAAGAGCTTTTTCTCTTTAGTCAGGACGAAATCACAAGATTTGGATCCAGAGATTTTTCAGTTCACAGTTTGTTCTGTGCCGCGTTTACACTTGCTGTTAAATTCCAGGGGGATGCATTGTTTAGGCCCTTTGAAGCAAAGCAAATAAAACCACAAAGCACCAACCCTGAACAATAGAGGGCCATCCATTACCCATCTACAGGATATGTCCTTAGCCACCAGTCCTTTTGTAGGGGGAAAATATATCAAGTCAACAAACAATAAACTAAACAAAATAAATAGTGCCCGAGAGCCGTCAGCTCTAGCCCTGGCAAAGCCCCAAAGAATGGTGTTTACAGGCTCAAAACAGGGAAACCTGCTGCTCCCACCAAGCTCCTGCAGAGGTCAGAAATAACCATGCCCTGAGCAGCCCCCCAGGCAAACATCTCCTGCAAGCTTTGCAACACAACATGAAGGACACCAGTGCACAGGGTCCGTAAGAGATGACTGCCCCATGGAAGCAGACACTAGAGTTGCCTGGGAAAGCTGTTAGGTATGTGTGGACCACCAACCCAGTATTGCAAGTGGGCGCTTGCTAACCTGTTGGTATCCCTTAGTGATTTCTATCTACATAGCCACTCGGTATACTTATGTATTTTGTGTTTGAAGTGAAAAAGAACTGGAATGAAATGGCCCCAAGAGTTCCCCTCCCCGCCCACTGCACAGCCCCTCTTTAAGCCTGTGTGCTAATTTTGTTGGAGACCTCCAAGTCTAGAATCTCAACATCCCGTGTGAGTAGAGACAGTCCCGTCTTTGGCACTGTGCTCAGGAGTGTGTGCACGTGGCTTTGTTGCCTGGTAGTGAAACCCCATGATCTCCCATCATGGATCCCTACAGATGCCTCCTCTGCAAGTTTACAAAGCAGCCTCGCTGACCTCAGGGTCTGGGTGGCTTGTAGGAGACCATAAATTGTGGCTGTGTGATTCTGGGGTGAATGGAGAGTCTTACCTGTTGGGCTCCCTTCGGAAGACTACCAACACTACTGAGGATGGTTTGGGAGGCTCAAAAAAATCTGTTGAATAATATCAGTGAAATGACAACGGCGATAAAAAAATTTCTTTTTTTCATTTCAAAACAACTATATAGAGGCTTAGAAAATTAAAATTCAGAGCAGAAAATTTAAGACACTTTATATCACTCCATCAAGAGTCTACTGATGCTTGATTCTTCTCTAATGTTATAGGGCTTTTGTTCTCCATATTGCAGAGACAACATTTGAGAAATGAAACTCATTTTTAAAAGAGTGATTTACTACTCACTTCCTTTTTCATAGACTCCTTTAGAAATATAAGCCTGTGTTGCATTTTTCTTTTGTCTTCTTATTTTTTTTTTCAGGGCCAGGGATTGAACCCACAACTTAGAGTGTGGGAGGCAAGCTCTCTATCTATTGAGCTACATCCACTCCCTGAGGCTTGATTCCCTCATGTGTTTCTGTGTTTCTACAGAGCAGTGACACCTGCCTTGCGGTCCTGTGACTGCTTTCAAAGCTTGCTGTGTCCGTGAGCTCTAAACAACAGGGTGCCTAGGTGTGCAAGGGTTAGCTCTTTTGGGTACCGACCCTAGTCTCCATGTTTTACAACTTTACCAATTGTGTGTGTGTGTGTGTGTGTGTGTGTGTGCTTGTCTGCATGTGCGTCTGAGCTTGAGGGCCGACAAGGTCATGCCAACGGTGACAACACAGCCATAAAAAAATCCATTGTTTTTCCACATTGTGGGAAATCAAAACCATTTTAGTTCCTTTCTAAGTGGATATGCATCTTTCATGTGTTTTTGTCCTTCAAAAAAATCCATGCTTTTCTTAAAATGGCTTAGGTGATGACTTTGGTCGTGTTTAAGGTGTATGACGTGAGTCTTCATATATATGTAGATGTTGATAAGTGACTGTACTCAAGCGAGTTAGTATCTTTGCTATCTCCTGTGTGTATCCAGTGTGTATGACGAGGGGCCACGAGTACCCCAGATTTACTGTGAGCGACGTCCCATATAGCGAGGGCGTCTCTGTGTAATGCGATGCCCTCTGGACTTGATCATCCTGCATCCTAGGCGCTTCCTACTCTTTGGCCTTCATCTCACCATTTCCCTCCGCTCCTGTGGTCCATGTTTTATTTTTGCTTTGATTTCTGTGTTTAACCGTTGTCGACTCTACCATAAGCAAGATGACGCAGTGATTTTCCTTCCGTACCTAACCTGTTTTGCTTCGTGCATCATCCTCTAGATTCCTCCACATTTGGACCAATGGTAGAAAATCACCCCCTCCTTTTGATAAGCATTTCATGTAGCTCAGGCTAGCCTGGAATTACCTATGAGGCTAGTGATGGTGTCGAACTTCTGAGCCTCCTCCTTTCATCTCAAGTGCTGACATAGCGTGTGTGTGTGTGTGTGTGTGTATGTGTATGATGCCATGTGCTGTTTACACCACACTGAGCATCGAACCCATGGCTTCACGAATGCCGGGCAAGCATTCTGTGGACCGAACCACATTTCCAACCCAGAATCTAACTTTTCGAAGATGAATATCATCTATACAGGCTCTTCCATCTTTTACCCCCTGAGGTTGTTTCTATGTCATTTTAAGGTGAACACTGTTGTAGTGACTGCAGGCTTGTGGGTATCCATTACTGGGTGTGGACTGAATTCCCTCGGGTGCCTATGCAGGGACTGGTGGAGCATATGGTAGTCATCTTTAATGTACCTGAGAACCCCACAACCAGCATTCCCACCCTCACTGTGTCTTGTCTTTGATCAGAACCGGTGTGAAATGACATCTCCTTGTAGCTGTGGTTTTTATTCCCACAAACGTTAGTTAGACTAAAATCTCTTTACCTGTTGGCCATTTTTAGGTCCCCTTTGGGAAAGGAAAATACCTTTCCAAGGTTCTGTGTGCATGTTTTTGCTGGCATAGTAATCACAGGACCATGAAGACCCCGGTTGGGTTGAGTGTACACAGTCTCCTCTGGGCTGTGAATTGGAGATTCCTGCTGGAGAAGCAGAAGCAGAAAGGCAGCTCTGAGCCGCTCTGGGCAGCACCTCCTTCTAGGACACTTGCCTTGTAGCCTTTGCTTCCAGTGAGTGAAGACTCCTCTCACTGTCCATCTGTCCATCTGCCATAGCCCTTTAGCCTTGCTGGACCTGAGTTAATGAGACGTTTTACACAGTGTGCCATGATGGAAACCACTCACATCTTCTGTGACTGTAGTCATGAATTCAGAATTTCAACAACTCTAATTTAATCTTAGTATCATCTGCCGGTCTCCATTCACTGCAAAAGTTTTCCCATCAGTTGGAACCTGGCAGCTGACACCACTGTAGTTTTATACACCACATAGTGATGTAATCTGCTAAGATGCCATCTAGTAAGTAAGCTTCTATGTTAGTAGATATGGTTCTGTGTTCAACTACAGAATAATCTGCTGTTTAATCCAGGTTAATTTCAATAGCAGGGAATAACTGGTTTATTAAATCTCGAATTTAATAAACTGAATTGCTTACTGAAATATCAAAATGTGCAAGTGTATTACTTAATTCGGAAAGCTTTACGGCTTCAATTGTTATGTAGAAAATGGTGGAAGCAGAGTCTTGGGGAGGTCGTTCGGCTGTTAAGAGCAATGGCTGCGTTTCCAGAGAACCCGAGTTCAGTTCTCTGCACAGCATCGGGTGCCTGTAGCTCCAGCTCTAGGGGATGTAACACTGAAACGCCTTCTTCTGGTTTCCATGGTCACCTGCACACGTGTTACACACATCCATACAGATCCGACACAGACACACATACACATGTAAAAAAACGATTAAAAATGAATGAAGAAAATGGTGAAACTGTGATCGTCCATGAGACTTGAGGTAGTCTGTGGTCCTGGCTAGATAGTTTTGCTTATACAACAGTACGTAATTCACATGTAATTTTCAGAGAAAAATACAGACAGGTCCCACAGACTCTTTTCCTAGGTTTCCTGAAAGGTGAGATTCTTCAAAGTTATTCATTGTTTGATAATTTCATGCATATCTTTCCATAGTCTTTTCGAGTTCCCACCGAACCCCTTCTTTCCCATAAGTCTCCCCTCCCCACTTCCTTGTCCGTCTTAGTATTCAGTCAGTGCCACCTGTATGAGCAGGGTGGGGCTCATCTACTCGTAGGGGAGAATCGCTGCCCGGTGGCTACCCCGTTGAGGCAATGGATCTATTTAAGGTTTATTTTACTTTTATGAGCATCCTTCGGCTAATCATTTAGGAATTCATCTCCTCTTGGTCTCCTTACACATATAAACGTTTCCTGAAGGAACACATGCGTGAAGAAGTGATCCAACACACGTGAAGTCTCTCCTTCGAGCGAAACTAGCTAAGGCAAGTTCTAGTTTGTAGGATTCAAAGGAAAGGAAATGACTTTTACTTGGGAATCGAAATGTTGGACAAAACTTGACTGGCCACGGAGAGCCCATTGTGTTCTGAGCTAATTGTGTTTTGGATCTGTACACCCATTGTTCTGGGGTAATTAGGAGAGAAGCAGGATTTTGCTGGAGGAACAGGCCTGCATGGGATGATCAAGGAGTAATCTGCTCGCAATTACTGCTTGGAAAACATACTAAGGAAATTATATTTTAACTTCCTTTTGTCATTTCATTTTAACTTTTAACACAGTTTTTTTTATTAATTTATTTATTTTACACCCCAACCACAGCCTCTCCTCCATCCTCTCCTCCCATTCTCTCTCTCTCTTCTCCCCCCACCCACCCCTACTCTGTCAGAAAGAGGCGGGCCTCCCATGGGCTTCAGCACAGCTTGGCATATCAAGTCACCATAAGGCCAGGCACCTCCCCCTGTATTCAGCCTGGGCAAGGCAGTCCATCATGAGGAATGGGTTCCCAAGAGCCAGTCACAGCACCAGGGACAGCCCTGCTCCCACTGCTGGGAGTCCCACATGGAGACTAAGCTACACAACTGTCACATATATGCAGAGGAACTAGGCCAGTCCCATGCATGCTCTCTTGTTGTTGGTTCAGATTCTGAGTTCCCTTGAGTCAGTCTGGTGGTTTCTGTGGGTTTTCCTGAGATGTTCCTGACCCCCTCGTTTCCTTCAGTCCCTCCTCCCTCTCTCAGCAGGATTCCCTGAGCATGGCCCAATACCTGGCCTTGGGTCTCTGAATCTGCCTCCATCAGTCACTGGATGAAGCCCCTCCAATGACACCTGATAGAGTGACTAGTTCGATCTCAGGATGGCCAGCTCGGGCTGTACATTCACTGTCACCGCCGGGAGTCTTAACTGGGGTCATCCTTGTAGACTCATGGAAGTTTCCCTTGCATCAGGCGCTACCCGGCTGCCTAAAGCCCCCCCTTTCCAGTCACCTCTCAGCACTGTCCCCCTCAGTTAACCCCAATCTGATCCCTCATGTTCCCATGCCCACCTACCCCAGTCCAACCAAGAGATATCTATTTCCCTTTCCCAGGGAGATCCGTGTGTCCCCTGTCCTTGGGCCCCCCTTATTACCTAGCCTCTGTGTGTCTGTGGGTTGTACCATGTACCACGGTTAGCTTGACTTTACAGATAATGTCCAAATATGAATGAGTACATTCCATGTATGCCTTCCTGGGCTTCCTCACTCAGGTTGTTGGTTTTCTAGTTCCATCCGTTTGCCTTTCCGGAGTATACTACATTGTGTAAATGTACCATATTTTATTTATCCATTCTTCAGCTGAGAGGAATCTAGGGTATTTCCAGGTTCTGGTTATTACAAACAAAGCTGCTATGAACACAGTTGAGCAAGAGTCCTTGTGGTATGGAAGAGAATATTCTGTGGGTATATGCCCAAGAGTGGTATTACCGAGTCTTGAGATAGATTGTTTTCCAATTTTCTGAGAAACTGCCATATTGATTTCCAAAGTGGCTGTGCAAGTTTTTATTCCCACCAGCAATGGAGGAGTGTTCTCCTTACTCCACATCTTCTCCAGTATAAGCTGTCATTTGTGTTTTTGAGTTTAGCCACTCTGACAGGTGAAAGATGGAATCACAGAGTTGTTTTGATTTGTGTTTCCCTGAAGCCTAAGGGTGATGAAGATTTCTTTAATCATTTCTCTACCATTTGACATTCTTCTGTTGAGAATTCTCTGTTTATATTTATACCCCATTTTTAAGTTGGATTATTTAGTTTTTTTGGTGTCTAGTTTCTTTAGTTCTTTGTATATTTTAGAGATCAGCTCTCTGTCAGATGTGAGTTGATGAAGATCTTTTCCCATTCTGCAGACTGTTGTTTTCATCCTATTGACGGTTTCCTTTGCCTTACAGAAGTTTTTCAATTTCATGAGGTCCCATTTATTAATTGATGATCTTAATTGGCTGTGCTGCTGGTGTTCTGTTCAGGAAATCGTCTCCTGTGCCAATGAGTTCAAGGCCGTTCCCCACTTTCTCTTCCATCAGGTTTAGTGTAACTGGATTTATGTAGAGGTCTTTGATCCACTTGGACTTGAATATTGTGTAAGGTGACAGATATGATCTATTTGCATTCTTCTCATACTGACATCCACTTATGCCAGCATCATTTGTTGAAGATGCTTTATTTTCTTTGTTGTCAAAGATCAAGAATCCATAGGTGTATGAATTTATGTCTACTTCTTCGATTCGATTCCGTTGATCCACCTGTCTGTTTTTATGCCAATACCATGTTGTTTTTATTACTATAGCTCTGCAGTAGAGCTTGAAATCAGGGATGGTGATACCTCTGGCAATTCTTTTATTACACATGATAGCTTTTACTATCTTGGTTTTTTGTTTTTCCATATGAAGTTGAATATTATTCTTTCAAGGTCTGGGTAGAATTGTTAGAATTTTGATGGGGACTGCATCAAATCTTTTGATTGCTTTTGATAAGATGGCCATTTTTACTATGTTAGTTCTATCAATCCATGAGCATGGGAGAGCTTAACATAGTTTAAAAAGAAATAGAGATTTCAGGAATCTAAAGATGCTGTACCATTTGCTCCCTGTGATGCCCACCGGCACATGAACTGGATGTACCCTCCACTAGTACAGGGAGAGGCTCTCCTAAGCAGAGAACTGAAGCCATAGTCAGACCAGGAATTGACATGAAAAAGTGTACACAGAAAAATATACATTCTCCTGAGAAATCATGGCTCCCTGGTTGCTGTAACCGGGGAGGAACTCAACTCTTGGCATAAACCCAACACTGAGGGAAGTTTGACTAAGACTATAAGGCAGATGTCAGGTCATGTGATGCCCTAAACTAGAAAAAGGCTTTGTTATTGTTACAAACAGTAGCCATATTAGGATATCAGTCTTCCAGGGCAACGGTGACAAATCCCCCCCCCCACTCCCACTGACCTTCAGACATTACACTTCTGTCCTTCCAGGTAGGGAAGACAGATGTCCTGGTGGCACTGGCAGGACAGGCTTCTCACAGAGGTTCTGAGGGGAAGAGACCCCATGCCTCTTCTCTGGCTTCAGCTGCCTGCTTAGGATGCTCACTGCCCCCTTCATTCTGATAACTGACTCTGTCTGTGGTACTGTTCTGCCTCTAGTAAGGATGCTCTCACAGAATCTAGAACGAAGTTTAAATTAGTGTGACCTCATTGCATATGCTCGTTACATCGACAAGACCCCACGTTGAGATCACAAGTGGACATAGATTTGTAGGAACACCTACAGATGTAGGATTTGTTCAATCACCATGAATAAGAAGGAGGTGATGGAGGTCGTGGAGGCCCAGCTGCACATAGTCTGCTTTGGAAGAGGCTCAGGTCATTGAGGGTCCCTGTCAGGTATAGCAAGAACGCCAGGACCTCATACCCATCATTTCTGTGTAAACAGCATTCTAGAAGGTAGGAATGTGATTCATTTTATTAGGAAGGAAAATGAACTTAGTAGTATGCCTGGTCACCCCTGCAGCATTTAATCTTGTGTGATACTCACAATGAAATCACTGTAGGGCGAAGCGTTTGCCCGGCAGCTGGTTCAGTTTCACAAGATACCCGGTGTGATGCTGCGGTTTCTCTTATCACTTGACTTAGCAATGACAGGAGAAGTGTATGGCAGACCCGAGGCTCCGCAGATGCACCCGGGCTTTGCTGCTTCAGCTGTCAGTCATCCTTCTTCTCTGCTCCACCCACCATGAAAGATGAGTCATAGGTGCTAGTCACCTATTATGAAAATGTGATTGTTTGTGACTTTTTTTACAAAACGACTTCATGTTTAATGCCCTCAGCCCAAACACTGAACTCAAAAAAATGGGCAAACGTGCAAATGACCAGGTGTTATCTCTTCATTCTTGCTTCTGTGACTTTGATATGTGCTTTGATAACACACATACGGAGATTCAAGTCTAGAAATATGAGCTGCCTGTGATATTCAGGTGCTATGTTTTTGGAAGTAGCTTAGTTTCTGGGTTCAAAACCTTATCTTGCTATGAACAATGAGGACCCTGTAAGATTAAGAAACAGGCTGTGGGCCAGGCGGTGGTGGCACATGCCTTTAATTCCAGCACTCGGGAAGCAGAGACAGGTGGATCTCTCTGAGTTCAAGCCTGGTCTACAGAGTGAGTTTCAGGACAACCAAGGCTACACAGAGAAAGGTTGCCGGCTTGTGTTACATGTAGTGCTTTGTCTGTTTGCTCTTGCTTAGTTCACGTGCCCGAGAGCAGAGATGAGAATGTTCCCAACTCACAGGCTGCTGTCAATCTAGCTGTGTCACCAAGGGACACAACACAGAGTGACGGGCCGGGAGGGATCATACAAAGGAATCCTTCTTACACTTGTGATTTAGTGGCAGCCCGGTCCCTGGGATGTGGGATTAAGATCTTTCAAAGCTTCCATAGGGATGGATTCTTCTCTCCAAAAGGCAGATAGGTGTGTTTAAGCACATAATTACGAGTTTGCAGAGCCAGCCCCTGTTTCCAGAGTGCCTTCTCCCAGCCCGCAACAATACTTCTCTCTGTGGCACTCCCCTGTGCAATGCCATATCCACATCCTAGTTTTGCACTGGCCTGTACCCAAAACACGGGTGAGGTAACCATGGACATGTATTTGGCGATGTGCAAGCATGTCCATGTCCACAAGGCCTAGGGGCCAGGGCTTGCCCACTGGGTTCTGAGTGGAGGTAAGAGCTAATGTACGGTTTAAGAGCCAAGTTAGGACAGTATGATGGCTAGATTAAAACCCTAGAGCTAGATACATTTATTACATCTAAATGAATGCTTTCAGATTTCCTTTATTTTGAAATTAAGACATAAGTTGTGGTCCTGCGCAGACATGGTGATATGGATCATCACCCTCGGTATGGTTTTGCATATATATTTTGATATATCTTGTCCATTTTAATTGTCTAAATCCTGGATGCGGCAGGTACCCTATGTCCATTTGTGGCCATCACAAGCGTTATCCATGCTACCTGTTTACCTGTGTGTCATCTGTGTGTATGCACAGGCGCGACCCAGAGGCTCCGTATAAGCAAGTACTAAAGAAAGGCTGCTGCCTGGGTGATAAGATAAACACCCGCAGCCCCTGCTCTGAGCTCACAGAGGTTATTTTTAGCTGCCTGCTTTCCCTGTAGATGCCCTAACCTTTCGGTGCTTTCCAGGGGCCCCCTTGGTGAGCTCCATCTTTACAGTGTGAGCTGATAAAGATGAGCTCACAGGTTTGCTGTTTGTGACGCCAGCAACTTCTCAGAGATGAAAAGGAACAGAGCTCTGTCTTCTGGGACCACTGGCTACACGGTTCAGGCAAACTTCTGTGGCCCACAGGCAGGAATGTAGAGCGAGATCATTGCATAAGTGTCTACCAATCTGAGGAGGGAAGGAGAACGCCTCCAGGTGCCTTCCAGTGATAGACACGGTCCTCAAACAGCCATACCATGTTCTCCCAAAGAACATGGCTTTTACTTCAAAACACCTCAGTGGGGTTTTATGCTCATGACCTCGGCTTACTGAACCAAGGGCAGAGGTCACCAGTGTGGTCATCAGGGCTCCACTGTTGTCTACTTCTTTTTTTTCCTGAACGTGGTCGTTGGTACACATCTGTGAAGGGGCCGTTGACGTGGAATTCAAATCTGGTTGTTTAGTCTACACGGAGTGGGGAAGGGTTCTGTCTCTTTAATATTTATAGCGGTTGGGCAGAACTTGCCGGGTGAAGGTTAATTGCGCTCCAGTTTAAGCATCTCTCTGCCCAGATGGGTTATCAGGGCTGAACACTCGTTACAAGATTAATCTCATTTCCGACAAGACTTCCCTTTCCTTCAACTGATTTCTGCCCGGCCATTGGAGCTGTCATCGGCCGTTAAAAGGAGGGTGGATCGCTCTGGGACAGAAGCGCTGGTGTGCGCAGGAACAATGCAGAGCGGTGTCCTATCTCAGGGACATCTTTAGGGGGACACATTTCAGCACGGCCATGAAGGCCAAGGCTCGTAAACAGCAGGGACAATTGGAACACTTGAACCAATATGTCTGTGACAAAATTCTGCAAGAATGGCAGCCCCTTCCTGTGCTGGGGTCTCCTGTCCTGAGACATGGGACCGCACGTTGGCTGTTGTTGGTTTGAAGGTTTTCACACAGTCATGCTGTGACCAGTTTCATTTCTGAGGACCCCACCTGGGCAGGGAGAGGCTTACACGTCATCTTATGTGGCTTGGCTGTGAATGGGAGATGGGGCTCAGAGGAAGTAGCCTTCAGGGACCATGGCTCCAGGCAACCCTCTGTGGGATGCACATACGGTGAATTCCTGTGAACACCCAGGTTTGTGTTTACTCTCAGAGACTTCAGTACAGGGCGATGACGTGTTGGCCTAAGAACAGGCTGAGTTCTCTTTACTTGAGAATAAATCACCTCATTTCTTTAGGTTGTTTCAAGAAGTTCTTCCAGGAACATGGCAGTCAGTTCCAGGGTACGATGTGTGGGAATCAACTCATTGAATTAGTCGGCAGTGGTAGAAGCCATGCAGGTGGGTACCAGGCCCCCAGTCCCGTGGAGACGGAGAAGGCAGCAGTGGAGGGGGTGTTGCACACAGAACCCAGACGTATCAAGAGGCAGTACACCAGGCGGCCAGAGGCTTTGGGGAAGAGCCGTAGGATGGGGCTTAGGTGCCCCATCTGTGGTGCAGTCAAGGTAGCCAGGGTAGGTTGGTAGGCAGAGAAGCAAAGGAAACATGAGAACAGGGCTTGCCCATGGAGCACCAAGTGCCAAAGCCCTAGAGCAAGGACAACCTTGGGGTCTAAGGACAGCGTTCCTCTTCTTCACCTGGCTCACAGAGGAAACCGAAGGGCTGAGCACCCTGATAAAAGCCCCACCCCCACCCCACTTTGGTTGTGGTCACATGATGTTAAACACTAGAACCCTCTCCATACTGGGGACCACACCGTAGGTGTGGGGAACCATCTGACAGGAGGCGCCTTCGGCAGGAGGCTGGAGAGAAGAATGAATGTAGAGGAAATTCAAGTCGTTCGGGTTACACTCTATGTCCTGGATCTACTTGAGTCTGGTCTGGCAGGCTTTCGAGGTCTTGGGCTTCCTGTGCTCTGATGTGGCTTCGCAGCTCTTGGTGCTGAGTCTCTCAGTGATTCCCCTCAGCTGCTCTGGGCCCAGGCAGCTGCGCTGGAACGCAGGCCTTGCTGAAGTCAGCTCCAGGCATCTCAATTGGTGGGGCCTCCGTTCCTTCGTCTTTAAAATTGGTGTTGATGTGGCTCCTACTTTAAAACATTGCCGTGTGTGTGCGTGCGTTCATCCCTACAGGCACTTGTCATGGGGCCTGCCATGTTGTGCTCATGTTATTGCTATTACAAAGGCCCCATGCGGTCTTCATGTTTCCTTGATAGATTTATCCATTTTTTCCTGAACAAAATGTGTTGGATTCTTATTTAGCCAAGAGACATTTTCAGTGACATGATCAGGGAAATAATGTGTGTGTCTCACAAGTATTATGTGGTTTGAGGAGATGGTGTAGTTTTGTGTATGTACATGTGTGCTTGCAACAAGTATATATGTGTGGATATGTGTGCGTGATGCCTGTGTGTGTGTGTGTGTGTGTGTGTGTGTGTGTGTGTGTGTGTGAATACATGAAAACCAGAAAGGTTTACCAAGGGTCCTACTATATCATTCTATGCTTTATTTGCTTGAGAAAGGCTAAGTAAGCCCCAATCTGGGCTGGCAGCCGGAAAGGCCCAGCGTGAGACAGCCATGCCCAGCTCTTTGTGTGGGTGCTGGGAACCAAACTAAGGTTCCCATGCCTGGCAAGCAAGTACTTTTTCCCATAGAGCCATCTCCCCAGCCCTGCTCAAGGAGATGTTTAAGTCCAGCAAAGGCTTGTGATATTTATAGGAAGAAGGAGGGAGAGGGTGGGGGAAGGGTGGAGGACTGAATCATTGTGCCGCCCCACGCTGGGATGACTGGTCCCTCTAGCTATGCGCTGATATGCTGCTACTCAAGGGCAGATAAGGGAACTTGGGGCTGTAGACTTGCGGTGCAAGGAAACCTATGGTCGCCAGTCACGGGGGAGAATGGCATCAGGGGGCTTGGGTCTCCTTGCCCTCTCTTACTTCTTGGCTTCTCTATTGGGAAAATCTCCATTTTCCTCCTGATAGTTCTTCTAAGGGATGCACAAGCTGGAAGTACTTTGAAGAGGGTGAGTGCAGAGAGCCCACAGGAAGTTCTCAGACGTGGTCATCTTTGTTGGCAGAGTCACGTCCCAGAGCGTCTCACCCTTACAGTTACCCCGTGGGTGACTCACAAGTCAGCCAGAATTGCCACTCCCAGACTGCACTAAGATTTCTGGGAAGTAAAGGCTTCTTATGTGATAGATGTCCTTGTGAGTAAACTTTGAACCAGTCTCTTCATCACCACCCATGCA
>NC_022010.1:68682867-68683998 GCF_000317375.1 Microtus ochrogaster
GTATGATACATATTCTTATTTAAGTTCTAACATCTAACAGAGGAGAACATGATGAACTTTAAGATGATTGCTAAATTATATAATTACATATGACTGTTCCTAAAACTATAGCACCCCTAAGCAGTGGGTTCCAGATTTGAGTCAGTTTCTCACACCCACACAGGATTAGGCTGGAGTCAGCACCACCCCACTGCTGTCTGCTGTGTAAATAAGGACGGTGTCTTCGACACCGAGAACAGCTGTCGAGGAGACATGCGTGGCTGATCACAGTGATACCGAGAAAACAGGACCGGTGGTTAGGAAAGAAGATAAAGGGCTGCCCATGAAGAGCACACCCTCAGGGGGCCGGATGCCATCACATGCCACCTGCTGGACTTCTGTGACTTGTCCCGGCACGGTGACCTTGCTGCGGCTGTGCGGCCCTGGGGACTTTGGAAGTCTTGTGGCAGTCGTCCCCTTCTTACTGGGTTCAGAAAGCTGAGGTCAGCCTGCAGCTTCCTGGAGTTGCCAGCCGGGCTTCAAGGTGACCTGGACGAGCATTGTGCAGAAGTGGCTGTCCTCCCTACTCTGGGGACATGAGCTACTTTGAACCTACTCTCATGTGTTATGGTGGCAAAGGACATCCACAGATGCGGCTATTTCCAACCAGACTTTGTTTCTACAGACAAAGGCTGCACTGGGCTTGGGAGCTAAGTCTCCTGAGTCCTGGCTAATAATACTGAACCTGTACCATTTTTTGGTCTTGCTCATGGGACCCTGGTTTTGTTAAAATCCTAACACACATAGAGCTAGGCTAGGTGTGGAAAAACTCTCTGTGAAAACTATACTATTCTTCTTATAATTTTGAAATGATTTCTTCCAAATAGCTTGGAAAGTAGAGAAAGTGGAGACCATTGTGTGACTGTATAACTTTGGATGGCTTCCGTGTACCCCTACTATGTGCTCATGTGTCTGTATAGCTTTGGATGGCTTCTGTGTGTCCCTACTATGTGCTTGTGTGTCTATGTAGCTTTGGATGGCTTTCGTGTGCCCCTACTATGTGTTCGTGTGTCTGTGTAGCTTTGGATGGCTTCTGTGTACGCCTACTATGTGCTTGTGTGTCTGTGTAGTTTTGGGTGGCTTCTGTGTACC
>NC_022010.1:68684168-68684805 GCF_000317375.1 Microtus ochrogaster
GTGTGTCTGTGTAGTTTTGGGTGGCTTCTGTGTACCCCTACTATGTGCTCGTGTGTCTGTGTAGCTTTGGATGGCTTCTGTGTACCCCTACTATGTGTTTGTACCATGTACCTTCCTGCCCTTGATGCCTAAATGTAGTCAAATGTGGCCTTACATGTATGTTCCATTAAGACAGCCCAGCCCATGAATATGGTTTCTGCTCATCCTATCACATGAATGGTAGAGAGATAACAGGATATAGTTCCTTAGAATGAAGCTCTCCAAGGCCTAACAGATGTTAGCTCAACAGTGTCTCATATCTGGACTCTAATTCTCTTCCCCTCTCTCTTTGACATGGTTGCCTGTAAAAGTAGCCGAACAGACTCCACTGGCACCCCGGGCATGTTCCCCACTTGCAGGCACAAGGACATGAGTTCAGTCCCAGGGTTTGTGATCCAAGTTCTGGGTTAGTAGTTAAGGGAGGATTCATGGGGTCAGCTGAACTAGCCTACCTGGGGAGTTCCAAGTTAGTGAAAGATGCCATCTCAAAAAGCAAACAAAAGGTGGGCAGCTCCTGAGGGATGGGGATGCCTCCCAAAGCAAAGCTCTGCCCTACACACACACACACACACACACACACACACACACACACACACAC
>NC_022010.1:68685510-68686768 GCF_000317375.1 Microtus ochrogaster
AATGTGCTCCTTGGCTTCCACTCCGAAGCCCTTCTCCTGAAGTGGAGACTGACTCTCTGCTCAGGCTGAGGAGCACAGATGGGATTGGAGCTTGTGTATCTGGAAACTCGTCCTTCAGAAGCACAGGGATTGCAACCACTCTGAGCTGTGGAAAGTTCTTTCCAAGCTCAATTCCAGGCCTGTGTTCGATATACAAGGCAAGCAGCCGGACAAAGCAGGGAAGGGCCTCCAAGGGTGAACCAGGGCCTGGAAAATCCTGGCTAGAGAAGCCTGGGCAGGGCTAAGGTTCCAGGCACAGGCCCCTGCAGACGGTCTGTGGGCAAATACACATGCGGATCCGTCTGCTGGGGTTGGAGTTAACAGAGGCCACGCAGCTGGAAAGCTCAAAGCTCGTTCTGCAGGTCTCTGGCGAATCCAAGCTTGCATTGCAAAATTAGTACACCAGAAGTGAAGTTGAGTTCACTGAACGGAGGCTGATGTTTCCCTTCAGGAAGAGGAGGGGTTGCCCTTTCCCCTAGGCCTATAAGAACCTTCTCAGTAGCAAGGGCCAGAATCCTGGCTGCATAGCTGTGACAGTGGCCACCTTCTGAAGAGATGACAGGCTTGGTCCAGTTTCCCATCACCGTCCTTTCTCTGGTCCAGACGTCATGTTTCTTTGTCGTGGCTCCTGGTCTCTGTAATGTCTCCTGTGAGCTTTGACATCTCTGCACAGAGCGAGTGATGCCTAGGAAGTGTCTCTGAGTGGGTGTGTCCACCCTGTGTTCCGTCAGAGGGTCCAGGTGCCAGTCTGGGATTGGCGGGTGTGTTAACCTAGAGGACTTGGTTGAGGCTCCATGTGCCAACTTCTCTGTCACACAGTTGCTGCTTTGCTCTCTCTACATTGATTATTAAGTGACTGACTGCACCACACATCAGAGAAAGGTTTAAATTCTAACTTTTGTAAGGAAGCTATGAAAGTATTTGTAGACAGACCAGTGGTTTGTGTCTTTGACGTGGCCCAGCTGACTTCGGCACTACTCAATAGACTTTGCATCCTTGCATGCGGTGGCAGCAGTACGTTTCCCTCATTCTTCTGCACTTGCTATTTTGATTTTTTTTTCTAAAGAATAACTTTCTCTGGGCCAAATGTGAGGCCCGAGTTTATGCCCCTAGGACCTAAGAAGCCAGGAGTGGTGTGCAAACCCATTTTCCCAATACTAGGGAGATGAGTACAAGAAGATTCCAAGGGCCGGGTGGTGCAGCTGGCCAGTCTATCCAG
>NC_022010.1:68686923-68712979 GCF_000317375.1 Microtus ochrogaster
CCAGTGAGTTTAGGTCCCAGGGCCTGGTGGTGCAGCTGGCCAGTCTATCCAGCCAGTGAGTTTAGGTCCCAGGAGAACCTGTCTGAAAAATAAAACAGAGATGTGATCGAGGAAGACACACAAAGTGAGCTTCTGACTTTCATAGACATACATGAATATTCCCTACATACACACATACACAAAACACTCCTTACGTAAATGTGAATACTCTCTTATATACACACACATAAACTTCTTCACATAAACACAAACACACATATAAATACTTCCTACATACACGTGAATACTCCTATCTACACAGACACGAACCACTTTCTCATAAACACACACACACACATACGCACGCACGCATGAACACAGAAGTGTCTCTTACCCTGACTGATTTATTTAATTCTGTTGTGAAGTTGATCACTATAGGCATTGGCATGTATTTATTTTATTCTTTGTATCATAACCTAGAACTGTCTTGGTTTATTTTATTGTTCAGCATTAGCCTCCAGGAATTCCTGTGTCCTTTTTGCATGTCTGTAAGATGTGGATTTACTTGTCTTTGAGCACGTCATGTCTTTGATTACTTTCTGAGTAGCTGTGATCCTCTGCTTATGGTGGAACACTCTACTGATAAATATGGCATGATTTGCAAATGCCAGCTGAGCATATGCTGCCTTCACTGACCCTACACAGTGTGGCTTAGCAGCACCCTGCAAGGGACCACTGTTTGTTCTTGTTGTCCCGGTTGGGACTCACAGCTGCTGCCCCGTGTCTTGAGAGAGGTAACCATTCATGATGCTTGGCTGAAAGAAGTTAAAACTTTGCAGTTATAAGCATGGTTTCCACAGACTGTATAGGACTGCCATAAAGTAAAAAGAGTATGATATCATGGTAATTGGAGACCCCGCCGCCAGTATTTACTGTATACTGCTTTGCATTATGGGAAGGTGCTATTCCTGTTTAGCGGTAGGAAGGTATGGTGTGCAGGTTCTGGGGTGAGCTAGTTGTAGAGGGAGTTGAGTTCAGCACTGGTGTTGTAATAAGCTGCGGGGCTGTGTCCCGCCACCTGGCTAGCTTTACCTGAAATAATTACATGGAAACTGTATTCTTTTAATCACTGCCTGGCCCATTAGTTCCAGCCTCTTATTGGCTAGCTCTTACATATTGATCTAACCCATTTTTAATAATCTGTGTAACCCACGAGGTGGCCTCCCAGGGAAGATCTTAACCTGAGTCTGTCTGGAGCCAGAGAATCATGGCGACTCCTGACTCGGCTTCTTTCTCCCAGAATTCTATTCTGTTTACTCCACCCACCTAAGGGTTGGCCTATCAAATGGGCCAAGCAGTTTCTTTATTAATTAACCAATGAAAGCAACAGATTAGAAAGAAGTCACTCCCACATCTCACTGGAGCTGAGAAGAGGCTACAGAAGACCTTACCAAAGACAGTATGTACAAGACCCACAGACAAATGTGATATGCCTGCCAGGCTCAGGCAAGTGTGGACATGGCTGCCAGACTCGGGCAAGTGTGAACAGGGGCTGCCAGACTCAGGCAAGTGTGAACAGGGCTGCCAGACCCAGGCAAGTGTGAACACGGTCTTCCAGACTCAGGCAAATGTGGACATGGCTACCAGAGTCAGACAAGTGTGAACATGGCTGCCAGATGCAGGTCCTTCATGGAAACAGGAAAGTTGGACACAACGTCCCCTGAATGCCCCTGAATGCACGGGAGGTGAACCGAGAGTGTGCAGGCCAGAGGTCAGAGCACATGGCTGGTCCTCATGCAGTTCCTTCCACCTAAGGTCATGGTCACCATGCCAACTCCACTCTTCCCTCCTGCAGCTGCGGTTTGGGAATGGTTTTCTGCAAACTGCTCTGTTTGCTTTCCTTTTCCTCTCAACTCTCAGGGTTCCCACATCCTAGAACTGGGGTCACTCTACACAATGGTGATTCCAGCCACTGTCCCCAGTGCTGGCACCCTCTCTGAGGGCCCAAACTGCCTTATTGCTGTTATGATGTGCTCCCATGGAAGAAGTAGAGCACATTAAAATGTATCACAGATATGAGCAAGCACTGAAGACTTAGCCTGCAGCTTCATATGGTGATCATCAGACATCCTGTATGCTGTGTATGGGGGCTTAGGAGCTCAGTTCAGATAATAGTTACACAGCATTTATTAAGTGTAGGGTTTTACCTATAATTCAGGCTATGAGTTTGCACAATAGTTGTGGAACATCCATTCTCCAGACTACTGGAAGGTAATGTTTTACATGTTACCTTAAGGCTACATATGTCATCCATCCATCCCTTCATCTGATCGCCCTTCTACAGATGGATGAGCTCTGAGGTGTAGTCACACCTTGAAAATCTGAAGGCAGATCAGCTTTCTAGCCAACCCCTGTATTCCACAGCGAGCTGCTGTGCGTGGTTCCATGTGTGATTAGAAGAGGAATTGCTTCTATCACTAATGAATAGCTGGTTAAGTGGATCCTGTTTACTCTTTCCTCTTAAACATTTTTCAGACCTTTGATTTTAATGGTCAAGTTCAGATAGGAGGAAATTAAGCTCATAAAATTAAGCCATGGGAGAAAACTTGTTTTCTTACTTAGAGCAAGTCAATGAAAGTGTGGCCACTGAGTCATTATATTGTCTGTTTGTGGTTAGATTTGGTGCCAGTAGGAGTGAGGGGCGGGTTTACATGGGAAAGTAGAAAAGGAAGCTTGCATGCTTGAATGCCGCTAGAATCTGGAGATTTGGGCTTCCCAGTCATTTCTGCACACAGTTGTTTTCTGATGGTTGAGGTGGGCCCTGGTCTTCTCCACAGGAAGGATGGAGACTGTCATGAGGACAGAGACCTACCTAGAGAGTGTCCCTTCACCCCGTAGTTTTACACACCCTCCTGTTTGGGAGAGAAGAGGCATCAGTCACACAAAATGCCCCCCTCAGCCCATGCTCGGGCAGTCTGAAAGACTGGTCAGAAGACAGAATTTGTCGTTATTCTTCAGGAGCTAGCCTAAGAGCTGCATGGCAGCCAAGATCCCGGGAGTCTCTCTTTGCCTATAAGGGAACCCCATGATGCCTATCTTTTGTGTGTGAGCCCTGGGTAATCAAACCCAGGTTCTCCTGCTTGTACAACGCGCATCTGAGCATCCCCGAGCCTAGAAGGCTTTACTTTTTTTTCTTTTTTTCTTTTTGGTTTTTTCAAGACAGGGTTTCTCTGTAGTTTTAGAACCTGTCCTGGAACTAGCTCTTGTAGACCAGGCTGGCCTCAAACTCACAGAGATACTCCTGCCTCTGCCTCCTGAGTGCTGGGATTAAAGGTGTGTGCCACTACCACCCAACAAAGTCCTTACTTTTTAAGAGCTTCTTTGGATTTCCTTTTTTTAATATATAAATCAAGCAATTGGAGTGTTTGTCCCTTTTTATCATGGGCTCCTGTCATCTCATTTAGCCTGCTTGTGAGTGAATATGCTTAATACCATATCTGCTGTGTATGTGTCCTTCATCATAGCCTCTCTGGTAGACTAAGCAATAATATAATATATAAACCAGGGAGAAAGTGTCATGGTGCCTACCTAGGGAAGGGAGGCTCAGACGACTCAGCTTCAGGTTCTACAGGAAGACAGAGAACACTCAGTCACCTGAGCCCTCTCCAGCCCTCTTCTGGCTCGTGGTCAGTCCTATGAAAAATGTGCAGGACTTCTTCCATTTTAGCCATTTTTGGTTTGTTTCTCACTTAGAGTCATAATGTGAATTATTTTTTTATGTTGTTCCTATATAGCAATCTTCATAAACTCTTGAAAAAAGAAATAAAATTTGCTGAGCAGTAGAAAGTGGCCCTGGTCAGACCCTGAAACCGTGGGAGTGTGTAACACCCTGCACACATAAGAGGCACTACAATGCGAATAACACAAACGACTAGACAAATTCCTCAGGAAAAGGGTATAGAAAACCAACAAGTGTGAGTACTCAGTGTGTGAAGATTGTACTGGAGACCGATGGGGCTGTGCGTGTAAGCACAGGCTGTGAGCAGTGCACAGGAGGGGATGCGGATGTCATCTTTCATCCGCCACCATCAGCTCATTACCGGCAGCTGGCAGCCCATACAATCTGGACTTTATGATCCGAGTGGCAGTAAGTCTTGCTTAAGAGCTGTCTGCATGGTCACATCTATTACATAGCACTTTGTTTGAAAATAAAAGTGGAAAGTAACTTAGGATGTCACAAAATATGGTTGTTATGAGTTAGTATAGCCTTAGGAGAAAGAAGGGGGATAAAATAAAACAGTTAGTACAGTAGTCAAGGGGAAAAGCAAAGCTCAGTGAATTATGTCCAGATTTACATATTTATTTCAGGCTGTTGTCAGCATGAGCGCCTTGCTCATGTGCATGACGATTATAAGTGTTTGTGACTGTGTGCCTATCAAACCTCCATGCAAGGAGCTGAAAGTTCTTAAGGTGCCTTTCACATGGCAGAGACCATTGAAGTTTGCTTGTCTGCCTCCCCAGGGTGTGTCACCACACCCTACTTTTTTACATGGGTGCTGGGTATTGAACTCAGGCCCTGACGCTTGTACAGCAAGCACTTTACTCCTGGGCTTTCTCCCCCAGCTTGTGGGATTCAGTGATGTATTCACTGGCTCACTTTAACTGCCAGCTTCTAGACGTTAATCGTAGAGAGAAATAAGAGAAGTTGATGTAGCACTGTGAATGTGTCTGTTGCACACATAACTGTGTCCAACCCTTTGTTATATCGATAGTTGGCACATGACAGACTTAGCTGCAGAAACCAGTAGCCCTCACATACCAGTGGGTTAAAACAGAAAAAAGGGCTATTTTCCCACACACTTCAGATCATCTGCAGAGAGAGGGTGACACCAAAAATCACACTCTCAATTCTTACGGACTGCTGCCCACATCCTAATAGCTCAATTAGGTCGGGTAGCCAGCTCTTGTGTTGTTTGTGGCAGTCGACACGGTGGTTGGTTTTGATTGTCTTAAGAATTGTCTCGGGCATTAGTGCAGCACACCTTGGGGCATGTCTACAGCTCACTGAGTTGAACGGTAGCATGATCAGGAGTCTCCCACATGCCAGGCAGTTCTTGAGTATGTAGTGGAGGAAGGTAAGACCATAGATATAGGTATGATATAGATATAGGGCATAGATATAGGCAAAACCATAGATATAGGTAAGACACGATATAGGGCTTCCCTTTCCAAATTAGCCTTCCTCTTGTGGTTATTGGAGATTATCTTTATTAATCCAGTCAAATAATTGTCAGAGCAATCATCTTCAGCCACCTACGCAAGGCGTGTAGCTCTTCCGAGAACCTGTCGGGGCACCAGGCCAGATGAAGAAATTAGATTTTGTTTTGGGAGAGGGTGACATTGTAGATTCATCATTCCTGGTAGGGAGTCCTGCTTTCGAGGTTGTTCATGAGCTTACGGGCTGTCACTGAGGCTTTCTCCCTGGAATTACTGTATTCATTGGACGACAGAGGGTTAGGCCACCGTGTAATGAAATAGGTTGGTATCATGAATCAGTGAAGTCAATGCATGGCTCGTTGGTTTATATGAATCTGTGCTTGCTCTCTGTGCCACTACACCCAGCTGTTACATGCAGCTTTTTTTTTTTAAACATCGGCTCTGGGGGAAGAACTTAAGTGCCTACAAGGTACTGCGCCAACCGAATTTTCCTCCCAGTTTTTGGCCTGTGGTCTTCTTGACACAGTCACCTTGTATTGACCACACACTCACACATTGGTGAGGTGGTAGAGAAGGTGGCGGAGGGTAGGTAACCAGTAATTTCCAGTAGATTCTGTGTTTGGGGGGAGGGTATTAGAGAGTGTTATATTTTAAGTCATGTAGCTACAGATTTAGTGGACACACCAAGAGCTATCCCTGGGCTTCCCATTTCCTGACACTCAACTACCGAGGTCTGCTCAGAAGACCCTGTCTTGCTGTAGAGCATGGATCACCTTAGGTAGTGCAGACTGTATCAGCCATGACTAATCCTCTAGACTGTAGGTCTCAAACATTTGGTCTTAGGATCCTTTTATGCTCCTAAAAGTCAGAGGTATAAAGCATAGTTAAGTATGTCAGTTATGTCTATGAACACTCATGGAGTTAGAGAGGGGGCCAGGAAATTTGGAGCACCTACTTACAAATTCACTTACAAGTGTGAGTGATAAGAGTACATTAGAGCACACAGTGTACTTTCAAAAATTGCTGTATTTAATAAGTGTTTAGAGAGAAAAGTGCATTAGTTATCTGTTTGATAAACCTCTTCAATGCTCAACCAAAAGTGACAGTGGGTTCCCGTGTGCCCACAGGGTTTCCCTGGTCCGTTTTACTCTGAAGCAGCAGGTAGCCTCTGGAAAACATCCTTGGGCAGCTGTGAGAAGATGGGCACAGGAAAGGCAAGCAGGTGTCAGGAGACAGTGTGGGGTTGCACGGTCCCTGGAGGGCGCTGGGAATCCCAGGGTGCACCTGGACCGCGCTTGGATGGCTGTAATGTCGTGCCTAGTTTTGTGCTGTGTAGAGGAACCCCCACGTGAACCAGGGGGTACATTCTTTATTTTCCTCAAGCCATTGGCTGTCGTGGTTGAACTGTGTCTCCACGGCCCTCTGTCCTCACCCTCAATATCTCAGGATGTGACCTTTGTGGGAAAGCCATGATAGAGGTCATCACATTCAAATGAGCTCCTTTTTTGTGGTTTTTTTGAAACATGGTTTCTTTGTCGCTTTGGAGCCTGTCCTAGAACTAGCTCTTGTAGACCAGGCTGGCTCGAACTCACAGAGATCCACCTGCCTCTGTCTCCTGAGTGTTGGGATTACAGGCGTGCGCCAGCAACACCCTACCCAAATGAGCTCTTTAGGGTGGTCTCTATTCCACTGTGAATGGGGTTCTCATGAAAAGGCCATTTAGACACAGAGCCAGGCATGTGCAGGGGGGAGAACCGTGAAGACATAGGAAGAAGATGGCCCCAGGACCACAGTGGTTCATTTCCAAGCCAAGAAGAGAGGCATCAAGAGGTGACAATTTGGCTAACACTTTGGCCTTAAATTTGAGCTTCCAGAGCTCTCAGACAAGGGATGTCCCTCCAGTCACTCAGCCAGTGACTCTGTGTTTGTAGACACCTCAGATATGCTCAGACTGCCCAGCATTGACACTGGGTTCAGAGGAGGCTGTGAGACCTAGCCTGCCAACTCGAAGAAAATCATGAGGGCAGAAGAGACGCTCACCTTCCTGAATGAGGAACAACCGATCTCCGTGGGCGTTCTAAGAACTAGAATTCTCAACAGGCTGGCACAGCTGCGAACGGTCCTAAAAGCCCTTTCCTCAAGCACACTGATTCTTTTGTTTAAACAGGAAATAGCTGGCAATTTACATGGCTGCTCAAGCCCAGAAACCTGCGTCCATGTGTGTGCACATGAGGACAGAGAGGATTTACAGGTCTGACATTTTTCCAGGACCTGTTCTTCCATCACACTGTCCCACGGTTGGCAGTAACGTGAGGCAGGGCATTCTCCGGTGTGGTCCCTCCTTTTTGTTGTCACAGCTCAGGTGCCCTGTCTGCCTTTCTTAAGGAGACAGGTGAGGGTAGTCTCTGCGCAGTGACTTCCATATACGCCGAGTCTTTCAAAAATAGTCGCAGGCTTTCAGGATAAAAGTTCCCGAAGGTCCTGTGTGGAGGGGCAGATGGAGGTTCTGGAAACATGTGGGGTAGGCTGGCAGTGACGTTTTATTAGGCACGGCTTTTGGTGTGCACATGGCGGGCAAGCCACGCATGTTCTGATTTTTATCTCGTTTGAAAATAATAAAACTTAAAAGATAGGGTTTTCTGTGTGGAGTCCTTATGAGGTGAAAGATATGAATCCATATCAAAGGAGAGAGTCTCTGGCTTTTGGCCAGGGCAGCTATAGGGTCTCTTCTGTTTCTCTTTCCCTCTCTGACACCAAACCTTTGCCCCAGCCTGGAGAACACCACTTCTGCTCCTTCACTGACTTAACCCTCCTCCTTTACATACACATGCTGACCTCCCTGCAGGAAAGTGACCAGGGGGTGCTGACAGAAGCTGAAGTAGAGAAAAGCAGGACAGAGAGAGGAGGTTAGGGACTGAGAGACAAAGTAACCATAGAGGCAGTGTGGCAGCCTTAGAGTCAGAAGCGGGGAGTAGCCAGACTAGCTCACTGCTCCTGAGTGGCTAACGAGGAATGTAGAGCCAAGGTTCGCTGCTCATCTTGGTGGGTCAGGGGCAGAACCAGACTGTAGGTTAGGGGAGAGAGCAGGAGCTGAAGAGTCACTGAAGTTATAAACTATTAAGTAAAGCCATTCCTGGTTATCTGAGGGTGGGTGCAGCCTGGGCTTTCTCTTAGGTACCAAAGCTCAGATGCGAGAGCCCCTTAGATGAAATGGCTCATTGTGCACATAGAATCTGTGTACAATCAAGAAAATGGGACTGTACTCTTCAGTACAAATTTGAGGTTTTATAAATATTATTACTCAGTACAAATTTGGGATTTTTAAAGTATTATTGGTTTGCTGTTCATTAACGTTGATAGACCTGGAGAACTGCCTGACCAAAGGCATGTCCATATGAGGCCAGCTACCATCTATCCCTTGACACTCAGACCCATACACTCACAGTCTTCGGCTTGAAAGCAGACTAGGAATGTGGAGACATTGGCTTGAGTGGTGAAGAAGTGAGCATTGTTAGATCGTAGATAAATATTGCATATTTTCATTGGATAAATGCAGCTCAGGTAAATTCTGCGGAAGAGCTGTGTGGGTACAAGGGCATGGGTTCAATGTCGCATTAGATAATTAAACTCCGGGGCCTAAGGCAGCCGGCAGCACTGCAGCCACCGCCGGAAGGGACCTTGTGAGGGGGTCGGGGGTCAGTGTTGATGCCGGTTCAATCTCCTTGTTGTCTTCAGGTCAGAAGCTCAGTTCTTATATCTGAAGGTGGCCTGAATGGTTCCCTGATTTCCCAGGGTGCAGTATTTGCACATTTAAGATTTTCCCCGGTCATTTTTTCTGCGTTCACAGGTAAGTAGAGATGGGCCGAGCTGTCTGTACTGAACAAGGGGAAATGTGAATTATCTTTGCTTTTAAGGAAGCTGCTCTTGGATGCAGCCCCTGGCAATGTATGAGGTTGGTTGTGAGTGTTGGATGGATGGGCCACTTTGAGAGGCCTCTACTCAGAACAGAAGTAGCCTCTGAGGCTGTAGGCACCCACCCTCCCCCTCACCCAACTCTCATCTCCAGCAAGCAGGTCAGCTGTGAGGCTCACGGTCTGTGTGGACTTCCCAACAGCTGTGCGCCCTAAAACTACCTGTTCCCCAGAAAAAGGTGATGAGGTAGAGATAGCTGTGACTCTGTGGTGACTCCTCCTCCTGCAGGAAGTGACAAGGTGCCCAGTAAGGGCACAGACCAGAGACTCCGGTGGAGGCTGCACGGAGAGGCCACGCCTCCTAGCTAGTATGGAGCTCAGCATGATTTGGATGCTAACAGATCTTCAGATATTTCAAGAGCACTTGGGACTTCCAAAGGAAATATACTTACAGAGAGACTGTGGGAGACCCCCTGTTGAGTGTGATGGATGTGTGAGCGGTTAGGATTTATAACCCAACTGTATTGGGGGGCTGATGTCAGTGCTCCCAGAGTTATAAAAGCCCAGTCTTGCTGGCAACCCCTTTGTTGGGGGAATTAAAAGTATAACATCCCAACGGGGTGCACGGTGCTACGTCATGGGAAAAACACGAGCCCGGCCTGGAGCCTGCACAAAGGCCTTGACACCCTGGCTGCCTAGTCCCCTTCCTCTGCAGCAACCAGGCAAGATTTATGTGCTGGAAAATCTGCAAAGTACAGGCTTAGCCTGCTGGCCCCAGAGAAGGAGGCGTCGCCATTCACACTGAGGAAATGCCAGCTTGGCAGGGGCTAGACCCTCACAGTGAGGCTCAATGCTGCTTCCATGGTGGATATCAGTAACAGAAAAAAAAGATTCACTTTTGTATCTGCCTTATGCCTCTAATTATTGGAAGAAAGTAATAAAGAGAAAGGGGATTGGAACCCCATGAAAACAGTAACAACTATACCTGAAGGCTCTTCTGCTAGTACCCCAGTTTCTAAATAAATTTTCGTTATGAATGATGAATTTTACATATAAAACAGCTCGTGTTCCCACACAGTGGACAGGGTCTCAGCCACAATTGGAAATACAGAGCCAGCTCTGGGAACAAACCTAACTTATTTCTGCAATTTAAAAAAAGCATTGTGTGTATATGTATAGTTTGCATGTGTGTATGTGTAGTTTGTGTGTGTGTGTGTGTGTGTGTGTGTGTGTGTGCGTGCGTATGTGTGTTTATGGGAATGCTGCCCTGTTCATACATGTGTGGAGTTCAGAGACTGTGTTTCAGTGAACCCAAAGGTGCCATGACAGGTTGGCCAGGTGAGCCCCTGGTATCTCATGCCTTTGTGTACTAAATGTAGGGCTTTCAAGAGTCCATTACCAGACTCAGCTTCCGAGTGAGCACTCATATGGAACTCAGTCCTGATTCCTCTGTAGCAGGTGCTCCACCCACAGAGCTATCACTGCGGTCCACAGCACATAAGAACCAAGTTTATCTTCTAACCCTAATTTGCAGACACTTTTTAACCATTTCATCTACAATAAATGTGTATCTTACCCCATGTATGTTCAGACACGGAGAAGGAGACCTTGTCCATCTCATGGGGCAGGGAGAGGGTGCTACCGGTTAATAAAGAGGTTTGGGGGGACATGGGACAGGGCCTGAGCAAACACTGGTGGACCAAGCCCTCGATGAGAAGGCCAGAAGGTTGGAGTTCGGGACTTGAGGGACTCTGAGTCTCTACGTAATGCCCTGCGCTTTCAGCTCTTCCTGTTGTGACTGTCCTAACACCTGCACATCGGTGACCTCCACTTCAGGAAGCTACATCCTTTCTCTAAAACCTCAAGGCTCTCATACAACCTTCCTCCTGTGGAAAATTTTAGATTGGCTGTTTGAAGGCAGGAGATAGATACCCAACGGACGTTAGCTGAGCTAGAGACAGAATCGTGGGAGGAGGCCAGGACATCTGTTGCTTCCATCTCCCTCCTGCCAAGGTCCTCCATTGTGCCAGAATTTTCTCATGAATAAAATTCTTGGAATTCTGTGGAAAACAATGAGCCCATGTGTCAGAGATTCGTGAAGGAGACCCGTTCCAGATGTGTAATGTGTTATATTTTTAGCATACGTGGTTTCTGTGGAGGCCAAGCATACGGGGCTGCCTGGTTTTTATGGACTCCCTCTGAAGACCAGAATAATGCTGGCCCATTTCTCCCATCATAGAAGGACTGCTATAACAGAATATGGGAGCAGAAGACCCTGCCTGCTGGCTTGCGGGTGTTTTCATACCCTCTCAACCTCAGTTGTCCTACTATGCAAGCCTCAAAGATCAGAAGGGTGGGATGGGGTCATGGTGCCATTGGGTCGGGGTAGGATGGGGTCATGGTGGGATGGGGTCCTGGTGGGATGGGCTCATGGTGGGATGGGGTCGTGATGAGATGGGGTCGTGGTGGGATCATCAGTCACATATCTCAGGAGTTGAAGAGTGTCAACTGCATGCCATGTGCCAATGTAGATGCATTGGCTTCTTTTTTCCTTTGCTGGACTTGGGGATGGAATCCTCCTCAGGGCTGTACCACTGAGCATACCCCCTGGCCTTTGGCTTGTTTCAGAGAAGACCAGACACATGCAAGAAACTCACCAGGCTCCCTCCCTTCTGGACGAAGTTTCTATTGAGTCCATATCAGTGGGGAGTTATAATTGAGAACCCATGAGAGAGTGGGACTAGGGGCTACAAAAGCTAAACCACATGGGGCTCAGTGTGCTCTCATAGAGGCTGGGGAGCCTGTACTCCTCCTGCCCTCGTCAGACAGATGGATGATTTAAAATTCAGTACTTCCCGAGAAGTGACTAATGCATGCAGGGGGCCGTGTAACCTTTCCTGCATCCAGCTTATTAGAATAATATGTCTAGAGATTCTGCCTCCAGCTCTTGAGGACTTTGATCCAGTAATGTCAGCTTTCTCAAACCTGATCATAATTTGCATATATTCAGACTCATAAAACTTTTACACACAGTAGCTTGTTTGGCCCGCCGAGAGCTGGGTGGCTGTGACCTGCATCACCTTTGCAGTTGAGGACCTGAGACTCAGAGAAGACAGCGCTGGGCTCGGTGAATTTGAGTGCGCTAGTAACTCCCGGGAGGATGCCTTGTAGCGATCTGAGATCTGTGTTCCCAGGTTGTATTGTGAACCAACTCCCAGCAAGCTCGAGCACGGAGATTTTTGAGGGAGGGATTTGAGATTTGAGAGTTGACAGAAAGTGGGGGCATACCTAGCTGTAAACTGGGGTGTCCCTCCCCAACCCAGGACCAGGACTTCTTTGTTCTGTAACGCGACCTCCTATTTTCTGCTGCTTCTCCAGATATCGCCTAAGTTTAGCTGTTAGGACCTAAAAGCAAAAGAAACCAAACAGCAGGGCTAGTGGCGTGACTCCATTGCTAGAGTGCTGGCCTGGCATGCAGGAAACGCCCGGGAGAGTGGGTTTACATACAGGGTGTGGTCCCCCAGAGTCATACATGCTCCAGTAGATGGTCTTACACCCCAACGCTGCAAGGTTTAAAAACAGAGCACATCATTTTGGGAAGGAGAAGTAATAAGGAGATGGGGGAGAGACTGGAGGGGTGGATTTGATCAAAATGCATTATAAGCATGTGTGAAATTCTTGAGTAGTTCATAAGGAATGGTCATGGTGACACATGCCTGTAATCCTGTCATGTAAGATGCAGAGGCAGGAGGATCAGGAGTTGATAGTCATCCTTCCTCTGACATATACTGCAAGACTATATGAGATACAGTCTCCAAACAAAATAAAAACCAAGCAAACACCATCCTCTCGTCTAAAGAGAACTGCTAGAAACCAGACAAAAGTAGAGACTTCTACATGGCTATTCTGTGTGATCTGCTGGCAGAGATGAGAGAAGCAAAGCACCAAGCGTGGGATGGGAGAGTCCAGACAGCCTGTGTGCAGACAGAGCTGAAGCAGCAGCCCGATTCTTCACACTCATGGGCGGGAGTGGGGAGGACTGATTAATATCAAACACACCCGTGGTCAAAGAGAGGGCAGCTTATTCATTTTACTGTTTTTTACCTTTCAACTCTTCACATCCGTATGTATCATATATGTAGGATCCCCGAGCCTTCCTTTACTCGTCCTCCCATTAGGGCCCTTCATTCCCTGTTCATTTCTGCTTTCATGCCGCGCGCGCACACACACACACACACACACACACACACACACACACACACAGTTTTTATCTATGCCTGCAAAATCTAAGACCACAACTGAGAGAAAACATAAGGTATGTGTTTTTCTTGCAGTGACTTCATTCACTTAACGTATCGTTATCTATTATACCCATTTTTCCACAGACAGCATGGCTTCTTTCTTCTTTATGGAAATGCATTTGTGTGCATATTTTGATTACCCTTATATTTAACTGATCTGTAAGACTTAGAAATTGTGCTTGATAATTGAATACCAAGTGACATGTCCGTACATGTGTGTGTTGGATAATCAGGTTAAATGTGTGTGAGCCCTCCAACCTGTCCTTCAAGGGACAAACTGACCTTTGCCAAGCCTGTGTCCCTGGCTCCTCCTATTCCCCAGACCTCTGAGGGCACCTGTATGCCACAAGCAAGCAAAGAGAGATGACTTCCACATTATAATGGTTGGATTTCTTAATTTCTCAGGATCCTCTGGAGTCTCTCCTGTGTTGTGTGGAGCCTTCTCTAAAGTTCCAGTTTCCCACCTGTTCAGACTTTCTGTTTCCTGATTGGTGCTTTTTCTCTTCCTGGCTTTGGAAAAGGTTGTTTTCTCTAAAGCCTGGTTTCCTCCATAGGCCTCGATGGTTTAGATTTCATAGGCTGAGCCTACATGAGGTTAGAGCAACATTGCATATTCATGAACCCGTGATAAAATGAGAAGGCAATACCAGCTCCAGACTCCACAATCACTTATCTCATGAAGCACATTCTCCCTTCCTTGGCCATGACAGATGTGTGAACCCCACCGAGAGCATGGTGATAGACTTTAATACCATGCCCTAACTTTGTTATGTGGTTGGTATGGGCATCAACCAGTGGGTAATAGCAGAAAGCTTGTTTGGCTGCTAGAAGCACATTGGGGGATGACGATCTTGGTGGCTGAAAATGGTTTCTTTGCTTACTTGTTTAGTTAAGGTCTTTTTATGTAGTCCAGGCTAGAGACTTAAATTCACTGTTCTCCTGCCACAGATTCTCCATTGCTAGGGTTAGCAGTATAGGACAAGAGACCTAGATCAAATGTGAATTGAAAACCATTGGCTTCAAAACAAAACAGAACTGGTTGGGGGTGTTCTGTTCTGAGGAATCAGGCAGATGAAGGGAAAATGCCTTCTAGAAAGAGGAAGGAGCCAGCGGTGGTGAAAATGGAAGAATTCAGACTCTCTGTATCAGTGAACTGACATCTTACTTAGTGACCGTCTGGGGAGTGTCTGGTCTGTTAATGAAAATAATGCAGCTTTCTATTCCCTTATATTTGTTAATGCATGTACCTATATACATGTGTATATGTACATTGCTGTGTAAGCCCTCATGTATTTATATATGTACATATGTATTATGCATGTATGCGTGTATGTGTGCATGTGTGCATGTTTCTGTAGCAGTCCTGGGTCTCATTTCCTTAGTACTGGGCCAGTATTACAAGCTGTAAATTGTTGGATGCTGGAGCAATGCCATGCGGGAAGAAAACACTCTTTAGATGGACTTAGTTTGCCTACATACATCTTCCCTTTGAAGTTAAGCCAAGTATGTATATGTATATTTGGAGGACTAAAATAGCAATATGTTAAATTAAAAAAACGTGAACATGAAGCAAGATGCTGTGCTCAACACATGATTCTTCTCTGAAGAGGCAAGGAGGGAAGAAACAATATCGGGGGACACAAAGGACCATGCCCAGACTCGCTGGCATCTTCTGTCATACAAGGGTTCATTTTTATTGTGTGTTTATCATGACAAGATGCACAGGCAGTCAGAGGTTCACTCTGTCTGAATTTGAAAATTCAGAAGGGGTATGGGGGCCGACATAGGGGAGACAGCCCTTCCCATAGGGTGCTCGCTTCTTGCATGAGGCACCGAGTTCCATCCCCAGAACCCGTGTAAGTCATGCTAGGCATGATGACTAGAACTTTAACCCCAGTGCTGGGGAGGCAGAGACCAGCACATCCCTGGTGTTGGCTGCATTCTCAGATTAGTCTAGGTGGCAAGTCCCAGGCCAGTGATCTAGCTCAAAAGGAAAAAAGCCCACCAACATAAGCACGGATGGACCTAAAGCATGACACCTGAGGTGAACCTCCACATACACACACATACATGTACATGCATGCATGCATACACAGGGACACACACATACATTGAAATGACATTCCCTACAGAAGGAAAGTCTGGATACTGTTGGCCACACTGGGGCTGTGCACAAGTGTGTTGTCTGTTTTGCTTATGTTGTTTCCCCCATAGATCTAACAAGGGATTAAATTTTCCAAAAGCATCTACGGTCCACGCTTGGCCATGGAAAGAAGAAGACATAAAATTAGGGCTGTTGGCCCTAATATTTGGGTTTGCAGTATCACTAGGTGCACTGACGCCCCGCTAATGTTCTCCCCTGGCCCTGGATCCTACATATTTATAAGTGCTACCCCATCTGCCCTCATTTTCCATGTATGATTTGTTCACAGAGGCAGACATCCACCTGCAGTGAATGCAGCCCGACATGTGCCACATGTTCCTTGGCTCTGAGTAATCAGATCAGCCAAGAGCAGAAAAGGCTGCTTGTCCTAAACTGTCACTTAGGAAATGAGTAATGCACCAGGACCTGTTGCTGTTAATCCCATGGAGTTTTGGAAGAGCTTTCAGTGGGGGATTCCTTCCAAGAGACTCTGCTAACTCCCTCCCGCTGTGGGATCCTAGGCCTGTGTCCTCTTCTTCCTTACTCCCCGCTGTCTCCCAGCTTTCCCCTTTCTAGGTGGTTCTGTTTCTTATCTTCAAGACAGGGCTTGAGATGGTGTGATGGCCCATGGGTAAGGTGTTTGCCACCACGACCGGCAACCTAGGCTTCATCTCAGACTCACACGACAGGAAGAGAACCAACTTCCACAAGTTGTACTTTGACTCCGCCCACATGTTTTGAACATAGGAGCACACACATTCACGCATGAGTAGTAAAGAGACTTAAATATTTACGGCAGTGCATTTAAGGACCCTGTCATGCTCACCTCCCTGCTTCTACTGACGGCCAGATTGAGGCTAGTGCTCAGCTCTGGGAACAAGTCCACTCGAGTGTGCATCGTGTGTGCAGGAGGCCCCTTCTACGCCACCCTTGCAGTGAATGTCATCTCTTTCCAAAACCTCATTTCTATCTCTGGGCAAGAATGGTGCCTGAGCTTATGGGACCCTTGTAAAAGTTGTGTACTTATGTCCCATAACTCAAAGATGTCACCTGTGATTAAAGACAATGCTGTTCCGCATCCCACCTGCACAGAAAGAGTGATGGTAGAAGCTTTGGCCATGCCGCTGATTCTAACATACAGGCGGCTCTTAGAGCTGGTACTGGGAAACGCTGTAACTTCAAGCCGAGAGCATAAATTCAAGACTCTATTGCCTGTGTCGTGTTCAGTGATGTAGCTCTGTTTTGTTCATTGATGGATCAACAGTGTCTGTGAACGTGGTCAAATGATGATCTTTCATTAACAGTGGCAGAAGGTGGTTGCTTAGTTTGTGTGAGAGGAATTTAAGAAATATTCTATGTTGGAATATTATGGGATGAGCCTTGGACATCAGGCTGCTATTGGTGAGGATGAGACTGGCTTCCTGGGTTGATGGTTCCCTGTGCTAGGTGGGCTTCATTATCAAATCATGGTTTCCCACAATCCTCGAGGACACTGAAGACTGATTTTGGAATCTGCTTCCCCAGAGGTTGACAGCTGGCTTTCTTCCTAGTTTTCAAAGGCATGGATGGTCATTTTCCCACTCCCCTCAGCCCCCTGTGACAGAGCTGATTGTTCTGTGAGATTTCTGCCTGTTGGCACACCATCATTCCCAGATTCTCAAGGAAACCTAAGTGTGGTGGATTCTCTGCATGAACTATGGAGTCTTTCCGTGGGCCTTGAGGATTACAGATCAGAAACAAATTCACGCTGAGGCCCCGACTGTCCTTTCAGTGAAATGACTCTAATATTGGGGTTCATGAAATCTGTATGTCTGTGTGCCAATCAGTCTGTCTTTTTCTCTCTGTGGTGCATGTGTGTGTGTGTGTGTGTGTGTGTGTGTATGTGTGTGTGGGGTGCATGTGGCATCTGTGTGTAATGAATGTGTGTGTGTGGTGCATGTGTGTATATAGTACGTGTGTGTGGTACATGTATATGTGGGAAATGTGTGGGGAATGTGTGTATGTGGTGCATGTGTGTGGTACATGTGTCTGTGTGTATGTGTGTGTGAATGTGTGATTCATATGTGTGATACATGTGTATGTGGTGTATGTGGTACATGTGTATGTAGTGCATGTGTGTGGTGTGTGTGTGTGTGTGTGTGAGTGGTATGTGGAGGTCAGAAGTCAGTGAAGAGTCTTCTTTACTTGCGTCACTGGTCAGCAAGCCCCAGGGATGCTCACATGCCCAGAGCTGCGGTGTGAACCATAGCACCTGGCTTTTCATGTGTGTCGTGAGGATGCAGACATGGGTCTCGTCCATCCTCATGCAGCTCCTCTCTCCACATCAACTGGAAGCCTTTTTCTGGAAACATCAGTAAACATGTGAAGGGTAAAGTTTTGACTTCTGTCTTTTTAATGGGAACTATTTTGGAAGATTTTTAGCATCCAGGTTCAGTTTCTTGAACTTACTAATTCTAATACTTCAGTATAGAAACATAATTCAGCTGATCTTTCCCTCTTCTGAACTCTTCCTTGACTGCTATCCCAGGATCAGGAGAATAAAGATGGCCCTCCTGTTGATGCTGTCAGTCCTCAAATGAGATAATAAACACCGGTGTGGCGACACAGCCGAGCCTTCTTTCCCCTGGGGGCAGCTTAGTTAGAATTTTTGTGCTTCTTCTAAGGTCATAAAAATGGCCTTGGGAGGCAGCCATTAGCCACATCAGGCTACCCCAACTTTCCTGGAGCAACAGAACAAACACCCCCACATGCTGGCACACGCTGATCTCCAGTGCACGCCTTTTTATAGCAATGCAGAGGCGGGAATATTAAAATATTAGGCCACATTTCTGCCAGATTTTGACTGGTTTTGAATGTTGGGTTAAAAAGCGACCCCGGCCCCTTTCAAGCCCTGGGACTGACTAAAGGTTGCAAAGAAATAGCCATATTCATGTTTTCTAAGACCCTGCAGACAGACCTCTGGGCAGGTAGCAGGCAGGGCAGTGGACAGGCGAGGTGGCCAGCCAACACAGGAGGGCGTCCAGGAAGCAGGAACAGCCAAGGTAAAAAATTCTCCCCAGGCTGGAGGATAGGGACCTCCCGTGCCCTGGATCCCACCCAGTTCTCCTTCCTGGTGTCTTCCCATCAATCTCTGGGCTCTCCTCTGTTTGATGTGCTCAGACTGCAGGCAGGGAAGCTGCTGGATGCTCAGGGCTTTGTCTTATTCTGACTTGAAAGGGGAATGGTGAGATCTTTGTATGTAGTTGAACTGGGAACAAAGTAACGTTTGGGTCTGTGACCAGCTTGTCATCTAGCAACTAAGTTCAATGACTCGGAACATACCCCTCGGCTTTATCTCCCTGTGGTATGTGTGGGATGTGTGTGTGTGTGTGTGGTGTGCATGTGGGTATCTGTGTGTACGATGTGTGTATGTAAGAGTGTATGTACTCTGTATGTGTCTGTGTATGGTGTGTGTGGGTGTGGGTGTGCTGTGTGCATTATTGTATGTGGTGAGTGTATGTGCATGTGTATGTGTTGATGTGTGTGCATGCATGTGTGCATATGTGCATGTGTGTGCATACATGTATGTGCATGCATGTGTGTTATGGTGTGGTGTGTATATGCGTGTATGCATGTGTGTGTGTGAGTTATTTGGGGAGCACCTTTGGACTTCTGTTTAGCATGGAGTCCACATTTTACCAGCTCTGAAGCATTTATCCCAAACCTTCCATCTTTTGAGAATCCTTCCTCTCCCATGAACAAAGCAGCCGAGTGGTTGCATTCTATCTCGGTCCTCATTTTTATGCAGCTCTGACTTGCAGAAGAATGTCTGGAGAGGAAGAAAGGACATGTGCCCATCTTATCACTAACATTTTAAGGCTTTCCCCCACTTAAATCCATCTCAATTAGCTTTGATTTCTTTCTTTAGAAGACCATGTGTGAAATTATCCTTTGCCAGATGTGAGAAGCTTCCTTCCCAGGCACACACACACTTTCAGGCCTCATTTTAGCTGGGATAGTTTGTTCCTCTCCCACCAATCCTGAACCACGTTTATTTTCCCCGTGGCTTTGTTTACAAGAATATCCTACTTCATCGTGAGAATAAAATTTTAAAGTTACTATTTTTTGTTGCTTTTCGAGATGTCTAATTTTTAAACTGGAATCTTACATTCAGTCAATCCCTTCTGTGTAACCTGTCTTTGCCAGTTTCTGATAATAAATCATATATTTATTCTTGTGTCTCCTCATCAAAGAGCCAAAGCTAACATTACACAGTATGTTATTCTCCACAAACCTTGCTTGAATCCTCATGCCTGACAAGGAGTAGGAGCAGCTGCCAGCCCTGTTTTCTGTTCTGAGTGTGTAAACCATCAACATGACCATAGAAAGGGGAACCTGCCCAGAAAAATAAGCTTCAGTAGATCTATTGGACTTTATTGGACTTTGGGGGCACCTATTAGACCCCACAACTCTGAGGTTAAAGTCCTTAACTCATACATCCAATGAGACCAGGAAAGATAATCCATACTCTGACATTCAGGATGCTGCAAACAGCACCATCTTCTGGGGCTGCAACTTCACAACCTGTGAATGGATTTGGATGTGTCGCTTAGTTAAGATGCCCACCCTGCCTTGTGCTTGCTTCTGGCTCTCTGGCTGACACAATCCATGCTTCAGTTCCTGTTGAAACTCCAGCCGTGCTCTTTCCTTAAGTGTCACAAAGCTGTAACAGGCTGAAGCCAAGGCTGAACTTGTATGTATGTATGCACAGATACCTGCGACCCCATTAAGAGGTGGGTAGAGAGTTCCTGTGCCTACTTCTTTTGCATTGGCTCAGCACAGTCAGCCAAAGAAGCCTGTGCATGTGGGAAACATGGAGATACTTGGTCCTCAGGGGACGAGATGAGTTGGTGAAATGCCCACGGAAGGAAGAGTGGAGGGGGAGGTGTGCTTCATGAAAAGGCCTGGTTCTGATGTGTCTGGGGAGGGAGAGAGGACTTCATCTTCATCAGGCTGCTGTGGGAAGCCTGCTGCTGATGGTGAGCAGCCTTACTCACTGTAAGGTCTCCCTGGAGAGTGAGAATAGAGTGCCTGTGTGAGCGTGTTTCCCCGTGGAACCCGGAGTCGGCAAACAGTGACACACATTTGCACCTCCACAAACCCTTGGCTTGCCGTGGCCGGCTCATTCGCGTTAGCTCAGCGCTCACAGTTCTGGGTCATGATGAGAAAGGATTCTGTGACTTTCCCCCCACCTTCTCTCCAGGTCCCAAGTTCAATTTTAAAAATTATCCAGAGCTGTGGAGATGGATAAGTGGCCAAAGTGGCTTTCACAGAAAAATGAAGACCTGGATTTAGGTTCTCAGCACCCAAGTAAGACCCAGGCATGCCAGCATGCGCCTGCAATTACTGCATTGAGCGGCGAGACAGGAGCACTCATGGTGCTCACTAGGAGATCAAACTAACCAGCTCCAAGTTCAGGAGAGTTAATGTCTCCCAAAATGAGACGGAGGACAATTTAGAAAGATACCATCCATCAACATGACCTCTGCATGTGTACGCACAGACACGAGTGCACAGGTGCACAGGGCCAGTGGCTTTCTCGTTTGTTGATGACCATGCTGAGCAGAGAAACAGACAGTCATGAGTTGTCTCAAGGACTGGCTTTTCTCCTGTTCTAGACAGTTGGATTGTTTCATACGAGCTGCACGTAGTAGCCATACAATGTATCATTCAAACACTGCATGTAGTAGTCGTACAATGTATCAGTCAAGCAGCTGAAACTTCTAAGTAAAATCTGCCTTTGATGATTTGCTCACAGACTCTAAACACAACCATAGGCTTATCCCTTGCTTAAGCACAGAAAAAAATGCCCCCATTGGGACAAGTTTCTATATTCTTCTCACAAAATAATGAAGCTATTGGAGGACATAGAGTGAGCAAACACCAGCTAGCTCTTTACGGATCCTGAGCATTCAAGCATCATGGTATTCGGAGGCATCTGGGTAATTCACAGCTTTTTTATTTTTTGCTTCATTTACCATCCAGATGTTCACCATCATGGAAGCATTGTTTGAAACCCTATTTAACTAATAACGCAGAGTGGAAAAAGCCTTATCTCTGTCTGTCTGTCCTTTGGTGTCGCGTCTCCCTTTACTCTTTTGAGGACCTGTTTCTCAGAGTCTCCTGGAACATGGGGTTCCACCAGATGCCTAGGTGTCAGCTTTACAGTTCTTTTTCTAATCTTTGTGACCATTCTGTCTGCTTGAATTATAGATTGCATTTGTCAAATAATGACAGATGCAATTGGAGGTCTTCTAAGACCTTTGAAATTCAAGTTCCTGTGTTGCGATTGAAGTTGGTACTGTCTGCCCTGCACAGTCAAGGCTAGGATGCTTTAGAACTGCAGCTAAGCACTTCTAGGCTGGGCCGCTCCAACTTTTACAGTGTGCAGCGAAGAAACAAAGGTATTTTGTTTTCTACTTTCTTAAGTAGAAAGTAGGAAGGCAGGCCATTGAAACTGTAAAATATGGTCTCTTAAATGTTGGGAATGGTTCTGCGACACCATGTCCTTTGGGATGTTGTGAATCTCCATTTCTGTTTCTTCGTCATCCAGGAGGCCTTATCAGTTGTGAGTGAGGACCAGTCGCTATTCGAGTGTGCCTACGGAACACCACACCTGGCTAAGACAGAGATGACTGCATCCTCGTCCAGTGACTATGGTCAGTCATCCAAGATGAGTCCTCGAGTCCCTCAGCAGGACTGGCTGTCGCAACCCCCAGCCAGGGTCACCATCAAGATGGAGTGCAACCCTAGCCAGGTGAACGGTTCCAGGTAAGCAATGCTGGCCTTGCCTCTTCCAAACCTCGATTCTTCCTCCTGCTGAGATGTGGTGCTTCTTTGCTCGGCTCCAAGGACTCTCAGAGAGTGAGGCCACTGACTGGCAACACGGGGCACTTCTAGGAAAACATTCTCTCTGGTGGTTTGGGCTGAGGACAGAGGCTGCAAAACCAGTAGTGCATTTACCAAGAACTTTCTTTGAAGACGGCTGCTCAATTCTGTGTCCCAGGTGTGCGGGCTGGGTGGGAGTGGGGCTTACCCACATATGGCAGAGTTCATTTCTGAGGCCTTGTTGCCTGGAAACGACTGCTCTCTTGTGTTTCTATGGAGACACAGTGTCAGCTAGTGGCCAGGCAGTGTAGCGTCTGCCCAAACTATACGATTTTGCTTGTGGGTCCCCCTTGTATGCACACTCAGACTTAGCCCACTATCTCCACTGTCCCTGTCCCCTTTTTAATGTCCTTTAATACATGATGCTTTTTTTCTCAACGTAAGCTTCTCAAGTCTCACCTAGCTGCTGTTTCTTGAGTTTGTTGTGGGAATGCAGCTGACACCTAGAATGTTTTATCAAACCATCCCGAGCAATCCAAAGCATTCCAGTACACAGAAGTTTGAAAAGTGGCAGAAGGGACAGGGAACGTGCTCAGGAGATGAAGCATTTGCCACATGAACACGAGGGTTTGAGTTCAAAACCCCTGAACCTACATAAAACTAAGGATAGTAGCATTTGTCTGTAATAGCACTGCCCTAGCAACAAGGTGGTAAGCAGAGGCTGGAGACTCTCGGGGAACTCCGGGGGCTGGCTAGCCTGACGTAAACAGTGTCAAACCATGAGAAGACAGATCTCAAAAATAAATAAATAAATAAAAGCTGTAAGGTGCAGATTGACACTTAATGGTTGTCCTTAGAATTCCTTAATGTGCTGTGGCACCCACTTTCCAGAGAGAGAGAGAGAGAGAGAGAGAGAGAGAGAGAGAGAGAGAGAGAGAGAGGGGTGGGGGGGAGACACAGAGGAGGGGCGGGTGGGCAAAGAGAGGTGGGTAGCGTTAATTTCCATTATGATATCCTATATATACCTAGGGGAATGAATGTTAAACCTAGAGACAAAGGCAGGGTGATTTCTTTTAAATCCCCTACGATCTCCATTATACAGAAGGTCCTAAGAACAGTTCCCATTTCCTTGTGTTTCATGAACACAAAGCCCCTTTATCCCTAGTAAATCACTGACCTCTAATCAGCGCCAGGGGGACGGCATGTTCCCCTCTGATGGATGAGGAAACCGCCGAGCGGGCTATTGGCTGGCTAGCCCAGACACGCAGCTTAAAAGGACTCAGAATTTGGATGGGAACCAAAAGTGCTGGGCTCAGCACCCTGAACCCTTTTCAGCTATGAGAGGGTCTCTTTGTTACATGTGTGTCTCCATGCTGACTATGTTTAAAGTGTTGTGTTTCATGCGTGCTGGAGACCATTGCATCAGCTGCCAGTGTTGTGTTAACTCGGGCGTCAATCACAGAACTTCCAAGGAGCTGTTAGTTGGATGGCTGCTGGGGCAGCACGGGAGGTGGGTGCTGTGGGACTGGCCTGCACTCGGAGAGGGTGGCCGTTTCTGTGTGTCTGCTTTCACCCCCACTTAGTATTTTGTCAACTTGCTTGCTTTAGGTTTGGTTTGTAGTTTTTTTTTTTTTTTTTGAGACAAAGCCCGCTATGTAACCCAAGCTGCCCTTGAACTCAGGATCTTCCTGCTTCTGCCTTGTAAGGGTTGAGGGTGTAGGACTGTACCACTCACTACACTGAGAAGTACTGGAGTGGAGGCAGGCCTTAGAGACATCCATCCTCTACTGAGGGTCTCAGTACTTAGAAGCTGAGAACAGGGCTTGGCTCACCCGCAGACAAGGGGCAACAGGAGGACTCCGTGATTGGCTGTGTCGATTCCCTTCAGGTCTGCTGAAGACTTGGCCCCTCTCCTTGTCCCCAGCCCCGTGGCTTCTCCTGACTCTCTCTGATATGGGCTTCCATGGGGTAGGTCTTCCTGCAGTGATATGCCTTTTGAAGCCAACTTCAAAAGCTGACTCTGGCTGTAGCATTTGGCCCAGGACCTGCATGGGCCCTACTGCTCTAAGTGACTTAACAAGTGGAGTGTATTGTGTAGCCTTGTACTTGTCAGAGCAAGGCGTCTCCATCCTCACAAAGCCGAGCTCTTAGCTGTGACTTTCTCCGTATTGCTGTCTATCCGTGACTGCATAGGAGCCAGCAGAGGAAGAAGAGGAAGGAGGGAGAGGAGGAGGGGAGGGGAGGGAGAAAGAGAGGGAGGAGGAGAGGAAGGAGAGGAGAAAGAAGTGAGGGACAGCATGGTGGAATACTGCTGGACCTCAGGCCCCCAAGCTCCTGAAATAAGACACAGGGTCAGGGTGAGCACTGTTGCCGTTCAAATTATTTTTATAAAACATAATGAAGAGACGGCAGGAGCTGCTGCTGATGCTGCCGCCTCTGCCGCTGCCGCTGCTGCTGCCACTGCACGAGACAGCAGGGAAGTCCTTGAGGGTCTGTCTTGTCCATGCAGATTCTTGCAGACAGAAGCTAATTTCAAGTCGCCCTGTACACAGTGGCCATCACCTCCCAGCTTCAGGGTTCGGTGGTAATTCTGTCTCCCTCCTTTCTTCCCTCAGACCTCCCTCACAGGAAACACCCTGGGGTTCCCACAATCGGAGGCTGGCAGTGTACAAAACTGAAACCAGCTGCTAGTGCTGTACACAGAGAGTCCCCTGGGGCTCTAGGCTCTCCCGGGTGCCAGCCTCCAACAGCTCCATCTGCAGCGGGGTATCCACGACTCTCTGCAGGCTGGCCGCACAGGCCAAAGCTAGTGTTCCCTAAGGCATGGCCACACCAACTGCCTTCCACTGCCAGGTGCTGGGCTCTGCCCAGCAGGCTGCTTCTTTGGCTCGCCTCTCTCTTTCATCAATCAAGACAGTGGTACTTACACTTTCAGGTCATGTGTTAATATATGATTTAATGTATCAGTAAAGAATATAACAACCATAAATCAAAGAAACCATGAAATTTGTCTTTCTGAGGAAGACTTAATTCACTTAATATGATTATCTCCAATAATCTTCCTTTTCTGTGAACTATATAACTTTGTCCACTTTTATGGCTGAAAAAATATTCCATATGTGTGTGTATATATCACATTTCCTTGATGGCAATTCTTGGCGGCCTGCTTAAGGTCCCAAAGCTGCTGGAACTTCATGAGGTGGGCTCCCATGCTAGGTGCCCTACTCCCAGGCCTGTCCCCAAACTTCTTGGAGCCAGAAACTCATTGATTCCATCAGATGAGGGTGTTCTTGGGGTGATGCTTCTCAAAATGAGGCCCTGAGCTAGGACCTGGGGACAAGAGCTCAGTGTGTATAGATCTCTAGGCTCTGGAATCAGAAGAAATATGGGTTAAATCTGCATGGCAACAAGGAACATTGCCCTCATCCTGGCATTCTGGGAGCTGAGAAGCACCACTCTAGGGTACCACTGAGGGAGGGGAGAGACAACCCAGTATCTGGGTGCAGAGTCAAGGAACTAGGTCAGCTCAGCAGGTCTGTGCTTAGGAGGGCTGTCCTCCCACCCACAGGGTCAGCATCTCTCTTAGGAGGGATGTCCTCCATCCACAGGGTCAGCATCTCTCTTAGGAAGGCTGTCCT
>NC_022010.1:68713705-68715825 GCF_000317375.1 Microtus ochrogaster
GCCTCCACCTTGGACAACAGGGTCACCTCTTAGAAAGTGGCATTTGGTTAAATACCCAATAACAGAGAAGGAGAAGATCTCTTGGTTGAACAGTGGAAGGACATCCTAGGATAAGGGGATGCCCTGCAAAGGCCCCGTGATTATCCTGAACCCACAAGAAGGCTGTCATGCTGGACGTGTGGGGACCAGGAGGAGCAGTAACCGGAGGAGTTTGCAGAGGGTACCGTGAGGGACCCTGGCTTTATCGCAGTCAGCCTGGAAGCTTGCCAGAGAAGGAGCGCTGCGAGTTTATCCAGACTCCACCGCTCTGCCGGCTCCTGGGCTGAGCCTGAGAGTTGGGTGCTCTTGTAGGACACCAGGCTGTGTTGTGCTGGGTCTCTGCGGAGCAGCAGAGCGACAGACAGGGACAGACATGTCGGGATACACATTGGCAGGGACAGGAGCTAAGTCGTCTGCTACTGGAGTGGACAGGGTGAGGAAGGAAGGAAGCAAGGGTAGAGGCTGTCAATCAAGCACACTGGGCAAACCAGAGCTAGAAAGCAACTTGGGTTCACAGCCTGGGCTCCTCTTCAGTGACCTCTTTCTCACTGTGACTGGGCTCCAACAAATACCAGGTAAACATGGCGGGCAATCCTGCCTCCGTTGGTGCTGTAAACCTTTGCCCATTCCACCGATGGGTCCCAGCCCAAGGGATTTTTGCCCACAGGAGGAGGGTGGCAATGTCTGAAAGACACTGTGTATGTGGTAGGTGTATCTGTGTATTGTGTGTGTGTGTGCTGTGCATGCACACGTGAATGTGTGCGTGTGTGTGCATGTATTGTACACGTATGCACATTCCTCCTCATCTCCTCCGAGCTTCCCAACTTAGCTGAACATTTCCTTTGCTGGCAGGGATGGCAGAGTCTTCTCCAGGGAATGGTAGCACAGTAGTGTGTGCCCCCTCCTCTCCTCTCTCCGATTTCATGTTTGCACTTGACCTGATCTAGTCAGAGTTGCTATTGTACGTCTCTCACCTTTGCGCCAACCCACAGGGTCTCCCACGGGAACTGCGACACCCTTTCTGATGGCCCTCGGTGATCTTCACTGCACTAGAACGTTAAAGTCCTGTGTTCGGGGCTCGCTCTTCATGCTTTGTCTGCCGCTGTTAGAAATGATTCTGTGTACCTGTTGCACATGATCCGTAACGCAGCTCTTCAGGGCCAAGCACTCTCTCTTTGTGCAGTGAGCTCGGCTTGAATGTGTGAGCAGTTCACAGGCCTCTTTTCCCGCTTGCTTTTTTTCCTCACTTGGGTTTGCTATACATATGCTGTCTTGTACTTGGGGAGCCTTCAGCATTATTCGGGGGTCAGTGACAGTCCTTGGACTAATTGCATTTGCTCCTTTCTGCCTCGGGGCTCTGACTTGCACTGACAAGCGAGTTGCCTCCTGATTGAGCTCGGCTGCCCTCCAGGCTGTAGCTGGCACAGCGCTGGGAGACTTTCAAATTAGTGGTTTTTCCTACCAGTAATGGTGAGTGTCTTAGTCAGCTTGGGTTTCTATGACAAAAATACCCAGACTGCCTGGCTTATAAACAACACGAGTGTGTTCTTCGTATGTCCAGGGGGTGAGAAACCCGCACCAGGGCACTGGCGGATTTGGTGTCTGGTGGGCACCTGCTTCCTGCTCACTGAGGGAAGCTTCCTGCTGCAGCCTCGCATGACTGAGGAGCAAACTCTTGGTTCTCTCTCTGTCTCTGCCTGCCTCTCTCTGTCTTTGTCTCTCTCTGTCTTTGTCTGTTTCTGTCTCTTTTATGTCTCTATGTCTCTGTCTCTCTGTATGTCTGTCTCTGTCTTTCTATTTCTGTGTCTCTGTTCATCTCCTCTACCTCTGTCTGTCCCTGTTTATCTCTTTATGTGTTCTCTGTCTTTCTCTGTCTTTGTCTCTGTCTAGCTCTCTCTGTCTCTCTGAATCTCCATCTTTCTCTCTTCTATCTCATCTGTCTCTTCTCTTTGTGACTCTGTCTCTGTTTCTCTGTGCCTTTCTGTCTATTTCTGTCTCTCTCCTTGTCTATCTCTATCTGTCTCTTCTCTTTGTGGCTCTCTCTCTCTCTCTCTCTCTCTCTCTCTCTCTCTCTCTCTCTC
>NC_022010.1:68715925-68716860 GCF_000317375.1 Microtus ochrogaster
CTCTCTCTCTCTCTCTCTCTCTCTCTCTCTCTCTCTCTCCCCATCTCTCTCCTGCTAGCTTCGAATGCCTGTTTGCAGTCTGTGAGCGCCACAGGTCGACATCACATAGCTTACTCAGTTGTTCTACTCTTCACTTTACTCTCACCGAGGTTGGGTGTCTCACTGATCCTGGAGCTTTTTAACGAGCTCACCTGGCTATTTAGGCTCTCTGGGGACACCCTGCTATGCGCCCCACAAGCTCTGGGATTATAGGTAGGTGGCCACATCCACCTAGCTTTTATGTGGCTGCTAGGGCTCTGAACTCTTGCGTGACAAACACTTTATCCAGTGAGCCATCCCCCAGCCCTGGAGATTTGTGTATAAAGACACCAATCCCACCCCGAGGGGAGGGCTCAGTTCTTGTGTCCTGGCTTCCTTCCAGAGTTCACACAACTCCATCAGAATTCAATGGGGACCCACCCGCACTTGCCACAGAGGAACCTGTGGCTCCTTTTACTTGTGTGGACCCCATGCTGCAAAAGGGAGACGTGGGTACACAGAGGACAAGGGTAGGGAGGGGCACAGAAGTTCTGTCATTTCCTGTCTCGCTCCCCTTCCTCGCTTCTCCTTAGTGTCCTGCCATTGTTACTTCCCTTGAAGGTCAAACACACACAGACCACTTTGTGAAAGAAGGGACACAAGGCTGCAGTCCTCCACAGGGTTGCTGATTGGCTGCCGCTGAAGGGAAGAAAGGGCCTGACTCTGGCATTTTCTGCATTGAAAGTGAAGTCATCAGTTGACCGGAATTCACATATTTTGAAACACAAAAATCCAAAGCTTGGGATTAGAGCTTGCTGTGCGAGCACGAGGACCTGAGCCTGGATCCCTAGCATCCATAGCACGAGGACCTGAGCCTGGATCCCTAGCTTCCATAGCACGAGGACCTGAGCCTGGAT
>NC_022010.1:68716960-68723728 GCF_000317375.1 Microtus ochrogaster
TCCATAGCACGAGGACCTGAGCCTGGATCCCTAGCTTCCATAGCACGAGGACCTGAGCCTGGATCCCTAGTGTCCCTGTGAAAGCTGGGCCTGGCAGTGTGGCACATGCCTCTAATCTCACCCTTGGTGGGGGCGGAGACAGGTAGATCCTCCCTGGGTCTCCTTGGCAAGCTATCCTGGACTGATGGGAAATCTGTCAGTTCTAGTGAGAGACAAGCTGGAAGTAGACTGAGAAGTGACATCCGACATCAACCTCTGGCTTCCTCATGCGTGCACATACATGTATTACACAGAATCAAACACTCATACAGTATATATACCACACACACATACACCATACATCACACACATGAATATTCACATACACACAGACACATGCACACCACATACACATGAATACACACATAGACACACACCATACACCACACACACGAGTACACACATAGACACAGACACATGCACACCATACACACACACAGAGAAACATGCACACCATACATCTCTCTCTGTCACACAGACACATGCACACCACACACACACAAAGAAACACGCACACACAGAGAGAAAAATGCACACCATACATCTCTCTCCACACACACACACACACACACACACACACACATATGCATACCACACACTCACATGCACACACATAGACACACACACACACATGAATACACACATAAACATACACACACTCACACATAAACACACGCACGCACGCACGGACACACACCCTCAGAGCCCCAGAATGATGACTCAGTGGTTTTTTTCTCTCTGAAAAATATCTTTCAAATAAAGCTAAAGAAACTCACATGTAGCAGAGATGCTGTGTCCAGTCTTCACTGAGGAACTATAGAAGTCATATTCTAATCCTAAACATCAATCCCTCCACAAAGTTTGCATTTCCCTCCAGTCCTCAAGACCCAAGTGAGGCACTGTCCTGTCCTGCTGATAGCCATCTTTGGCTATAAATAGATACATGTATTTAAATAATTAAACTTCTCTAGGGAAATGTCAGGCCCCATCGCAGAGACAAAGAACTAACTGTTGTCGAGTTAGCATTTAATTCATTTCGCCTTCGACTGCTTCAGAGAAGGGGAGGACCAGGGCTGCTGGGAAGAGGGAGAGATTCCAGGTGTAAGAGAATATTTAGCCAGAGTAAAAATAACCCTCAGCTGTGAAGACAAGCGCGCACGGTTTCAGTTTGAGCCCGAGCTACACATGAGTCACGCCGGGCCCCACCCGCCGCTCAGGCCGTGGGGTCTGAAGCAGCTTTTCCACTGCGTCTGATTCAGAAATAAAACAGACCCACAAATTACCCCGGAGCTGGCCAGACAATCCACTCCTTGTCTGGGGTCCTAAAAATACCTTTTGTGGGGAGTTGCTTCCATTCACGCTGTGAAACCTGGGACGGGTGGTTTGGCTAATTAACGCCGGGCAGGGGCTCTGGGAGTTAGATTGAGTTATACTCCGGTGGGACCCAGGCCTGGAGAACACATCCCCGCCAGCCCTGCGTGGGGTGGGGTGGCTCACGGAAAAGACTTTCCTCTCTTAGGATGCTGTACCTCCATGCATCTTTGTTAACGTGTGTGCGTGCGTGTGTGTGTGTGTGTGTGTGTGTGTGTGTGTGTGTGTGTGTGTGTGTGCGCACCCTTGCCTGTAAGAACACATGGAAGCAAGATAACGACCTGGCCTTCATTCCTTAGGCACCACTCCCTTGTTTTGTTATCTGAGACAGGGTCTCTCACTGGCCGAGTTCACCCAGGAGGCGAGGCTGCCTGGCCACTGAGTTCCAGCTTCCCTAGGCTGGTTTTTCACTTGGTTCTGAGGATCACTGTCTTAGTAAAGGTGAGAATTTTACTGACTGCACTAGCTTGCCAGCCATAGCTTGTGATCATTCTGGAATATGAGATTAAAGTAAGGGGCCTTAGCCACTCCAGTGTCGCCCCTGAGGACAGGGACACTGATGTCTCCCTGCACCTGAGACAGTGCTTGCTATAGAAGGCTGTAGGCACATTTGTAGGTGAGAATGAGGTGATTCGCCCAGGGGAATGTGCTCTTCTCCCTGTAGGTCAAGGACAGAGGCAGGTTGGATCTAGCTGCTTGGGTTTGTCTCTGAAAAGGAGAATCCTGACATAGCAGCAAGGACATTTGAAAGGACAGCTAGGAATGTCCCAGTGTAAGACAAAGAGTAAGGCCCTGAAGAGTCTCCTTTCTGTGCAGGGAATGAGAGAGAGCTAGGGGATGGAGAACCAGCCTTGAAGGACAGCCAGGTGTTTGACAGGTTTGGCGGGTAGGCTCTACCTACCCAAATCGAAGGTGCCTGGGTTTCCCAAGTTCCACCTTGACTGACCTTGGGCTTTGTGCAGGGCTGAGTGTCTCCTCTAAGTGTTCTAAAGGGAGGGTGGACCAAGGTTTGTACCCAGTAACACCCTAGAGAAGTGAGGGCCATCTCAGCCACCAGGGTGGTGACAGGTGACACAGCAGGGACAGCAGCCACACTCGTCAGGCTAATGGCCAGGGCCCTGCCATTTACTGTGCCTTATTCCATGATGGAATCTGCCCTGCCGTAAGTAGACGCCACGTCAGAAAATAGACTGCAGACGCCAAGTTTATTTTGTTTTCCAAAGACCGAAAGACCTCATTTTATATTTCTTAGTAGGTTTTTCCAGGGTTATTACCCTCTCTTAAAAAATAAAAAAGGTACGTATGGAAACAACTGAGAGAGACTTTCTTCTTGGGCCGTACGCCACTTCCCAGCAGCCTGTTGTCTGTCCTGGTCCTTGACCATCCCTTCACCGGTAGACGATCTGAATCAGGTCGTGACCACTCAGCTCTTCTGGCCTGGGGCTCTCTGCTCTGGTTTTCTTTCATCCACCATCTCTGAGGAACATGCACCCTGCAGGGCAGCCCCTGAATCTTCCAGGGAAGAACATTGTGGCCTTCAACTGCAGAGTCAAGTGACCCTTGCAATCAAATTTCAACATCGAATGTATGTCCACACGGGCACTGCCTTCTTCAGAGCTCTCCCAGAAGCTCTGCCTTCCTTCCATGTGGGCACCCCTCATACAGTCAACAGAATAACGTGCCCTCAGTAGCCAGCTCCACTCTGAGGAGGAGACTCTTGGGGAAATATTCAGTACTGAGGAAAGGGAGTCTTTTGAGAGATTACCCGACCAGGTCTTGCTTGGGCGAATGAACCTGTGATGTTGTAGCTGCTGAAGAGCTTGAGTTCAGGACCTTGGATGCCAGAATTTGAATGCTTGTTCTTCCAGGACTGGTCATGTAGCTTTGGGCAAGTCGTCCCCTCTCTCCCAATTTATCGTGACAGTGCTGCTTACTACAATGGGGACAGGATCAGCTTGCTTGGAGAACTGTGGGATTGTGATTTTCAAGATTTATTTTTTTATTTACATGTATGTGTGTCTGTACAAGTCTATGCTGTGTGTGTGGGCACCCGTGGAGGCCAGAAGAGGGTGTCAGATCCCTTGGGACTGAACTTACATGTAGTTATAATCTGACTGATGTGGGTGTTGAAAACCCAAACTTGGGTCCTCTGGAAGTGCTGCCAGTGTTCCTAACTGCTGCGCCACCTCTCCAGGCTCCGTGAGGCGTTTAAAAGAATGCTGTCCTGTTTCTGATCCTGATAAGATTTCTTTTTCTTAAATAAAGTAATATCTCAACTGATGACTTTGAAAAAGGGTTTTCTTTCTTCTGGCCATTGTTCTTGTGTGTGTGTGTGTGTGTGTGTGTGTGTGTGTGTGTGTGTCTGTGTCTGTGTCTGTGTGTGTGTGCATGGGATATGCCAGGGAGTGATTAGATCCCTAGCTAAAATAGCACGCCAAGGTTGCACTGTAGACTTTAAACTACAATAACATGCAGCCCAGGGAGTTCTTGTCTACCTCAAATTAGGGTCTTTGTCTTTCAAAGCAGAACCTTTTCCCTTCACTCTGATCAGGTGTTCTCTGCAGGTGAAGAAGCATGGTGAGTTCAGGCCATTGCGCCTGACATTCTAGCTTGTCGCTTCTGGAAACCTCCACCCCATCCCCAATCTTATTTTATAGATATAGGTGTTTTGCACTGTGTCTATGTCTGTGCACTGCTTACATGCCCAGTGTCCAAGGAAGCTAGTGGACATCAGATCTCCAAGGACTAGGATTACAGATGGCTGTGAGAAGCCATGTGTATGTTGGGAATGAAAGCCAGGTCCTACAGAGAAGCAACCAGTGATGTTCCTGCCCACTAAGCCCCTCTCCACCCCACCTCATCTCCTGTGTGCTCTCAACTCTGTAAGATGTAGGTGACATCTGTTGATCTGCTGTGAGGACTGGCTGCCATCAGGCCGAGTTCCACACATCAGTGCCAGGTCTTCCTATGGCAAGCTCTAAGAGCTGACAAGGCAAGATGATAATGAGAATTACTCCACCTACTTAGTGTTTGCTGGAAAGTTACGCTGGGCACTGGACCATGCAGGAAGGATGACCTTTCTTCTCAGAGTTAAGAGTTTCTTCGTTATTGAAAAAAAGAATAACGGTCAAAATCATGTTTCATCCCATCTTCTTCCTTTAATAACTAAATGTAATAGGGTGAGACATTATATATTTTACCTATTATTCTAGAGATAAAAGTTTTGGAAATGGGTCTGATGGTTTCATTTTGGTCTTTTTATGATGAGGGATGGGATTAGAGACTCGTTATTGACATGAATTATGCCTGCCAGTTATAACATGAGTGCAGAGTAGCTTTGCTAAAGGCGCCCTGCTGTGTTTGCTTGCTTGTTTAGAGACAGTCTCACTGTATAGCCCAGGCTGGCCTCAACCTCACTCTGTAGTCCAGGCTGGCCTCAAACTCGTGATCCTTCTGTTTCAACATCTACTATTTCAACATCTACTATCCCTGGCTTTGACTGTACTTTAAATAGTTATATATAGTTTGGGCAAATACTGGCAAAATGCAACATGACAGCTTATTATACCAATATTTGGTGAGGGGGTCTGCTTCATTTAATAGAAAAACTCCCAAAATCAGTGTATGGAGTTCTTGTCCTCAGACAGGAAAATTAAACTGTCAAGAATTAGAGAAGGGCTGAGGATGTGGCTCAGTAGGTAAGTACTTGTCACACGAATCCCAGAACCCATGTAGAACCAGATGGGGCAGAGTGTGTGTGTGTGTGAGAGAGAGAGAGAGAGAGAGTGTGTGTGTGTGTATGTGTATGAGTGTGTGTATATGAGTGTGTGTTGTTCTACTGTTCTAAAGCACTGTAGGAAGATCAGATATGGGATTCCTAAGAAACTCCAGAGCCAGCTAGCATGGTCTACACAATGGTAAACACTAGGAGACCTTATCTCAAATAGGGAAGTAGGTGAGGAGCAGCACCCGTGGTTGTGCTCTGGCCTCTGTAAGCACACGGTGGCACTCATGTGTCTACACACACACACACACACACACACTTATGTGGTGATAGACAAAGAGGTGGTTAAACCCCAATACCACCTCTTTCTGGCCTTCACCATTCTGGTGATTCATTCCTTTGGCTGGAAAAGAAAGAACTGTCGATGCCTGGTATACAGTAGGCACTCAGTAAGTTGTAGTAGATGGATAAGCAGTGGACTTTACAGTCATATCTAATGTTGCTCTTGTGCCCTGGGTACCACCTACTGTCAAAAAAATTTCCTTCAACCCCTTAACTTCTCTCCCCAAGCATCTTTGAGACAACATACCAAACCATTCCTATAACACGAGGTTGACGGATTTTTCCAAAGGGTTAGGAAACTCTGTCTCCAGCAAAGATACTGTGTGGTTTGATATTAGGATGAGTCTCACAGAGATAATCGTTTGCAGCCAGGAAAATATTATAACATCAAGCAGAAATCATGGCTGTGTCGACAGCACTGGGAACACACAGGCCCTGCTCCGTGGGAACGTGGACAGTTATTATTTAAATTGCCTTCATGTTGTCACAGCCATGAGAACTTTATAAGACAACAGTCTGTCTTTCCCGGGGTCTTGGTAGGAACTTGGTGTGTAACCCTGGCGTGACCTGCACAGATAGCTTGTTGATGTCTCCTTGGTGCCAGCACTGAGCTGCTCTGTGGTTCTGGATGCATTGGCAAGTGATGCCGAGAAGAAATCATATTTCAGAGCCCGTGGGTACTGTGTAAACTCTCCCTGGGCACTGGGTCCTTGGCCAGGCCTTCCTGTTCACAGTTTTGTCAAGGCCTCTGGATGAGAGATGAATTTCACGACTCCATTTCAGTTCTGTCTTGCTCAGAAAGTAGCCTTGCACACCTGCCTGCCTTAGGTGCATTTGCCCTTCTCAAACTCAAAGGTCAAGTCTATTGTAAGCCCAAAGTTCGGTGACTCTGCAAGTTACCTTCCAAAGATGCAACTAACAAGCACTGGAGGAGACAAACAAAGGTCCCATAGAGGTGAAATCAAAGTCTTCAACACTGGATTGAACATCTGAAGTCAGGAGTACTTGGGGTGCCTAAGATTTCCAGGAATACGGAAAATGGAAACCAAACCACAGTGAGTCCATGTGCTGGGTAGAGCTTCAGAAGTGATTCCTAAATTCTGCTTTAGTTAATGTAACCAGAATGTAGAGATATCATTGCTGAGGTTATCTAGGGTTAGCCATCTGTGGGATAGCCATCATCCCTGGGCTAGCCTCCATCCTTCCTCTGTAGGGTATCCATCATCCCTGGGATAGCCATCATCCTTCCTCTGTAGGGTATCCATCATCCCTGGGATAGCCTTCATCCTTCC
>NC_022010.1:68723828-68734897 GCF_000317375.1 Microtus ochrogaster
CCATCATCCTTCCTCTGTAGGGTAGCCATCATCCCTGGGCTAGCCATCATCCCTGGGCTAACCGTCATCCTTCCTCTGTAGGGTGGCCATCATCCTTCCTCTATGGAGTAGTCATCATTTCTGTGATAACCATCTGAGAAAACGGCCATATATTTCTTTGTTCCCTGATGAAGGTGGATTTCTTCTGTTTTAGAAAATATTTATTTTGTTTTATGTGTATATATGTTTTGCATGCATGTATGTATGTGCATGCCTAGTGCCTTTAGCAGTCAAAAGAGGGCTTCAGACCTCCCGAAGTGGGAGTTACAGATGGTTCTGAGCTACCATGTGGGTGTGCAGCATGTGCCCTTAACTGCTGAACTGTCTCTCTAGCCCCTAAAACTGGTTTTCTTACTTGCTGTTTACCTGTAAGGCCTGACTCCTATGTTTCTCAAACATCACTTACACACATACATACATACATGCACACACACGCATGTACCCACATACACATGCACACACACATGGACTCCAGCACATACACACATATGCACGTTTGCACGTATATACACACACACATGAACTCATACACACACACACACGGACGCACACGGACGCACACACACAGACACTTTTCTTTTCCTGGAAAGGAATGTTAATCTTTTTGCAAAGACAGTGACTGCCTTACTGATGGTTCCTATGGCCTGTCCCCAGGGTCAGTGGGGACAACTCTTCTCATATGCAGTGCCATCTTCAGGTTAATCTCTGGGTTCTCTCAGGCCACTGGTCTCTACTCTTCAGTGGCCTCCCTCACCCCGGTCCCCCACCTTCTCCAGCTTCCCGACTGCGCCCTGACCCCCATCACCATCAGTCCTCAGTTCCCCAGATCCTGTGTTTGTACAGGAATGGGAACCCGAGAGGGGATTTTCCTTGAGGTTTCCAAAGAAGCATCACCCCAGGAAAGCATGGCTGAGCAGCCCAGGCCCCGTGTCTGTCTGCCGCTATCCCTGTTTGCTGTCACTCTGCGAGAATGAACAGCAGCTCGCTGTTCCCTGAGTGTTCCCAGTCAGCTGTCACAGAGGGAGTCTGGACACGACAGTTTCAGGAGTCGGTTAGCAAAATAGAAGCCAGACAGCAGCTTGGCTTCCCACGTATGTGCTCTGTTTCTCCCGAACGTGGGCCCCAGCATGGTCGCAAACGGCTGTGCAGGCTGCTGTGACAACAGGAACTCTTTACTCATGGTTCTGAAGATGGGGCAGCCAAGGTCAGGTGCCAGAGAGCGCCATGTCCACTGACCCAAGGGCGTTCTCTTTGGGTGAGAGGTGGCTGCATCCTCACATGGAGGGAGTGAAACAATGGGGGGGCTCTCTTTCTCTTTCTTCCTACTTGCTTGTCTCGTACATGTGTGTATGAGTGTGTGTGTGTGTGTGTGTGTGTGTGTGTGCATGTGTGTGCAGGTATACACATTCATACACTTGCCTGTGAAGGCCAGAGTTCAGTGCCTGGTGTGGTTCTCCATCACTTCCACTTGATTCTCTGACACAAGGTCTCTTCCTGAAGCATGGATCTCACCAATAGGCTTAACTGGCTGGGCAGCACTGGGACCGTGAGTGCACACACTGCATGCTGGGCTTTGTAGTGGACCCTAAGGTCCAGCTCCAGCCTCTATGTTTGATAAGTGATTTACCCACTGAGCCAGCTCCCCAGTTCCTCACTGTCCTCTCCTTTTCTCACCGGCTCTACCGTCCTGACCTGAGCTGAATCTGGTTACCTCTCTATACCATTGCATGGGGCTTAGAGCTTCAGTGTGTGAATTTGGGGTACCATAATATTCTGACCTTTTTTGTTTGTTGGTATGTTTGTTTGTTTTTTTCGATACAGGGATTCTCTAGGTTTGGAGCCTGTCCTGGAACTAGCTCTTGTAGACCAGGCTGGCCTTGAAGTCACAGAGATCCACCTGCCTCTGCTTCCCAAATGCTGGGATTAAGGCACGCGCCACCACAGCCTGACTTACTCTGACTCGTGTAATGCTTTCATGGTCTTTCCCATATCTCTCCTTGGACCACTCCATGTATCACTAGCCCCGAGCCCTGCCCTCTGGGTACCCTACTGACAGCAGAACCTGTCTTCTTCTCCCACAGGAACTCTCCTGATGCATGCAGCGTGACCAAAGGTGGGAAGATGGTGGACAGCCCTGATCCCGTGGGGATGAGCTATAGCAGCTACATGGAGGAGAAGCACATGCCACCACCCCCCAACATGACCACAAGCGAGCGCAGAGTGATCGTCCCCGCAGGTCAGAGTCTTGGAGTCTCACTCTGGTTAACAATCCCTCCTCCCAGGAAAGATGGGCCATCCCTAGTCAGGGACGACATGGCCACCGTTCTTGCTTGGCTCTGCTCTCTGCTTCACCGTGTGTCACTCAGCCCCATGTCAGTCTGTCCCGTTGTTCTTGATGAGTGCCGGCTATACCAGAGACTGAGAAAGTGGGTGGAGGGGTAAAGGTTCCATGGCTGAACAAGCATAGGAGGAAGTAGAAACCCACAAGGAGCCCACCCCAGCCACCCCAGCCTCTGGCTTCCTCTTGAAACACTTCGTTTCTTCATCCGAGGCAAACCAAGTTTTATTCATGTAAGATGGAGGACCAGGCTGAGCCGAGGCCTGCCTGAAGCCTCCATTTTATCCTTGTAGAATCATGATGCGTGGTGTCGCTTTGGGCCATCTCATATTTCTGGGGTGTCATCAGGGTGCCTCGATGTTAGCAAAGTCTTTTCGAGGGAGAAGGGCCTGACTTGGGCCTCTCCACAGGGGATCATGAGGTAAGGAATCAGATGGGTCCACTTTCCGTGAGTGTCAGCAGGTCTCATTCAGAGGCACTCATTCAGTGATGGCCGGACAGACCAAAAGGTGCTTTCACGGATGGCGTCTGGCTGGCGCAGAGCAGCGGGCTGTTTCTTCATTCTGAAGGAAGCTGCTTTCAGCTGTGCCCTTCTCGGGTTGCTTCATGCCAATGAAGGCAGTTATTCAGTTAATGGTGTTGGTAAGACAGTGAGCTGTGGATGGTTTTGCAAGTTGTGAATCTTTCAGTTATTGGTCAAGCTCCAGGTATGTGTGTTCACACGTCCACAGATGAACACACACACACACACACACACACACACACACACACACACACACAAGCAGCAGCAGAAGCTGTTGTATCCATCCCTTCAGCAGCAATACAGGGTTTCTAGCTGCCTCACTCAGGCACTTTTGGGGTGTGGAAAGCTCTGCACACGTTGAAATCTCCAAACCTGAGTGTCTGGTTCCTGGAGCTCCTGCTGGTTAGATGTAGTGCCTGGTACCCAAGGAGGTGAGCTGAAACCTTAACTGCTCTCCAGCATTTGCTCTTTCCATCACTACCTGCTGACATTCATATCAGACAGAGCAGGGTGGGGGAGAGAGAGAGACAGAGACAGAGACAGACATATACAAAAGCAGGATAGACTCAACTTTAGAGTAAAGGAATGAGGTGTGTGGCCAAAATGGAGAATTTAACATAAAGGAAGACCCACGTGTGATACACATGGTATCCATGTAAACACATGGTACACATATCTGTGTGAGCATGTGGTACAAATGGTATTGTTGTAAACATGTGGTACACATGATATCTGTGTGAACATGTGGTACATATGGTATCCATGTAAACATGTGGTGCACATGTGAACATGTGGTACAAATGGTATCTGTGTAAACCTGTGACATGTGATGACTGTGTGAACGTGTGGTATACATGCTATCCATGTAAATATGAACGTGTGCGCTCCTCTACTTGTTATGAGACTGCATCCCTATCAATCAGTTCATTATACACTGAAATACTGCACTTCTCTAGAAGGCGTGCTAGCTTAGACTCACCCATCTAAACACCTGCACTAGCAAAAATCATCACACCAAGGCCCACTTACAATAAAGTGCTGAGTGGCTCAGGTGATGTGTTGACTGAAACCCAGAAGGATTGTTCTTTGCCCCCCCAGTCTGGGAAAATTCATTTCCTCAGCTCTATTTGGTGTCAGCTCAGATTTCCATTGTGACAGATGGCACGGACCCCAAAACCAGAGCTGTCTCCTCTCCTTGGTTCCTAACAACAGGCCAAATCTAGTAGGTTTAACTCTGAAGTCTGATTTCCAGATGTTTCCAAGGCTGTGGCCACAGATCTGTGTGTAGAAACAGTGGGTTCCAAGTGCACACAGAGAGCTGGTACTCTGTGTAATGTAAGCATAGTGCATCTCACAATCTCCTGCATCAAGGCTGTGTCCTCTGTGTGATGGGTGTGCCTCTGTGATTCTTTTTTGGGTTTTGTATTTTGTTTTCTTGAGACAGTTTTTCTCTGTGTATCCCTGGCTGTCCTGGAACTCACTCTGTAGACCAGGCTGGCCTTGAACTCAGAGATCTGCCTTCCAAGTGCTGGGATTAAAGGTGTGCACCACCACCACCTGACATACCTCTGTGATTCTTAGAAGCAAGTATGTGGAACCGAGGCTGCTATTTCATTATCGGTGGTGCATGCCAGGATGTGCTAACGGTGTGGGTTACTACAGAGCGGGGCATGGTCACAGCCTTCATGACATTCTTAAAAGTTGCAAAATGATGAACCAGTGTAATAGAACCTCTGGTTTTAGCGGTTTATAGCATTTCTTTTTGTTTCTCCTCTAAAATAGGTACTAAAATGTTCAGGCCACTCTCTTTTTTTTTTTTTTTTTTTTTGCCCACATTTTAGTTTTGTTTTTCAAACAATCAGCTCAAACCCTTTGATATGAGTATCTCAGAGCCTGAGTGGCCACACCCATCTCTTCCTTTGCTCTGCATTCTCTAAGTTTTTCCTGTGTTCCATCACCATGGACAAAGGCGCCTATGAGACTGCACTGTTTCTTCTCCGTCTCCAAACACTCAGGCTGCAAAGCCCCGGCTCGGTATCTTTTCCAAGCCCATCCATGTCGGATCACCCAGGAAGTGTCCCCTGAGCATCCGTTATTCCTGCCAGTCTCTTGGGAGAGGTCAGAGAGCACTCAGCACGACCCATCCAGGCGGGTGACTAGAGAATGTACAGAGCTCAAATTAATGACTCTGATGTGTGTTCTAGAATCCAAGCAAAGGTAGTTTGTGCAAAAGAGAGGTTGTGAAGTTTCCTTTATAGCCATCATGGCCCCTTTGCAGCCTCTGCCTTTTCCTCAGCCCAGCCTCTGTTTCCTTAGTTCCTCCTCAATCATACTCTACCCCAGGCACACTGCTGCCCGTACCCTGCATCTTCAGTGCCTGGGCCTGTGCTGTGTGCACGGCTGTGCTACCCTTCATCCATCCTTTGGTAACAAACTCTGCGCATCCTTCAAGACCTCTTTTCAGTGCCCCACACCTATGTGCTTAACTCTCTAGCAATTGCTTTTCTTATGATACCTGACCAATCATCATGTTTTTGTTTCAGTCCATATGCTTATATGGGACACGAATATGTTTATAAAAATAGAGACAATGGATTTAATTCTAAAACATACCTGAGATGCTTTATGAGCTGTAAACTATTGACCACAGGACGTGTGACCCAAAATCAAGATTCAGATTCAATGAAGTGTGATTACAATGCACATGGAAGACTAAGTATTGAGGGAAGAATGAAGTCACGCTGATGGCAGGTTCGGCCAAGATGCTGTGGTTAAGCCCCTAGTGTGGCTTTGAGCTCCTGGTTGTCAAGATAAAAACAACTGCAATTTGGGGAAAACAATTAAAAAGTTGTTTCATAGGAAAAGTAATGCTTATCTCAGCCCAGACTCCAGAAGCAGTGTTCTTGGAACCCACAGACCTGACTGCCTGCTGCTTCAGTTGTGGCTCAGCCTTTCAGCATCCTGGGTCTTCGGACTGTCATGGAAAGGCTGAGTTAGTTACACTGCAGTCAGCCCGGGGAGGGCAGCAGCAGGACAGCAGCAGGTTACCGGGACTCTTCCGTGGCTTCGTGCGACAGGGTTTGGCGTTCTCAGAGTGATAAGGGACTGACATGACCCTCCCTAGAATGACGTTGCTGAGCCGCACCAGGAAACAGATAGGTGATGAGGATTAGATCCCCCCTCCCCCGACTCTGATAGCTGGACCTCACATTTTCCTCGCTCCAGCTCTGTTATTTATGAGGCCTGTGTGACCAGATGGTAAGTTGTGCCAGGAGCCTCTGGCGTCCTAATCACAGAGCTGCAGGTAGGCACAGTAAAGGCCACATGTTGACTTGACGATAATTGTCACTTATTAAGCAGGAACCAGGGGATCATGGGAGTTGTGTGGTGATTGGAAATCACAGTTCAATGTCTCCCATGAACAACGAGAAAATAAATACTCAGAGAGATGAAGACGCTGTCCCAGAGGCACCCACACAGTTGAGTGGGACCCGGGTCTGCAGAGAACCCATTGGTAGAATCCTATAGTCAGTGCTTCGTCTTTCTCTGTCACTGTCACCCCGCCAAGCTCTCCTGGTGACCTCGCCCATTATGTCATGTGTCTCCCAACTAAACCACCAGACAAGTGAGAACTGAAACCACTTTATCTGTAAAGTTATCAGCTGCTGGTGGCTGAGGGAATTGTGGGGGTCATATGTAAGACTGGAATGTTATGAAAGAAAATGGATGGTAGCTGCCACCTACTGTGTACATGGTTGTCAGGCTGACAACTGCTGTATACATGATTGCCAGGCTGACACCTACTGTATACATGATTGTCAGGCTGACACCTGCTGTATACATGATTGTCAGGCTGACACTTGCTGTATACATGATTGTCAGGCTGACACCTGCTGTGTACATGGTTGTCAGGCTGAGACACCTACTGTATACATGATTGTCAGGCTGGCACCTGCTGTGTACATGGTTGTCAACCTGACACCTACTGTATACACATGATTGTCAAGCTGATACCTACTGCATATGCATGATTGTCAAGTGACACCTACTGTATACACATGGTTGTCAAGCTAACACTTACTATATATGTATACACATGTTTGTCAACCTGACACCTACTGTATACGCATGATTGTCAAGTGACACCTACTATATTTATATACACGATTGTCAACTTGACACCTGCTGTCTATGCATGATTGATTGTCAAGCACACAGACACAGCATTTCTAGAAATGGTGGAGACCCTGCAAAGATATGCTGCAGGGAATATCCATTGCTCTCACTCTACTGAAGAAACAAATCTTACAACACCAAGAGAGTTGACCTGGGTGCTCTAGCCAGTGTCGTGAAAAACCAGAATTCTATCCCGGTGTTGTGTGACTCCCATGTAAACTCTTAATCCCATATAAACCAACAAAAACACCCAAGAAGAACTAGGAGATTACATAGCGGAGTTTGTTGAGTTACTGAGGTTCTGCGATGACCTTTTCCAATAGTTCAAAGTGAAGAAGAGAATCCTTGCGAGAATATACAGAAGGGTACAGAATTACTCTGACTTATTATGTAAATCGAGGGTGGAATTAGATTTCCAAGCAGAGTGAGTCTATTGATAACTGTTCCTCCCTTCAGGAAAAACGTTTTAAAAATGGGCCTTAACCAAAAGCTGGTTCTGTGTAAGTCTAGAGAGAGAGACGGGCACAGAGCAACAAGCATGTCTCTGTCCTGGTTTCACCTATGCTGCTGTGGCAAAAGTGACTCAAGAGACTCTTGATATAGCATGCTCACATCACGTCCACAGTCAGGAGCAGAGAGAACTGCATATGTGTAGCATGCTCACATTACGTCTACAGTCAGGAGCAGAGAGTACTGTATGCGTGTAGCATGCTTACATCACATCTGCAGTGAGGAGCAGAGAGAATTGCATGTGTGTAGCATGCTCACATCATGTCCACAATCAGGAGCAGAGAGAACTACATACATGCAGCATGCTTACATCACTCCACAGTCAGGAGCAGAGATAATGTGAGCAGAGAGAACTGCATGCGTGTAGCATGCTTATTTGCTTGCTTATCCTCAGCACCCTTCCTCCACTTGTATACAGTTCAGGAACTCTGCTTAGGGAATGGTGCTGCCTGCAGGGGGCTGGGACTTCTCAGATCAGTCAGCGTAATTAATGCAATTTCTCATCCATACACTCATGGACCAGCCCAACATAGACAATCCTCCACTGGGAATCTTGTCCCAGGTGATTCTAGGTTGTGTTAATAGTCATCAAAGCCTCCTAGGTGGGCAACGGGAACAGTGGTGTGGCAGTGCTGTCGTGTAGGAGAAGGTATTGGAAGTGAAGCTTTGCTTTTGTTGTTTGAGAAAAAAGAGAACTTTGATGATAAAACTTTAAATTTATTTTAAATAATATCAAGAAATAGGAGAAATAGCATGGAAGTGGCCAAATGGCAGTAGGAGAGGGGATGGACATAAAAAACAGAATAGATCACCTTTGGGTTAAAGCAGTGGCTCACAGTGGTTAAGAGCACGGGCTGCTCTTGCAGATGACCTAAGTTCTATTCCCAGCACCACATGGCAGCTCACAGGTGCTTGTGGCTCTTAACTCCAGTGATCTGATGCCCTCTTCTGGTCTCCACTGGCACTGCACACACATGGCACATGACATGTGGGAGGGGCACCCATGCACATAAAATCATAATGAATAAAATGAATTAAATTAGATCCTAGGAAGGAGGTGAAAACAGAGCCAGCAAAGCAAGAACAATGGGAAGTATGAAATCCAGAGGGTGCAATAAAATAACTCACCCAAGCAATTATGTATATTGATAAAATATTTCACACACACTGAAATAATTGATAGTAAACAGCTGGAATGAGACATATTAATCAAAAGCTAACAAGAATCTAAAAAAATTAAAATAAAACATTGACAAATAAGATTTCAGGCAAAAAGCCCTATTAAGGATGACAGAGGTTTATTATGTAATATTGAATTCATAGAAAAGGCATAATGATGATAAACACATGTTCCTAGTAACATAGCCTCAAAATTAAACAACGGTGAGGGAAACAAACAAATCCATTTCAGTGCGTGAGGCTGATTTACCTTTCTCAGCAATTGGTAAGTCAAAGACAGAATTGTGTGTGGGTGTGCGCGCACGTGTGTGTGTGTGTGTGTGCGCGCGCACATGTACATGTGTACGTGAATTCTAGAACTCTTCAGGCAGTGCGTAACGTGCTTTTAGGGATGCAAAGGGACATTCACAAATATCACCTTGGTCTCTGCCATCTCAAAGGCTAACAAGGCGGAGTGTTAAAAAGATCAGTGTTGTAGCAGACCTTGCTCTCTAGCCAAGCTGAACAGAATTAAAGGCCAAGAGGGTGGATTAACGTAAGCCGCAGGCCATCAATTATAAATTTGAAAGTTTCAAAAACAGCTTTGAGGAAGTCCTTCGCTTGGGGTCAAATTTCGGTTTGTGGTATTGAGCACTTCTGAAATTCCCGCTCTCTGATGGGCCTGCTTTGTAAACAGGGCTCTACCCTCATCGGGAGGCCAAATGTCGAGTCCCTGGGCTTGTCTTAGATTCAGGTTGGCTCCCTGGCACCAGGCCTGTTTTACAGTAGGCCTTCGATCTGGCTTGGGGGTGCATTTTATTATATCGTCTACATTTTTCATAGCCCAGAGTTACTTTTCTGTTGTGGAGGCAGCTCCCTGATATTCTCCATCAATTCAGCTCATGTTGAATCGTACCCTCTAGAAGAGCTTTGGACATGGAAGTGTTTGCCCGTGCTAGGGCTTGTGCATAATGACGGTGTAGTCTGGTACTGACTGCACAGTACCCTTTTCCCTAATTTCAGCCACTATCTATTCATATTTTCCTGGCAACTGATGAACTCAACTGGATCAGAATCTTGTTTTATGGAACTAGAAGAGGGTTTTCTGTTTTTTAAATTGCATGTTAATTTCTTTGTTGTGTAGGCAGATGGGGGCTCTCCATAGCTAGTGTGTGAGGGTCAGGGGACACTTGGGTGTGTCATTTCTCGTCCATCACCATGTGGGTCCTGAGGATCACACTTAGGTTGTCGGGCTTGGCAGCAAGTGTCTTTACCCACTGACTCATCTCCCCAGACACAGAAAGTCTTTATGACTTTTTCCCGCCCTGCTCACATGTGTCTCTTCCTCGCATAGGCATTAAGAATAACATAACTGGGAAACTCTATATGGTGATGTACTTATATGTTTTAAGATCTAGTTGGCTAAAATAGAATTTATAAACCTATGGGCTATTAATGATGTGGTATAAGATACAGAAAAGGCAGGAGGATCTCTGGTCCCTTGCCCTTTTGCTGTTCTTGAAACCATATTAACACAACATGGCTGTTTCCATACAGTCCAGCTTCCCAGGAGGAAGCTGAACACACAGTGTCTTATCTTCTTTGCCTTAGATTTATTCAACAGAAGCACCTCCAAAAGGCTCTTGAAATAAAAGATAAATCAAGCTTTTCTGTACACAGGAAGAGGCAGCCCTGGAAATTGAATTCATTATTTCATTTTACCAGAGTTGACTCTGCAAACCCTTTTGTGTGGGTCTTTTTACTCTCTGGTTTGTTACTGTTGGCCAAGTGCTTTCACACACATTATCTCATTGACTTTTTGCCTCCACACTGCAATAGTTCATCTAATTAGCCACAGGAAAAAAAGAGTAACTCCAGAGGAGGCAATGTTTACACCTGGTAAGAGCCCAAACACGCATGTGCTGACTCCCAAGAGGACCTTCCATTTTCATCACTGAGTTCTCTGTACTTGCTGTACTTAAAGACGCCTTCGCACGCCTCAGAAATACCTAATGACTCTAAAATTCCACAGTGTAAAACTTGACCTTACCAAGATGCTCGGGCTTCTCCTCCATCTGACCTCAGCATCCCTGCCCATTCCTCTTCTCCATCCTCCGTCTGCATCTCCCATCTCCACTCATCATCCGCCTCCTCCATTTCTACCCCATCTTCACGCCCCATCTGAATCCCTCTTCTTCATCCCCAGTCCCCATTTCTATTCCCTGTCTCTTTGGGGAAACATACTGACAGCTGAGTCACATTCACTGTAAGAGCGTTTTGAGTCCCCTATGCCTTATTTCAAATTCCCTGGTTAGTAGTTTGCAC
>NC_022010.1:68734997-68760350 GCF_000317375.1 Microtus ochrogaster
AGAGAGAGAGAGAGAGAGAGAGAGAGAGAGAGAGAGAGAGAGAGAGAGTAGCTCTTGGAGTTGAACACAGGTCTTCATTGTTTTTAGATACAGAATTTTATTTTCCTTTCCACTGACAACCATACATTAGTATCCCAGGATGATGGCAGGACTCCTTAGGAAGGTATCAATGTGATCTGGGAGGTAGCAGAATGCCTTCTGTGTACTTTTACTTATTCCATCCAGCAAACATTGTTAGCTATTTCCTTAGCTTCCCACTGCTCTTTTTAAAAAAACTTTTTATTCATTTTACATACCAACCACAGTTCCCCTTCCCTCCCCTCCTCCTGCTCCCCTTCATCCCCCCATATGCTCCTCCCTAAAGGGTAAGGTCTCCCATGGGAAGTCAACAAAGGCTGGCACATTAAGTTGAGGCAGGACCAAGCCCCTTCGCCCTACATCAAGAGTGAGCAAGGCATCCCACTATAGGGAATGGGCTCCAAAAAACCAACTCATGCACCAGGGATAGATCCTGGTCCCACTGCCGGGGGCCCCTCAAACAGATACAACCGTTACCCAAATGTGAGGGTCCAGTTCAGTCCCATGCAGTCCCACACAGGCTCTCCAGCTAATGGTCTAGAGTCCAGGGGCTCCCAGGAGCTGGGGTCTGCTTTCTCTGTGGATTTCCCCATCATGATATTGACCACCTCCTCCCCTTGCTCCTATAATCCCTCCTCCCTCTCTTTGCTTGCAAAGCAGATACTGTAGAGACCGAGCCATCTCCCCAGCCCCATATACATCCCTTTGTGATATGTAATTAGCACTTTGTTGATGATGTTTTATAACTCTAGTCTTTTATATAAGCACCTCGGTAATTTTTCAAGGGATACATTTTAGTTTTATACATTTTTAAATTAATAAGTAAAAGTGACAGTAACTGAAATGGAACCCAGATATCTACAGGAGATTGAGCCACAGCAGTAGCCGAGCTAATTCTCTTCAACTAGGAGGATGCTTCACTTGAGGGTGGAGATGGGTGCATCTGGAGCTGTGTGGGAGGGAGGCTGCTCCAGGGCTGTGACTGGCGTGCACTCTGCGTGCAGTAGATTTGCCTGGAGCTGCTGAGTCTGTCCCTGTTCCCTTTCAGATCCTACTCTATGGAGCACAGACCACGTCCGGCAGTGGCTGGAATGGGCAGTGAAAGAATATGGCCTTCTAGACGTGGACGTCTTGTTATTCCAGAATATTGACGGGAAGGAGCTGTGCAAGATGACGAAAGATGATTTCCAGCGGCTCACTCCGAGCTACAATGCCGACATCCTTCTCTCACATCTCCACTACCTCAGAGAGAGTAAGCTGCCTGCCCTCAGTAGCCCTGCTGTTGCCATGGTCGCAGACCCAACTTCAAGAGGGTCAGACAGGGTGGCCCCCAGCATCCTCTTGCTCTCACTGAGCCCCCATGTCTGACCTGAGTAAACCACACCGTAGAGCTGAGAGCTTCCTGATGTAGACAACAGTGCAGACTCTTCTGGAGAAAGGGCAGCAGCCTTCTCCCTCCTCCGAGGAAAGTGAGGTGTGGTAGAGAAGTGGCCACACCCTCCACAGAGTCTATGATGTCCGAAGCTGGAAGGCAGCCAAGCCTCCTCCTGGATGGGATTGTGGGTTGTTATCTTCCTTAGAGCTGTGTGAACCCCTCCCACATCCAACCTGAACACCAAAAGGGAGGTTGTTCACTTGAGAGAATAGGTTCCTGTCGGTCAGTATCGGCATGCATCTTAAAAATGCTGCATGCCCTAGTGCCGACATCTCTGAACACGGTCCCAAAGGATCCCAAGACAAGTGGGTAGGGTTCTCCTTGGTGGCTTTGCCTGGCATCCCATGCCTGTGTCTCCCTTATGAAGTTGCCCCCTTTCATATTTAACGCATTAACCAGTATTGCAGGGTTTAGATGTTTCCAGCACCCAAGATGAGGGTGGGGAGGTATGTTTTCCTTTCTTTCCTCTTTGATTCCGTTTATTTTTAAGAAAGGCCATCCCCCCTCTTCTCATCTCAGTGTTGCTCTGTGTTTTGTTTTGTAGCTCCCCTTCCACATCTGACTTCCGATGACGTCGATAAGGCTTTGCAAAACTCTCCACGGCTAATGCATGCTAGAAACACAGGTAATGCTAGCCCTTCCCCACCCCAGGAAAAGTGTAGGGCCCTGTCCACAGGGGTGTGCTTTCGAGTGAAATCCACAGGTTAGAGTCAGAAGGCAGACACACAGGTGAGGAGAGGGGGCTGTTGGGTATGTGAACACTTCCGTTTCTTCCACCACAACCCCCTTAGCCATGAAAGGATTTTCTATTTCGATTGTTTGTTTTGCTTTTGGACCAATTGTACAAATCCTCCTACATGTGCCACTGTGAGTCCCAATCCACCAGTCCCATTGCCTATGGAGATGAAAAGCTCCCTGGTATAGCCTCCCCCCAGGTCTGTTAGTCTCTGTTTTCATTCCCAAAGCAGTGTTTTCTACGATTCCTTGGTGTTTTTCAGACAGGTTTGGCCTATTGGACTTGCCTCGATTTAATCTTCTGCACAGATGCGTATGTTTGCAGAGGGTCATGGAAGGAATGTCTCATACATTTTGCAAACCTTTTCTCAAGGGAAACCCTGCTACAATATTGGAGAATATAAAACTGGCCCCCGATTCACTGCCTTCCTTTCTGTCTCTGACTACAGGTTCTACACTCGTGTCTGTTGCATGCTAGAGCTAGCAGGGCTTACAAGGTCCTTGTCCTGACTAACCTCCCTTCCAGCTCTCAGTACACTTAGGGTTCTCTGGATAAATGTGTTACTACTCATGTTCCATGTACAGATCCTGCTCCCCCTCCTGATGGTGTCCGTGGTGGGTGTGTGACCACTTGCTGTTCACCTCCTGGATTAGCCTAGCACCACTCCCTACCATGCCCTACCAGTGCCCAGCTAGGGCTGAAAGTAGTAAGAGCCAAGAAACCTCTGTCTCCTTGTAAGCAAGCAAGCAGGCAGGCATTACCACGGGTCTCCCCGACTGAGCAAGGCAACAGCTTACCACATATGCTCCTTCTAGTTTCAAGTGTCCAATCTCATATGAACTGAGCCTCAGTTTGTATTTATAGTAGATAACTGGTTTTCTTAGTCTTCGGCCACCGAAAAGTACTGTGAAGTACTTTAAGTTGTTTCTTCTCAGTCTGCTTTACACATATCAACCTGCTAATGACCTGTGGCCAAAATTAGCAAAGAATCATCCCCTCGTAGGAAACACCTCTGAGCCACATACAGACTCAAGTCGTGATCACTTAGAAATTCTTTAACAGTGACTGAATAGTCCACAAAACTTCAGAGTTCATTAATTTTATTTTAACTATACCTAGAGGCAATCCAAAGACAAGGATGATAAGTTTCCAAAGGACTTAATGCCTAAGGGGAAATTTCCTCATTTGGGGGAGATGGTTGCTGATTGAGGAAAATAAGGAGAATCATGTATTTGAATAGAGATATTGATTAATTCTGAATACACAACATAGAGTCTTACGCAAAAAAAAAAACAAAAACAAAAACGTATAATCCTTCCGAGATCTGCTTTCCAAGACCTATTGTGATATTTTGTGAGGCCAGGTGGTGGTGGCGCATGCCTTTAATCCCAGCACTTGGGAGACAGAGGCAAGTGGATCTCTGTGAGTTCAAGGCCAGGCTGGTCTACAGAGCAAGTTCCAGGACAGGTTCCAAAGCTACACAGAAACCCTGTCTCTGAAAAAATAAAATAAAATTTAATAAAATAAGAAGATTGCTTGTGGGACACAGTTGGGCTCCATCAAGAAGCCCACAAAGAAATACAAAGGAATAATAAACAAAGCGTAATATTTCATACATGCAGGAAACTCAAGTCCACATTCAGGATTCGAGTCTGACCCGGGGCTCCTGTTTGCCAAGAGCTCTCTGACGTTGCAAGGCCTCCCCAAGAGTGCAGGGAAAGGAAGGTTGGCACTGATGCTCAGGTGGACAGTCACCTCGAAGGACCTTCACACGTTGTCTTTCCTTTTGTCTGCAGGGGGTGCAGCTTTTATTTTCCCAAATACTTCAGTATATCCCGAAGCTACGCAAAGAATTACAACTAGGCCAGGTACGCTAACGCCCCCGGGTGATTCCGTCATTGAGAGTCCCAGATGTCCAGCTTAGATCCAGGACCTCCACCTGTGACCCAGGAGCATGTCCTAGATCCAGAGTACAGTGCATTTTCTCTGTCCCTGTTGATGCCTCAGCTGCTGCATTCAGAGACCACAGTAGAGGGGCCAAGCTGTGGAGGCAGAAACAGATAAGGGACTTATGTAATAGCTTTGATTATTTGGGCCAACACCTAAGATAGGAACCCTTGCACTATCAAGTTAAGGGAAGGATTGATATGCAATCTGCCCCTTGTAAGGAAAGAGCAATTCCAAAATCAGGAGCTACTGATTCTCATCACCCAATTTTTTTTTCCAGTGGAGAAACATCTAACATATAATATTAACATCAGAGTCATACTTTATGGTTTTTATGATTTAATTAAGTAATTAATTTACATACACCGCTCATGTAAAAACGAATTTTCGTTTAATGTCAATCACAGAGTTAGCCTCTGGAAACAGAAAGCTGAACTAGGTTCCAACACTGTCTGTCTTCAGAATGCTCGCTTGCACATTCCCCTAGGCTCACGGCTTGGTCGAGTGCCTTGCCTGGGTCTGGCAAGGGGGAATAGAAGAGAGCTAGTAGGAAGGTTTAGCATGATGTTCTAGAAGATAATTCAGTGGTGTTACCTGGAGCCAGAGATGGCCAAGAACTGTCAGGGTTTCGGGTGAACCGCTAGAGCGGGCTACTAAGGCACTGCCTAGCATCTGGAGGCCTGGGAGTGCGTGGAAAGAGTTGGGCCCACAGGAACACAACCAGAAAGCCTTCAGGGAACTGGCCATGGAGAGGACATTGTGAACACCACCCCCTCATAGGGGCCAGGACTACCCTGTAGGCTAGAATTCCTCATGCCATCCTCAACACTGAGGGGATCCACGTTCTAGAAAGCACAGTGAATTTCCCATACTCCTACCCTGGTCCAGCATACATGTCTTCCCCAGCCAGACTGCTTCTCCTTGACTCTTTGTGTGTCCAGCCTGCATGAGTCTAGCTGGCCTGGTCCCCAGGCTCAGAAGCGCTTTCTTTCAAGGGAGGAAGATAGACCAGGGCTGGGAGCTGGCTGAGTGGTAGCAATAGGAACACTTCCTGGAGCTGTTTTGTACCTCGGTCCTTCTCGGCAGCTCTTTTGTACCTCCGTCCTTCTCTGTAGCTGCCATGGCAATGTCAGGCTAGTGGTTTTCTCTTCTCTGGCCTGGGAGAGAAAGCTTATCTCTCTGTTCCCAGAAACCTCCTGAAAATGCACAGCCAGTGTCCCCTGTCATGTGAGAGATCACTAAAGTAATGGATCAGACCCGGTGTCTGTATGACTCAAACAGCCCCAAAGAATCCTGCCAAGAGCACTGAGAGTGAAGAGCAGGCACTTGCCTTCTCCTGCTCCAGGACTTTCTGAACTTGCTGCCTACCAGCAATTCTTGTGGTACACCCAAGGGAGGGTAGAAATGTACATGAATGATTCCGGGGCTTTTTCAAAAATGTTTCTACCCATTTAGTTAAAAAGAAAGAAAGAAACGCTCCCTGTAGGACATTTGCCCTTTAAGATCCATTAGCCAATTTAAAAGATATGTTTGTTTAAAGCCACCTCAGGAATGCTGCTGGCTGGATTTCAAGGCCAGGCTTTGTGAGCCACTGTGGTAAGCTGGTTGGCGAGACAGGATGGTGTAGGGTGGTGGTGTTACCGTCTAGGTTCATTTTCTGAACCAATTTCTAAAAAATGAAAAGGTAGGGATACAGCAGACAGAAGCAGCCCATGGAGAAAGACACACACCCAGCAAGGCACAGAAGGAGGGACCCTGCAGACAGAAGCAGCCCGTGGAGAAAGACACACACCCAGCAAGGCACAGAAGGAGGGACCCTGCAGACAGAAGCAGCAGGGTGGGGCAAAGGGGCTGCTTGAGAAAGAAGACCCATGCTCTTGCCCCTTGCGTGTTCACATCCACGTCACTTCTCTAATTCAGCACTAGGGACAGAAGCTGGTAGACACCTCAGAGCGAGCCAGGCTTCTAGGTCATTAGTCCATTAGACTCTCCTCCAATCTTCTCTACTCTAGAGCCGCTTCTCCAGATTCCCTGCAAAGCCAAACCAAACCAAACACCAGGAAAACCACAAGACTTTTGTGTTCCATGAGATCGAATTAAATGGCATTTTCATCCTTTTGGTGGGCTGTCTCCACCCACACCCCCTGAATCCCACTACCAAATGCCTCCTCTCCACCTGATCTCCTTTTCTTCTGAGTCTAGTCAGCTACTTTTGAGTTACCACCTCCACCATGCCCCCTCTCCTTCCCTCCCTCCCTTAGTTCCTCTCTTTTTTATGGTCAAACTTCTGCAAAGGGTTATTTACTCAAGAGCTGTGTGACCACATGTCGTGACCTGTGGGCTCCATCCTCTCTCCCTCTTTTGTGTCTTAGCCATCTCTCCTGTGCTTGTTACTTTGCTGTCCACAGTTCCAGGTCGAGACCACAGCTTCTCCCACCCATCTTTGTTGAATAAGCACCTGGATTGGTCCCCGACTAGGATGCTGGCAACATCCTTAGTTTCGCGATATCTGCATTTCTCAGGTTCTGTAGTTACAGTCACCCCAAACCCTTCTCCCCAACTCCTCTATATACAGTTTTCCTCTCTAAGTCTACTTCTTTTGAAGCCACAGACCCTTGGGGTCTCAGGTTAAAGTGTCAAAATCAGAGACAGGCGCTAGCGACAGAATCTTCGTAGGCAGTGTAACCTTATGATATACTACCTAGCCTGTTCTTTCATGAGTTTGGTCATGGGAAATCGGGTCTATTACATGGAAGATAGCATGCAGGCTCTTCCTTTCCTCCTCCATCCTCATGGTAACTCCACAGTATGATACACCCAAGGTGTTACCAAAATCATTTGGAGTGTGTAACCACCACACACAGCGTTGTGTGGACTATGACCTTGAAGCTAGTGCCTTTTGGGGGCTTCCTCCATGGAACCCTGAAATTTGGTGCTGCTGAACATGACCAAGCTAGGTGAGCCCACAGCTGCTGCACCCCTCTGTCAGGTGCTATGTGAAGTTCAGGCCTCAGCAGTTGGCTTATTGCCTTCTTTGCTTGTCCCATGTTTCTCTACAGCCACAGAGATTTGTAAGCATAATTAAAAGCCCACAGTTGTCATCCACAAACACAGTCTCTGTGTCCGAAATAGGGGAGAGGAAGAATTTAGAAAGATCTGGATAAAGAAGACGGTGCAGGTTTATTACCTAAAACTTTTGTTTTCCAGAGCTGTATAGATCCGTTCTAGCAAGTAACTCTCTGTCTCCCTCATTAGCTTCAAATGCATGAGGCGAGGACCAAATATTCCTTCCCATGCCCTTCCTTCCTCCAAGGGGTCACCAGAGACATCTTGTAGACCTGTTATAGATTCTGCAGAATGAGGGAGACTGTTCCAAGAGCCAAGTCTTGGTCCTTTAAAATGCAAAGTGTCCCTGTGGAGGCCACAGGAGCTGGCAAGCCCCCTCCAGTGATCTGAGCCAAGGGAGAAAGCAACTTAGTAGAAGTTACCCCTCACTGGGGAGGGAGGCAGGATGCTGGAATGGTTCTCCGATGTCCTAAGAAGAATGTGGTAGAAAGAACCTCATTCAGAATTAGAAACAGATCCCAGCTTCCCCCAAACACACAAAGTTCCTGTGTGCGAGGGTCTCTACCAGACAAGTGCCCCCTTTGTATCTTCATGTTGCTGTTTTTATATGGATCATAGTATACACCATGCTTCCAGAGCGACCCCAGACTGCCCATGGTTCATATGGATCATAGCATACACCATGCTTCCAGAGCGACCCCAGACTGCCCATGGGATTGCTTTAATAAGGGTCAAGCTTTTCAATCATTTTCAATAGCTACCACAGCAGAGTGAATTGTGCCAGAAAGTTACTTCCTATGCACAAATGTGTGAGCCAACTACTTTGAAGAAGACAACTCAAAAGAAAGTGGTATGGGCATTAGACTTCTCATCAAATTTAAATGTAAAGTAATTTCATTTTTATTAAAACCCCTGTGCTCTTCTAGTAGGCTGAACAGCAAAGGCTCATGGGTAATGGTCTTCTAAGCAGTCAGGGGTAGAGGTATGAGGTGCTGGCTCTGCCACCATCCTGATTGTTCCCCATCCCCAGAAATTTCCAAGGTCAGCATTTCCCGAGGTCATCTCCCACAGGAGGAGGCTGAGTGTCACAGCGTGTGACCAGTAGCTGATAAGGAAATATTGGCATAGACTCTCATGAAAGCAAACAGGGCCAGCGTATCTACCATAGCAGTGTGTTTGTGAACGTGGTAACTGCTCGTTCATGCAGACACCCCAAGTTCTTGGCTGAAAGTTGAACTCTGCCTGGTGGTTGTTATTTCCGAGGGAGGGGTGGACATGGCTATTCATCTTTCAAAGGATTTTATGAATAAAGAACTTCCCCATATGAGTTCTAGTGCAATGGCTGGTGTTTTTCCAACCCCGCCTCAAGAGCAGCACTTTTCTGGGTGCACTTGACAAATTCGCGGCTCTCTGGTACTCCTACCTGTATTCTTTCAGCTCAGGCCCCAGAGGTCCCTCTAGAACCTTCCATGCTAGTCTCATGTATAGTTGTGGTTACAGCTGTACAGTCGGGCTAACATTCCTGAAGTTATCATCTTTGAGAATGGTGAATTTTATAAGAATTCATATAGTGAGAAATTTCGGGGTGCATGTGCCTGGGCTGGGACCTTACAGGATTCTGGCTGTGCTCTGCAAGTCCAGGGTTAGAGCCTGCATCCCTAACGCTCAGGAGTGTCTTTGGTTGACGATCCATGGGTCACACTTTGAGAAGCAAGAATTTAGGACACACTTCTATGATACCACCATTTTCACTAGGTGAGCAGGCCTTTGTTTGTGTGTCTTTCTGCCTCTGAATTGATGGGGGGGGTACCTCACTTAGCTTTCTTTCTAGGATGATTTCTGTCATAATACTCTGGCTAACCAGCTTTTAAAAAATAAATATTATTATGTTGTATTTATTTTGAGGTGGGTGGGTGGGGTGCGTGCATGGCACGCAGGTAGAAGTCAGGGTACAGTGGAGCTGGGTTGAATCTCTCCTTCACCGTGCGGGTTCTGGAGATCCAGGTCAGAAAACAAGGCTTGGAAGTGAGCACCTTTGCCTACCGAACCCTCTCATTGAATTCAGCCCCCACGTCCCACCTTAATTTTTCATTTTAGGAAGAAAACTGCAACAGGTTGAGAATCTATTTTCAGAATGTTTCCAGAGATGTAAGACAAGATTTGGCTATAAATTGATGGCAGCTACAGATTTCATTCCCACGAGTTATCCCCACTCTAGAGAAGCTGAGGGTCCCAGAATGCAAGTGTGCTCCTGAGAGGAGAGTGAGCAGCAGCAGGGTTTCCAAAAGGAAACTGTCTCACTCTGCAAAGCCCAGGAGGGTAGAATTTCACAGACCACACCAGTCGCAATGCCTGCAGCCAAACAGGCTGACTGAATTAAGGCTTTCTGTGTCGGGTTTCACGTTGTCCTCTTCGGGGTATGAACAGAGGAAGGGGTGCACACTCTGTAGCATAGTGGGGGTTCTTTGAAAGCTGATCCATCAGATTGCCAGGTTTAAGTAAGCTTAAATGATTTACTTAAAGAGAGACCCAGAATAATTGCGCCACGCTGTCCTCCAAGTGAGAATTCCATACCATCCCTGTTGTCTGGCAGAAGCAAGATGGCTGGGGTGTGGGGCCGTGGCTTTCAGTGGTCTACACTGGCATGTGACATTGAACTGAGACCCACCAACCAAGGAAGTTTTATTTTTAATTTCATTTACAATTTTGCTTTTGTTCTGAGAGAGGGTCTTACCCCGGAGCCCAGACTGGTCTAGAACTTAAAGCAATCCTCCTGCCTGAGCCTCCCAAGTGCCAGGATCATAGACATGAGCCATCACACCCAAATCTAGTTTGGTTTTGGAGGTAGCATGTCATGTAACCCAGGTTGGCTTCTAACTTTCTATGTAACCGAGGAAGGCTCTGAGCTGATCCTCTGCTTCCCAAGTGCTGGGCACACAGGTCTGCCCCACCACCCCTGGATCACGGTTTTGACAAAGCCCTGCAGTGTAACTGCATGCAGAAATGGACGTCCTATGTGCATGGTTAGTAGGAGCAAGCACAGCCATGCTTCTGGGATCTAGTTCTGAAAGGAAACTGCAGTGACTTACGCTTGATGCTCAGTGTCAGATCCTTCACTGAGAACGCGGAACTGTAGTTATTAAATTTGCAAACGCAGTGTGTAATGAAGGCTCATGGCACAAGTAATATTATGTTTAAACAGTTAACAAAGAATTGGCACTTACTTCTGCTCAGGGTTATTGTTAATTATGCTGTAGGACAATCATTTCAGTCCTGAATTTGTTTCATGCAATTCATCTTAGAGAGATATTAAATTCTCTTAGAAAACAAGAAAGAGAGGCCTTTTGCCTAGATAAATAACCAAGCCAGTTAAGACTGACAATATTAATGGGTAAGATTATCAAGGGGAAGTGGAGGGAGCCTGGGGAAGCAGCTCACAGGAGGATAAGAAGGCTGTTCTCGTTTCCAAGAAGAGGATGGAAAACAGAAGCATGAAAGTCGCTGGGTGGATTTGGGGTGATCCCAGGCAAGACCCAATGAATACGTGCCAGTCATGGGATTTGGGGTGATCCCAGGCAAGAGTCAATGGGCTCGAGCCAGTCATGGGCTCTGGGTTCTGAAGATGATGGAAGTGTAGATTCCGATGAGTCCTCTAACACGTCAGACTGTGAGAGAAGCAGTCCTATGGTGCTGAGTCTGATCATAGGAAAAAACTGTAGGCTGTGAGCAGGAGGGGCCTGGGAGATGCTCAGCCTGGAAAGCGCTTGCTATGCAAGCCTGGGGACCTGAGTCTGATTCCAGTTTCCATGCAGAGAACTGAGATCTGCACCTGGCGACATGTGCTTTTCAGCTTAACTAAAGCATCAATTCCCAGATGAGCCCCCATGACCCAATGTCAAAAGCTGTTTTTAAAAAAAGTGAATGGCACGTGAGGACAATTCTAAGGTGGACCTCTCTAGTTCCACACGCATGTGCACCACAGTGTATAATACATGTGACACACAGACACACACACACACCAGCAAGCAAAGTCTAGAAGAATCTACCAATGGTAGTTTTCAGCTACCTGGAAGTGAGAATTTTAGATAGCAAAATATACAACCATATAAAATACACAAAGTGCAATTTATAGGTAAAACCTCCATTTATTTTTATTATGTTTCAATTTTTATTCAGTATTTACTCTAAGAAACAAATCTGTTATAAAAATAGCTATTTTTGCTTGTTTTTCTTTTAGTTCATACATCTATCTCTTTCTTACAGATTTACCTTATGAGCCTCCTAGGAGAACAGCCTGGACTGGCCATGGCCACCCCACCCCTCAATCCAAAGGTACAGGCTCACCCCACTGCCTCGAGCTGCATGTCACAAGGCAGGGGTGACTGCAGCCAGGGTAAATTATAACCTCAGTGGTCTTTCCAACATACGGAAGGTCCTTCCATTGGCAACAAAGCACACGCAGTCTCTAAGTGTGATGACTTTGTTTGACATATAACCTGCTTTCATATCGAAAAGAAGGGAGCGGAACTGTGGCTCTCCCTGTGCACGAGTGTGGGTTTCGAGGGATGCTGGACCACTGATGAGCTAACGGCTGCTTCCCTTTGCCGCGGCTCCGCTTGGCTCCACTTCATCCCTTGCACGTTCCCCGAATCTATTTATATTTACACTGTAGTTAATTTCATTCTCTTTTGTAAGCCAGCTCAAGTTTCTTTTCACGATGTTTAGAAGTAATGGCTACAGTAGATTGTTTAAATCGTGGGAAGCATTTTAAAATGTTTGTATTTAATTTCATGAGAGGGCGCAGTTCTTCTGACTACAAATGCTTCTAGTTGTAGAGTGAGATCACTATGCTGGCACCTCATCGGCCAGAACGTGAAAGCCATCAAAGACGCGCAGCCCCGTCTGAGTTGTTGCTAACTGTCTTTTTGTATTCTTGGCTTCTTTCAGCTGCTCAGCCATCTCCTTCCACAGTGCCCAAAACTGAAGACCAGCGTCCTCAGTTAGGTGTGTTCCAGAAACCATCTTGGGAACCCTAAGAAAAGGTTACAGGTTCAGCTGGGAGTCCTAAAATGTGTCCCCTTTAAAGTGAACTTCATAACTTCATGTACCTAAAACATGGTCTAGACTATTAGTTCCGCAGTTGGAAGGACTTTGCTAAAATCCTGAGATTCTAAGGCATCTCTGAAACCTGCGAATGGGGGCAAACCGTTCTTGTTGCTGGAGTCTGTGCCCTGGGATCTATGGGTTCTGTTGCTCTGACGTTCCCTGGCGTGTGTCACAGTGCCTGTGCCTGTCAGTCCCAAAGCAGAAGTGAAGTGAAATGCCGACCTTGAACAACCTGGCCCTTGTGGCCCAGGCCCAGCCTTGCCCGACTTCGACCCTGGCATTGTGTGGGCTCTACGTTGGTAGTGGGAATCTGGAATGTCTACAACTATGATGCTTCCAGTAAGAAACTCCCCTGATCTCCAGTGTGACCGCTTATGTCACATAGGAGGTAGAGGCAGGAATTTGGTGGTAGGGAGCATTCTCACTTCTGCAAACACAGTCATCAGCCTGACATGGCATTTTACCAGGCACCCGCTATGTCTCCAGCTCTGACTTGTTTTCTTCTGTCACAGATCCTTACCAGATTCTGGGACCCACCAGTAGCCGCCTTGCGAATCCCGGTGAGTTGTCACTTGCGATCTTCTCCTTTAGGACTGGGACGATGCCTTAAGGAGAACTTGTGCTGGCGACAAACTTCTCCGACAGAGAGAGCTGGTCTTCAAGTCACATCTCCTCTGAGCTATTTTATTTGTCTGTGTGAAAAAAAATGGATCACGTTATGAATTAAGAATTTTTAGCTTCACCAAGGAAGTTTATAACCTAGTTGAACTTATATTTCTCTATACTTACAATGTTTGCAACAAAGTAACACAGCTTGCTGATAGCTTAATAACACCAGTGCTTTGGCGTAGCTCTGGAGGCTGGGAAACTGAGGCTGGTGGCTGGAGCTTTCCACCCAGGGCCTTTCACTCTGGCTTCTGGATGACATCATCTCCCTGCGTTTCTTTATATTGTCTTTCCTCTCGATGCTTCTATGTCCGCACAGTGTGGTGTGTGTGTGTGTGTGTGTGTGTGTGTGTGTGTGTGTGTGTGTGTGGTGTGTGTGTGTGTCCGTGTGACTGTGATCAAACATGTATATGGAAACTAGGGTATAACCTTGGGTGTTAGAGTATCAATCCATAGTTAATCACACCAAGCCTGCAGTTCTGCAGGTAGGCTAACTCAGCTGTTCAGTGAGCCTAGGGATCTATCCGTCTCGGCCTCATCACATGCCACAGTGTTTGTCTTTTTAAATCTGCATGCTGGAGATCAGACTCAGAAATTGCTTCAGTCTGCAGCTTTACTTTTGTCAAAGGACACCAGTCATTCTGGAGTGAGGGCCTCACCGTTCTGGAGTATGGGTCTCTTCAGTGGCCGTAGTCTGTTTGATAGCGACTGTGGAATCCTTGTCTCCAAAACAGGTCACTTTCAGAGCTCCTTAAATTCATATTTCAATGTATGGATGTAAGGGGACATAATTCAGCCTGTCACCAACCAGACCCAATAACCGGCATTTTAAATGATAGTCTCACAACCGTCAGATTCCACCTGTGGTCATGGTGAGGCTGTCTCTGAGCTTTGATGCAGGAAGAACAGACTCCCCGTGATCCCTGGCGGAGAACCATCACCTGTCCTCACATTTCGGTGCCAGCGAGCTTGTTCTGTTTGTCTGTGTTCAGACCAGACCCAGCTGTGCTGGCAGGAACTCCAGGGGTCTGTGGCATCTGCTTCGTATTCTCGGCGGTAAATCAGATGCCAGGATGGTCACAGCCACATCAAGTGCAGGCAGGAATCTCTGTTTCACAAGCCGTAAGCCAAACAGGGTTGGAAAACACAGCAATTCGGATGCCGTCATTGCACACGGCCCCACAAGAGAATCTAAACTCTGAGAACGTGAAATACCATCAACACTGAACAGCGGGGTCTGCCGTGAAATTCTGATTAATGTTGATGAGTTCAGTAAACATGTCCTAAGCAGCTCTGCAGATAGAGGAGGTTATTTTCATCATCATTTTACCTAGTACCTAAACTGGGTGACCAGCGCCTTGTTTACTTATCAGTTCATCCCTGAGATGGAAAGATACAGTTGGCCTCCGGGCGCTGTCAGTTAGTAGAGAGGTGGGCACAGGCAGATACAGTGCTCCCCAGCCCCTGAAATCCCAGCCCATTGTCTATTCTGTGACCAGTCACTTAAAGGCCAGGACTTGCAAACTCTCTCCCCCCTTGACTTCCTTCCAGTCCTCTGCTTAGAACTGTCTCGTAACTATTCTAATGACCACAGTGAGGCGAAGGAATACCATTCAGTGGACACAGGGCTTACCGCGCAGGTGTGAGGACTGATTTTGGATCCCAGCACTGTGGTGCCTGCACCACCTGGAACCATGACCAGGCAAGGGCCTGCAGATTAAAAAGCACACAGAGCCGTGGGTCACTCTTGAAACAAGAACGCCAGTTTTATTGTGGTCCAGGGCAGCTTATATAGGGCTTTTCTTGACTAATGGCCACACCCATGTTCTCCAGATTTTTCAGCTGCAAGCCATCAGAAACCACTCCCCCGCCATCAGGAACTCATGAGGGTCTCGTGCCCAGAGCAGCTGCGAGCACAGGAAAACAAGCTGTTTGCTCCAGCAGGCAAGGGGTCATAGAGAATTCAGGGTCTGAGGGTCGGCAGTCCCCAACACAGCACCACATAAATTCAGATACGATACGTATGAATCTTGTGCGTTTCTAGTCCTCCTGTTGCAAGAGGGGAAGCTGAGATGGGAGAATCCCCAGGGGCTCCCGGGACAGCTTGGCATACATGGCTGTGCAGAAGAGATGCTGCAAACAAGGTGGAAGGCAGGACAGACAGACTCCCAAGGTTTCCCTCACTTCCACACATGCGTCTGGATGTGTGCTCCCGCACTCACTCCCATGAATGCACGGGTACTCACACATGAAGACTTTGCACGGCTGTGTTTGGAGGTGGGGTTAAGTAAGCTTCAGAAAAGCTGGTCTGGCGGCACAGTTCAGGATAGACACGCCTGGAGGGCCCAGACTCCACGAACACCAACATGCTGTGAGGTGGGCACCTGGCTCCCACTCTGCGTAGTGCCCGCCTCACAGAGACTGACCACGCCTGTGGTTCCCCTCCAGCCTTTGTGATCTCCATCCTGTAAGAGCAGTCAGAAGCCTTGGGATGCCAAAGAACTTTCCCTGGGTCACAACCAAACAGGAAGGAGGCTCAGTCTGGAACCTGAGGGTCTCCAAAGTCTGACTTTGTTTTCTTCCCCTAGTTCTTCTACCAATACGCAGACATACTACTAAGACATAGGAAATGTCTTAGAACACTTACCTATATCTGGACAGCTTCAAGTTCAGTCCTCAATATTGCTCCCCCACCCAAATTTAATCTTAAAAATTAAACAATTCCTATGTAAGTCTTCTCATTAAAACCTCAAAACTAATATGCCGTCAGAAAAAGAGATCCAATAATTCAGAAATAAAACACCACCTAGCACATTTATAGGAGGTAACAAACCTCCTATAAACCCCATATAAACCCCATTGTATGCTTATCTTAAACACATATGATCTCAGCACTCTAAAAGGATGCTGACTAATGGACTAAATTAAGAAACAAGAACCAACCCTATGTTTTCTTCAAGAAACACGCTTACCTAGTAAAGATGCCCCAGGACTTAATATCAAAAGATGGGAAGCAAACTGCCAAGCACACAGGAAATGTAAAAGAGCAGGCAGATGTAGCTGTCCTTGCACCAGACAAAGTAAGCTTCAAACTAAACTAATCAGACGAGAAAAAGAATGAATTGATGAGTAATTCATCAACTGTAAACTTTCGTACACAAAGTATTGGAGTCTCTAATTTCATAAAGCAAGCACTAAAAACCATAGATGACCACACAGGTCCTGACACAATAGCAGGGGGGAACTTCAGTACTGTATTCTTAACTTTAGATAGTTCTCCCAAAGTAAAGTAACTTCAGAACTAAAATGTACTATGGATGAATTGGACTTGTGTGTGTGTGTGTGTGTGTGTGTGTGTGTGTGCGCGCGCACGTGCACATGTGTGTACACAAAATATTCCACCCAAAAGAAAGGGAACACACATATTTTTCTGAGTAGCATGTGTAACCTTCTTAAAATCTTTTTGTCCATTTTCAGTGGAAAGATGTTGCCATGCACTATGATTTTTTAAGGTGTAAATGTATGTGGCATATAAGTTTATGGGTACCATGTTCATAAAAGCACCCACAGAGGCTAGAAGAGGGTGTTGGGTCTCTCCAGGAACTGGAGTTACAGGTGGCTGGGAGCCGCCCCAATTCCTTCAGCTGCTGAGTCATCTCTCAACGCCTTCTCATACAAATGAAAGCACAGATGACATCAGTGTGTGCACATCCCCATATATCCATTCCAAATATGCGTTGATGTGTGCGTGGAATACGATTTCTCCTGCTGAGAAAGGTGTGCCCTCACATTCCCCCATGAATCAGTGGTGAGTCACCAGCCACATTAGATTCCATCAGAACTGCAAGCACTGAGCTCCTGTGATGGAGTCCAAGCTCCTTTCTGTGGAAGAACTCTTCTTGGATTCTTTCCAGGCGTTCTGAATTGGTGGGGATGAAGATGCATTCAGCTCCTTGAAGGGACGGCCACTTCAGAAAAGTTTTGTCACTTGTTAGGAAGTGGGAACCTGTGGCTTTCAGGTGAGGCTCAAGGAAGGGCAGCCTAGGAAGGACCAGGGAAGTGTGGACACCTGACTTCAGGTGAGGCTCAGGGGAGGGCAGCCTAGGAAGGACCAGGGAAGTGTAGGCACCTGGCTAGAGAGTCTTGTTCCATGGAGGACAAAGAACAGCAGCCTGAAGTTTAGCCTCTGCTGACGCTGGGCGTAAAGGTCGGGCCACTTGTGTGCACCCCTGTTTTCTCATGACTGTGCAGGGATTCAACACACTGTCCCATGTGAGCATTTATATAGTTAACTTCTGAATGAAGTCGAGCCCCGAGAACAAACCCAGGCCAAGCTCCAGCCAGTGTGGTGGTCCTGAGTGGTCAGCTGCATTTGGCTGCTTCCTGTCGGACAGTGAGAAGGATGCTGGAGTTACAGACAGGGGCTGCTCCTGGTTGGTACTTAGGTGGGTTCTGGGCATCTGAGCTCCACTCCTCTCATTAGCATGGCAACCTCTTGAGCACTGAGATGTCTCCCCAACCACAGTCTTGTCTTTCCGAATTACTGGTTTGGCCAGTGAGTGGTTTGGCCAATCCACATTTAGACTTCGAACCCTCGTTACACTTCCTATCAGAGTCCTTAGACATCCTGCAATGCACCTCGTCATATTATGACCATTACAGTTCAGGCAGTAATCACTATTTAATAATTTCACCTGTGATGGATTTCTCGGCGCCCTACCCCCATTGTCTCCTTGAGAGTTCTTGCTCAGTGGGAACACGTGTGGCCTAAACAACTTAGGGGTTCAGGAACTGCTGCTATTTATAGGGTCACCTAAGTGGTTGTTGACTTTTACAGCGAGTTTCCTTTTCCAGTTTGGAGGCCAGGGGATTTTGATCCTTGAGCTCTTCTGGGAAAGCTTGGTTGGCTTATCCTCAGTCCTGAGCCCTGTGTCTTTTTAGCTAAGGAGTAGAGCGAAGAGCCTAGGGCAACGTGAGCGCATCAGTCCTCTGAGCTTCGAGCTTCCAGTCATGCATATCAGCTTGCCTGAGCTTCCAGCCGTGCATTTAGGGCTTGCATGTTTTCTGTCTCTTCAGAAACAAGGGAGACGGACTCTTTCCCCCTGTCCTTCCCTCTTACACAGGCTCATAAGGAAAGTGGGTGAGGGATAAATTCCCAAAGACGATGCCAACGTTTGAACAGATACCAAGTGTTAATTTGGTCTGTGTATTTGTATGGAATCTGTAGAGTGGCTCCCTCCCCATGGGAGGAAGTTGACACTAAATATTTATTTTCCGGCATCTGTCCATGTTGAGAGTGAGGCATATGTTAAACCCCAAGCCCACAGCTTCTCCTATTCCCAGGTCATCTGTGGGATTCCTTTTTTCAAGTTTTAATCCTTTAGTTACAATATATATACCAAAACCATATGGTTCTCTTGTTCTATCTTTTATATTTTTCCATGCATATTAATGAGATGTTGGAGGCAGCGGCCCTTGATTGAGAACAGTTTGTGCTACTCTGGAGCAGCGCAGGCTATCCTGACAGGCTACAAGCTGTTAATACATCTCAAATGTGTCGCTTGACTGAAAACAACCCTTCCCAGAGTACAGTCCAAAGAGGATGACCTTTCTCACGATGCTGCTGCCTCGGTGGGTGGATCCACAAGCCTCCATTTCCACGGAGCCTGCGTGGAGACAAGGGCTGGACAGTGTACAGCGGGGGCTGTGGGAAGGCTGTAGAGAAAGTGAATTCATAATTGAATTTTACATCCCATCAGTTCCCTGAATGGATGATCGTCCAAGCTGCTCTAATCATCGATCACATCTAGTCGTATTACTTACCATATCATAAAAGATAATATTTCTGGTAATGAGCCCAAGGCAGTGTGCTGCCCTGAAGGCAGGGAAATATCTGCCTCCCACTCACTTTTAAGACTAAAATCTTTGTTAGTTAATTCCATTTCTCCTCGTACCCAACAAAACTTTCAGTAAGCAGCGATGGGGCAGAACCGGAGTGTCCTATAGTTCTGGCTGGCTGGCTGGCCTGGGATGTCTGGGCATGCCTAGTCTCTTATCCAGCAAGGGTAAGTGGGAGAAAAGCAGGAGGCGGGAGCACAGGCCCCGTTCAGGACATCCCAGGTCCCTTTACACATCCAGAGATCCCCTGGAGGAGAGTAACATGGTGGCTAGAGCAATAGGCTTAGATTTTTCTCTGACTGAAAAGACACAGAGGCTCAGAGAGAGGATTCAGCCAGCCAAGTGCTGGCCCTACAAACCTGAGGACTGGGTTTGAGCTCCAGAACCTGTGGGAAAGAAAGAAAGGCAACCAAAACACCAGAAACCTCGGTGTGGTTGTGGACACCGATAATCCCAGTGGTACGGGTTTGCAGGTAGCTGGATCTTTGGGACCTAGCCAGGCAGCCTAGACTACAGGGCAAACTCCTAGCTAACAAGAGAGCCTGTCTTTAAAAAAAAATGGGACAACACTACCAAAGGACTTTTTCTTGCTTCTACATGCACATATATAAACACACATACACACACACATGAACAAGCACACACATGTACAGTCACATATATCCACATTCACACACACATGTGCACGTGCACACACACACAGTCTGTTGTCTCTTGGAAGCACCATGACACAACAGTGTGGCACACATGGCCCATGGATTTCTGCCCTGGTGCACTTGGCCCAGGCCTGGCTTGGAACAGAACCAGTTCTTTTTCTACACTTCCTCATTCTGAGTGGGCTAATTCTGTGCTAGGGACAGTTCTGACAGAACCGGCCAGATGTTGTGTTAGAAATACCACTGTTTGCTTCAATTCTCTGTTTGGTTTTCCATGAATTTGTCGACGTTCATTTCCTAAGCCTGACTTTTGTTATTTCGTTTGACCCAGCCACTGTCAATGGTGTTAGGCCGTTATTGCCATCTGTAGCCTTTTCTGCCTTACAAAATGGGAAAAAGTAGCTCATTCACTCCCCCTGAAATGAGCGTGACCGGGCTGCTCTTTGAAAGATGTCCCAAGTGGAAGGAGCCTGAACTTTGCCCTCTGTGCGTTCTCCATTTTGTATGGAAAACATGGATCTAAGAGGTCAATCTAAGACTGATCAGGGAGGGCCATAAAAGGGCAAGTTTCTTAGAAGTGGAGACAGAGAGGAGGACACTCCAGGCGTCGTTCCTCAGGGGTTCACTCTCAGGAGGAATGCTGAAGAAGCTTCCAGGCTCCTTCAAGCTGAGCCCTCGTGTGCCAGCATGGTCCCTAAGGAGCACGCAGGATTGGGATGTCCCGTAGTTCTCCTTCATCAGTGTGACCTGGAATATCTGGGTGTGGACCATCTCCTGTCTAGCCAAGGTTTGCTCTCGGGGGAGATGAGCAGCCAAGAGATAAACACAGTACCAGCCCAGGAGCAGAGATCTGGGGCGGGGGGCTGGGGATTGGTCCAGGAAGTCTGCCATTGAGGAGTGATCTCCTGCGCTTGGTTCTCACAGGCTTTGTGTCCTCCCCATCATTAGGTAGTGGCCAGATCCAGCTGTGGCAGTTCCTGCTGGAGCTCCTGTCTGACAGCTCAAATTCCAACTGCATCACCTGGGAAGGTACCAACGGGGAGTTCAAGATGACGGACCCTGACGAGGTGGCGCGGCGCTGGGGGGAGCGGAAGAGCAAGCCCAACATGAACTATGATAAACTCAGCCGCGCCCTCCGCTACTACTACGACAAGAACATCATGACCAAGGTGCACGGGAAGCGTTATGCCTACAAGTTTGACTTCCACGGCATCGCGCAGGCCCTCCAGCCCCACCCTCCGGAGTCTTCTCTGTACAAGTACCCTTCCGACCTCCCGTACATGGGCTCCTATCATGCCCACCCCCAGAAGATGAACTTTGTGGCTCCCCACCCTCCGGCCCTCCCAGTCACTTCATCTAGTTTCTTTGCTGCCCCAAACCCGTATTGGAATTCACCGACTGGGGGCATCTACCCGAACACTAGGCTCCCCGCCAGCCATATGCCATCTCACCTGGGTACGTACTACTAGAGACCAGATGGAGGCCTTTCCCAACAGCGTACAATCACCTAGCAGTCACCACAAACCCAGAGAACACAAATCGGAAGTGCCTCATGAGGAATGAGAAAGGTTGGCCAGAGCTGGGGAAGGAAGCTGGAAACCAAAGACTCACAGGGGAGGGTGGGCATCACCCAAGTATTAATGCAGAAATAGAGGAAGCTCAAACTCTCATGGACATGGACATATAACCTGTGGTCCACCCTTGTCAAAGACATTGTATTGTAGAAAAGCATGGCACGGTAAGGACAACTGCCAAAGAAAGTGGCCTTCAGTAGCGGACAAACTAGAGTGTGAGACCTTGCTTGTACCAAACAGGAGTCAGTGAAAGCAATAGAGATAACAGTACACAGTCTTGGCCTAACATACCATTTAGAATGTCATTTGAAGGGGAACTACCTGTGTTTAAAAACAGAAACATATCAAAACCAAATAAGAAGACAGGAAAGATGGCGGCCCCTCCACAAACCACATTGTGGATTTTTTTTTTTTTTTTTTGGCTGGCATTTGCTGTTTTGAAATCATATTCTTTCCATTTGATAGGGGGAGTGGCTACCAGCTTTGTTAAACTGTGAAGATGACCCAAAATCTCAGCTCCTTTCAGTATCACGGGAACTGTGAGCCTCATGGTGGACGGGGGATGTGTAGGGTGTGTGAGTATGGGATTTTAGAGGAAAGGCTGAATGAGGAGGAAAGAGTAGAGGAGGAGGGGATTGGGGAGCAAGTGGAGGAGGAAGAAGAGGAAGAAGGAGGAAGAAGAGGGTGAAGAAGAGAAAAGGACTAGAAGGCGGTCGCGCCAGCCGTCAAAGCTGAATTTAGGATGTCTTGGGACCAAAGAGCGTGAGTTGTGAAGCTTGATGCTGTCATGTTGTGAGAAAGGACACAGTTTGATGGAAGACTGGGAGCAGTAGTATTCAGAACCAAACATTTCTTTGTAACTGGAATTGTCTAATATTCAAAAACGATTGGGACCTCTGCATGCTGGAGGCTTTGTCCTTCATGGGAGCAGCTGAGAGGTGACCTTTGTGGCCGCCACAGTCAGAGACCAAGCAGGCATTGTGGGTAGGTGGGCTCCAGTTTTCTTTAACGAGTCGCGAACGCTGTGCGTTCGTCAGAACGAAGTCTACAAACCAATGGGATTTTTTTTCTTTTTATATAATAATTATATAACTTATGCATTTATACACTACGAGTTGACCTCGGCCAGCCAAAGACACACCACACACACAAAAGGAGACAATCGATGATATGATGTGGCCTTGAATTCTAACTCTGTAACGCTTAATGTTTACAATATGAAGTTACTAGTTCTTAGATGCAGAATGTATGTAATAAAACGAGCTTGGCCTCTCACGGCGAACCAGAATGGCGGTGGTCTCATTTCGCACTTCCTTACCCATGAACGGTGGCCAGCAGAAACTTGAGCTGAATCTTACGAGTTTGTACTATAGACTCATTGCGTCCAGGAACTTAAGCAGATGGGAGTAATGTGGACAGGGTGTTGCACACACAATCAGCGTGGACCTCTTGACTCCCAAGAGCCCGCTCTTTCTCATTCTCATTGGATTCGACAACAGAGAGAGCAAAGGTTTCCCCTTGGGGCCTCCGTGACTGTCCCTTCAGCCTCTGCGGCTGAGGTTGTCACTGAGTAATTCCAGTTCTACACTGGCCATGGTCACCCAGATTACCGTCGCGATCATACAATTTTTGTTGAGTGATGAACAAGCCATTGTTAAGCCAAATTGTTGTCCTCGTGATTGGCAAATGAGTCATGGACAGCTGCAGTTTCTTGTTGCAAAGTGTCGAGGGAGGGCCCAGCAGATGGCTCGGTGGCTAAAGTGTGAGAACCCGAGAGTGAACAAGGAAGCTGTGTAAACAGTCAGGTGTGCAGGCCCACCCAGATAATCCCAGCTACAGCAGGGTGGCAGCCAGAGATATGCTGATCCAGAATGCACTGACTAGCGAGCCTAGCCTAATTTGTGAGCTTCCAGGCCAACAAGAGACCTGGTTTCAAAAAGCTGTTGAAGGTACTTGAGGACTAAAGCCTGAGATTACTTATACTCTGACTTCTTTGTGCATACATATATATGTACATGTGTGTATGCATGTGCATGCATCCCCCCCCACACACATACACACATAAGCCCCAAGACCCAGCTTCCGAGCTTGCCAGTTGGCTTCTCATTCCGAAGACTCCCCATCTCAACTTGGGTTCTGACTTAAACACTCCAGAACCCCTGGAAAACTTCCGTTCGGGAATCCTCATCTTGGGGTGACCATCCCCGCTCTCCTTAGCACACACTGTGTTTTCTATGATGGATCATCCGTTTCCCAGGGCTTGCCTTCTTCGTGTTACAAATGCTGTCCTCCTGGACTGAGGTGTAGGGGTATAGAGTATGTGACCCTGTGACTCAAGCCACCTGCTCAGAACGGCTGGCCAGGCCCCTTCTAAGCCTGAGTCAGTTTTTTGGCTTCATCATATAAGCCATTTCACGTCTTAGGAGTTTCAGGATTCAGTTCACACTTTGTAATCCTCTTCGCTGTGTTTCCGCGCTTGCCAAAGCCCTGCACTGTGGATATTTTGGCAACGGTCTGTGAACTCAGTAGGATACGATTACCAAAGCTTCAGACGCCCCTCATTACTGGGATTGAGAGGCGTCCAGACGTCAGTCATCCAGAGCAGCTTGGGAGACGCCACACATGGCCCGCATCTCCTTGGGACTAACGACAGCCATGCATCGGCACTGGCGGCTGGGGGTGACCGCATGGTTCTGGGGGGGAAGATGAGTGATTTGATCTTGCAGTGCAGAGCTGGGGCACAGCTACATTCTTAGTATAGTGTCCCAAGTTCGTTTGGATAATCACTCAGTTCCCGCTTTTGAGACTGCACTGTGAGTGAAATCGTGAAAGCGAACCATGGCTGTCAGATTCCATCCTAACCGATGTTTTTAGTTAATCCCTCAGGTCCCCCCATCCCCCACCCACCTGGGTTCTTAGCCAGCCCAAGGACTAGCCTCAGCAGCTGGGCTCTTTTGAGACAACCTGGTAGAGCTGGTTTTCTAGCTTAAGTAAAGCTTCGGGCATCTTGAACTAATGGTCAAGGTTGAGGTCTGGGTCTGTGCTAATTGGAGTCCAAGGTCTTTTCCTGAGCCCTGAGCGTTGACACACCCCTCCTCCCCTCATTGTCTCTGCCTCTTGCTCGATGTGTCTCTTGCATGAACCTCTTCTGCTGGCAAGATGTGTCAGTGATCTTTGGGACTTTGCACTGGATACCATCCCCAGATCTCAGTCAGGACTTGACCCTGCTGACTCTATCATGCCACGCCACGCCAGCCACACCACACCACACCACGCCTCACCACCATCTCTGGTCAGATGTTGCAAATTAGAAGGTTCCAGATGGCATGCTTTGCCATCTTATTTCCCTCTCGACGGCTGACGGCTGTCTCACCAGCCCTTGGGAGCTAGATCCCAAGCAGCTGCCCTCAGAGACAGGTGCTTTATCTGCGGAGACTGCGGTCTGCCAGCTGGGGAGGTGATGGATACCAGCAAAACACTTGTGTCCTGTAGGTCAAACTAACCCCAAAGCTGTGCCAAGAGCAAGGTAAGTTTCATAAATACCAGCTTAGATAAATACTATAGAACATAGCAGCTGACTGGCAGATGTGGGTAACAGAGATCGGGGGTTTTAGTCCCGTTCTCTGGTTCTTCTGGTTGCCATGTAAGGAGATCATTGCAACTGTCACTGTAATAGACAGAGCTGCTCTCTTGGCCACTCCATCATCCCACAATGGACTGAAGCTGTGAGACCCAATAAATCCTCCCTGGCGCTGTTTGTGTCAACTGGAGGTGCAGCCTGGTGATGGAACACGAGCTTAGCATGCACGAGGCTCTAGGCTACATTAGAAGTGTGCTACAATGTCACCCAAGTCACAGACAACTAGAAGTGGGACCAAAGAGCAGCGTGTGGACCAGGGTCAGGACTATGACAGCAGTGATGCTGACAGGAATTAGAGCCAGCACCGAAGATCTACAACCCATGGGTCCTAGGTAGTTAGCTTTAAAAATAGGTTTATTTTATGTATATGAGTGTCTGCATGCATGTGTGTGCATCGTGTGTGTGCAGTGCCCGTGGAGGCTATGTATGTGTGTGCATCACATGTGTGCAGTGCCAGTGGAGGCTATGCATGTGTGTGCATCGTGTATGTGCAGTGCCCGTGGAAGCTATGCATGTGTGTGCATCACATGTGTGCAGTGCCCGTGGAGGCT
>NC_022010.1:68760915-68766659 GCF_000317375.1 Microtus ochrogaster
TGGAGGCTATGCATGTGTGTGCATTGTGTGTGTGCAGTGCCCATGGAAGCTATGCATGTGTGTGCATCGTGTGTGTGCAGTGCCCGTGGAGGCTAGAAGAGGGTTTTCTATTCCCTGGACCAGCAGGCAGTCCTTAGCTATCATCTGAGTGCTAGGAGCTGAGCCCCAGTCCTCTGCAAGAGCAGCGAGTGCTCTGAACCTCTAAGCCATCTCTCCAACTCCTCTTCGAGTTAGTTTTGACCTCCAACTTGACACAGCTAAAGTCACTGGAGGAAACAGTCTAGATTGAGGGATTGCCTGTGGGCACATCTGTGAGAGGTTGTTTTGATTGTTAATTGACATAGGAGGGCTCAGACCACTGTGGGTATCTCCATTCCCTAGGCGGATCGTCCTGGGCTGTGTAAGGAAGGTAGCCAGCATGAGCTGCAAGCAAGCCAGCAGGCAGCCTCTTTCTGGGTTTCTGTTATGCTGGTTATGAATGAGTCCCCTGGTTGGAGCTAATGATGGGTTTAGTGATGAGTGATCCTAACTTCAGGTTCCTGCCTTGAGATCCTGGTCTGACTTTGCTCATTAACGAGGGACTGTGCTGTGGAAGGGTAAGTCAAGTAAGACCTTTACTCCACAAGCTGCATTTTACCAGAGCAAAGGAAGGGACACTAGACATTGTATTGTCTTCTTGTTTCTTCCAACTGTTCCTATGAGACTTGCTTTGACATTTATTGTGTTTAATTTTTTAGAATTTCATGAGTACTGTGTTTCCTTCATTTCCATTACATCCACTGTCTCAACCCCCCTCATGTCTTTCTCCATTTGCCTCCTCCTGATCTTGCATTCTTTAGTCTCTCTCTCTCTCTCTCTCTCTCTCTCTCTCTCTCTCTCTCTCTCTCTCTCTCTCTCTTTCACACACACACGCACACACGCGCACACGTGCACACACACATGCTCTGCTGAATCCATTTAGTGTTGTGCACATGTACACACGTTTAAGGCTGGCAGCTCGGAATTAGATAACCTATTGGGGCTGGTTCCTGGAGAAGACCAATCCCCCTCTCTCAGTAGCCGTAAATTACCTGTAGCTGTCCATCTACGGAGGGGGCAGGTCTTGTAAGATTTCCCCCATCCATACTGGCATGTCAGCTGCTGTGGTCACCGTGTGGGTTTTGTTTAGGCAGCCATGTTGTTGAGGACTTCATGGGTGAGCATCCTGTAGTATTCAGGAGACACTGTCCCGCAGCAGACACCCTGGTCATCTGGCTCTCACGGTGTTCCTCTCTTCCTCCGCATTGCCTGCACCTTAGGTGAATGGGTTGTGCTATAGATGCTGTATCAAGGGTGTGTGCATGTCTCCAAGAGCTTTTCTCTGCAGTTTCAACTGTAGTAGATTTCTGTGATGCTATTCTACGAGGCAACTATTTAAAACTGCTTACAAGCCATTTACCTGGATCTCCCAAGGTCAGAGGCAAAGCTGATGCACACTGCTACCCAACTCTCACTGACTGGCTTCATACTGACCTAAAAGTCAACGCCAGGGTCATCCCGCGAATACGATCACAGGTGTCCACCGCTCACTCAGAACTGACACAGCTCGTGACAGCTGTGTACATGGCTGAACCAGAAGATGTAGATAGTAGAGGTTCAGGAACATTCTCAGGTGTGTGCGCCTGTACTCCTGAGGGCAAACTGACCCCAGGCCTCTTGCCTAGAGATGAAGGCATAAAAGCATCTGTGACTGCTCAGAGCTGCGCGGCCCAGGCAAATACAGAAGCAGCAGTTTATGGACTGCTGGTCCCCTTCCTGCTTAGCAGGAAGCCTGCCTCCCACAGTACCCATACATGACAGCGTGCTGGGGGTTGTTGGTCACAGCCTGCTCAGCATTAGACACGCTTGCCTAAGAGTGTCAGCCTGCCTCGGGGACCCTCAGCCCGTCTCCAGACTAAGCATTTCCACCGCAGTTGGCAGAGGAGGCTGGCTGGGAGCCAAGCTGCCTCTCCACGTGGGCTCCGGAGGTAGAGGATAAGAAAGGGAGGGGCGTGGGTTGGAGCTTGGGGAGCCATCTTGTAAAGTATCTTGACTAGCCAAGCTGTGGGAGGTTGACGACTGTGTGTGTGTGAGGGTGTGCCTGCGTGTTGTATGAGCGTGTATGAATGTGTGTCGTATGAGTATGTGTGCTTGAGTATGTATTATGTGAGTGTGTGCATATGTATGTTATATAACTGTGTGCATATGTGCATTGTATGAGTGTGCATATATCTATGTATTGTATATATGTGTGTGTCTGTGTTGTATGAGTGTGTCTGTGTGTGGTATGAGTGTGTATGCATGTGTTGTATAAGTATGTGTGCTTATGTATGTGTTATATGAGTGTGTGCATATGTATGTTACATACCTGTATGTGTTATACGTGCACATGTGTGCATTGTATGAGTGCGTGCATGTATCTATGTGTTGTATACATGTGTGTCTATATTGCATGAATGTGTCTGTGTGTGTTGTATGAGTGAGTGTGCATGTGTGTGTTGTGTGCATGCGTGTGTATGTTTGTGTGTGTGTGTGTGTTTGTCCAGGTACATGTGGAGGCCAGATACTGATGTCAAGATGTGTGTCTCAATCTCTTCCCCACCTCAACGTTTTGAGACAGGCTACTCATAGAACCTAGAGCTTGCCTTCTTGGCTAGCTTGGCTAGCCTGCACGGCCCATGATCCTCTCTGTCTCTGTGACCCAGCTTGTGAGTTACAGGTACTTTCACCATGGCCATCACTTTCGCAGGGCTGCTGAGAAAACGAACTCAGGTCTTGCACACAGCGGGCATTTCAGCCATTGAGTCATTTCCCTGGCCCCAATAGAAACAATTTTAAGTAAGTTTTGGTTAATTTCTTTCTTTCTTGGCAGGGATGCTGTGGAAAAGGTTGGAAGAGGGAGGGTGGTAACGTCTAAGTTTTTTCCCATTACGGATTAAGGGGAAGGAGAAAGTCAATCACTCCTTCTCTGTGGTTCCAGGTTGGTGGATAGGCCATGATTCCATGCCATGGTTGCAGGCCGTAACTCCAGACCAGGTTCCAGGCCGTGGTTCTTAGAACACAGCTCCGAGCCATAGCTCCAGGCCAAGGCTATGGTCCTTGGTTGCAGGCCACGACTCTCAAGTCAGCGTGGCAGGCCATGACTGCAGGCCACGACTCTCAAGTCAGCGTGGCAGGCCATGACTGCAGGCCACGACTCTCAAGTCAGCGTGGCAGACCATGACTGCAGGCCAAGGCTGAAGGACGAGGTTCCCAGGCCATGGTGTTAGGTAGGTCATGGTTGAAGCTACCACATCAACATGGGGAGCAGGCTGCTGGTGCCACGGGAAGGACGATGTCCAGCCTACAGAATATATGAGTGCAGGTTCTGGGTCCAGAAAGGAACTTCTTTTGTTGCTGTTGTTGTTTTGTTTGGTTGGTTTGGTTTGGTTCAGTTTGGCTTTTTGAGAGAGGGTTTCTCTGTTGCCTTGGCTGTCTTAGAATTCACTCTGCAGACCTTCCTGCCTTGAGCTCACAGAGATCCTCCTGCCTCTGCCTCCTGAGTGCTGGGATTAAAGGCGTGCGTCACCACCGCCCGGCCTCAGAAAGGAACTTCTTCATGAATATCATTTCCCTCCTCTGAACTGTAATGCCAACTGCTGCTATGTTTAGGTTAATGGCTGAGAAATGGTGAAAATATACATAAATGAGCCTTTTAATTTAACTTGCACAATAACACTGAAATATTCTCATTTTTATCTTTGGTATGTGAAGTTGAAGCTCCAAGACAAGGTTAGAAATCAGCCTACCTTACAAGAACACTTTCCAGGACTCAGAACTGTGGCAGTGTCTTTAGACCATCGGTTGTATGGCCTGTCCAGGCTGTCATAGCCCCTATCTTGGAATTCTGCTCAGAAGCCTGCCTGGTGGAAGGTTATCGACAGGAAAGAAAACACAGTCCTCCCATTTCCTCAGCCCACCCTTCAGTCTTCGTGCTGGAGAGAGAGAGTGGCTGCTGGTGCCGGAGACACTTGGGGCCCCTGCTACAGAGCGCATGTGCTGGAAGCTTGGGGCTCCAGCACTCGAGGCCCCTGCTGCAGAGCGCATGTGCTGGAAGCTTGGGGCTCCAGCACTCAAGGCCCCTGCTGCAGAGCGCATGTGCTGGAAGCTTGGGGCTCCAGCACTCGAGGCCCCTGCTGCAGAGCGCATGTGCAGAAGCTTAGGGCTCCTGCAGCGCGAGCTGGCGGCTTGGCTTGTGGCCTGTGACAGAAAAGATGGTCCTGCGTTCCCAGGCTGGTGACTTGGTGTCCTCACCAATCTGCTTTCTGCCATTAGAGATGGAAGCCAGCTCACACCGGAGGTCCTGCCTCTAGGGCAAGTATCACTTTAACCATCAGTATTCAGGAGTCGCACAGATAAACAGACAAACACCGCACTAATAAAAGAACACGATTCTCATTGCTGTGCTTGGTCAGACACAGGGCAGACAGTGGCTCCCCAAACATAGAGACCAGAATGGGCATTCCGTGTAGGAGAGAGTGGGGACTGGTGTGGGAGAGAACCGGCGTGGGCGCTACAGGAGCGCTCCTGTGGAAACACAGCTAGCGAGGAACAATAGTGCCCTGTGCAGCAATGGCCTGGGTCTCAGAGACCAGTGTGACAGTTCTCTTCAGTCTGCCTTTGTCCCTTTGATTGCGTCGGTCACAGGGCCGTTTAAAAAGAGGGTAAATTAGAGCACGAAGGTAGACCCCTGAAATCCCGGGAAACTGAGAGGTAGAGGTGGGAGGATCCGAAGTTCAAGGCTACCCTGGGTGTCTTAGCTCCATTTCCACCGCTGGAATTAAATACTCAGAAGAAAGCAGCTTTGAGGGGGAAGAGGTGTGTTTGAGTCACGCTTCCAGGCTACAAACCAGCATTGCAGGGAAACCAGGGAAGGAACTTGAAGTAGCGAACCAAAGTACATCCGCAGCCCAGAGGAGAGAGAAATGAACCCAAGCCTGCATTCCCGGCGCTTGGCTTGCTCTTTCTACTCTTGACGAATTTCAGGCCTGAAATCTAGAGAATGGTGCCACCCGCAGCGGGCTGCATCTTCCCACGTTAGGACAGTCCTCCACAGACATGCCTGCAGACCCACCCGACCTAGGCAGTCCCTCGCTGGCGCTCTCTTCCTGGGGCATTTTAGACTGTGTCAAGCTGACAGTCAAAACCAACCACCACAGCTCCACCCCAGTCAGCTCCACTCACAAGTGCATCGCTTTTAAGACACAACCTTTCTTTCTCAATCTCAAGGTCTCCATGATCTCAAAATGGAAAGCACAGTCCCACTTTAAAATGTCCCGTAGTCTTTAAAAGTTCCGATTCCTTGAAGTCCAAACATGCAGCGGTACAGAGTAAACATTCTTCCAAAAGGGAAGTGTCCTGTTTCAGGATCAGCGAGATTAAAACAAATCCCAAACCCACCAGGGATCTGTGCCCAGCGTTTGGGGCTTGTGATGTCATCCTCTTGGCTACAAAGGTCTTGCGCTGTCGCACCCCTGCACCCCTTGCACCCCTGCAGCTCTTTCTCTTGTAGCACTCAGCCCTGCCTTTGGCAGCTCCATTCTACCCCTATAGCAGTTTTCCTTGCTGGCTGTCCCATGGTCTTGGCATCTCCAGGATCCTGGGGTCTCCACTGCACCTGAGGCTTCACTATTACAGGTTTACCCAGTGACCTCTCGGGGCACACAGTGCCCACCCTCAGCTGTTCC
>NC_022010.1:68766834-68767970 GCF_000317375.1 Microtus ochrogaster
GGGCACACAGTGCCCACCCTTAGCTGTTCCGTTCACACAGTGACCTCCCTGGGCACACAGTGCCCACCCTTAGCTGTTCCATTCACACAGTGGCCTCCCTGGGCACACAGTGCCCACCCTTAGCTGTTCCGTTCACACAGTGACCTCCTTAGGCACATAGTGCCCACCATCAGCTGTTCCGTTCACACAGTGACCTCCCTGGGCACACAGTGCCCACCATCAGCTGTTCTGTTCACACAGTGGCCTCCCTGGGCACACAGTGCCCACCCTTAGCTGTTCCGTTCACACAGTGACCTCTCTGGGCACACAGTGCCCACCCTCAGCTGTTCTGTTTACACAGTGACCTCTCTGGGCACATGGTGCCCATCATCAGCTGTTCCGTTCACACAGTGGCCTCTCAGGGCACACAGTGCCTACCCTCAGCTGTTCCGTTCACAGGGTGGCCTCTCAGGGCACACAGTGCCTACCCTTAGCTGTTCTGTTCACAGGGTGGCCTCTCGGGGCACACAGTGCCCACCATCAGCTGTCCCACATGGCTCTAGGTCTTGTGTCTTTGCAGACTGTGCTCAGGACACTGCCAAGTTCTGCTGCACTTCATGCTGTAGCCCGGCCCCCTTGGACCACAACTTCTGTGTGCAGACCCCAAGGAAACACTTCCCCAGGCAGTTGCTTTTGAGGAACAAGGGATCCATCAGACTGGACTTTCCGTAAATGAATTCAGATCCCTTCAAGGTGGAACTTCTGATGGGTTGGACCTTCCCCCCAGGACAGCCTTCCTGTCACCCTAGTACAGTACAGGAGTTTTTACTTCAGAGGTGCTGGTATCACAGCTGCTTTCTCAGCCTGAATGCTCGCTCTTCCTGAGATTTCCTCAAACAAGCCAGTCCATGACCTTCAAACTTAACCCCACAGAAGGTCTCAGGACACAGAACGATACCGCATTCTTGGCCAAATATCACACCAATGGACTCTACCCCGGTTCACGATAAAGTCAAGATCTTGATCCCTTGTCTCCTCTAAAGCCTCAGGATCCCAGTCTTTTTCAACTCTTATGCAATTGATGACTCAAGCCTAGGGAATGGTGCTGCCCGTATCTGCCTGAGCATTCCTGCATCAGCTGCCTGAGATGGCTCTCC
>NC_022010.1:68768905-68769770 GCF_000317375.1 Microtus ochrogaster
TCCCTGCATCAGCTGCCTGAGATGGCTCTCCGCAGGTGTGCACACAGGCCAGCCTGATCTACAGTTCCTCACTGGCACTCAGCACCCCGTCTCCCAAGCTTCTACCGGGATACCAACTAAGTTCTGCTTCCAACAGGGCAGGAAAGATGGCTCAGAGGTTGATAGCACTGGCTGTTTTTCCAGAGGTTCTGAGTTCATTCCCAGCAACCCCATGGTGGCTCACAACCATCTGTCATGAGATCTGATGCCCTCTTCAAGCATGCAGGCAAACATTGTATACATAGTAAGTAAATAAATCTTTAACAAGAAAAACTTTGCCTTTTTCTAGCTTAGTGTATCAAATGCTTCTCCAGTCCAATCACAAAGTAACAGTAAAAGCCATGGTCAGGTTTGTCACAGCAGTGGTCCCATTTCTTAGTTTTCCGCCCCCCATTTCTGAGATAATATACCTCAACAAAAAGCAACTTTAAAGGAAAGGAGGGATTCTTCAGCTCACAATCCCTGGTTCCAGTTCTCTGTCATAGGGGCATCAACAGGAGCTGAAGCGGTTGGACACATCCTATCCAGACATGCCTTAAGGAGCATTCAATGACTGTGTAGAAAAGAAAAAAAATGGTTATTTTAAAGTGCAGATGGGACTCGGATGGGGTGGAGAGGGACAAGACTTCTGTCGGTGTGCACAAGGTCCTGTGTGAGCTCCACCAGGGAGAAAGAGAGGGTTCAGGAAGAAGGGAAAGTGGGGAAAGAAAGCGGGGTGGGGAGGAAAGGGAATCTAGAAAAGCAGCAGAGAAGAGATGAGAGAGGATGAGGAGTGAGATGTGTGTGTATACATGTGGGACATATGTGTGTATATTATATATATACA
>NC_022010.1:68770186-68774805 GCF_000317375.1 Microtus ochrogaster
ATATGTGTGTATGTTATATATATACATATACACACGTAGGAGTATATATGTGTGTGTATCTGTGTAAGAACACACACGTGTGTGTATATATACATGTAGGAGCATGTGTGTGTATATATGCATGTGTGTGTGTGTGTGTTAGTTATTGTTTTGTACTGTGGCAGCAAGAAAGAAAGTTATACCATACAACAGAGCTCACGCAGAAGTTTATTGTGGAGAGGGGAAAGGAAGAGAGTTGCCCAAGAGAGGGAGACAAGGAAGGGGTCTGGTTTTTATAAGTGGATATAGCAGCATGTGCATGTAGCTCAGTGACATATTCTGTCAGGACCCTTAGGGCTGGCCAGTGTAGGTGCCTGAGTACTAACCCATCCATGTACCCAAGGACTGCTCTTAGTGGCTACAATTGAAGACCCTAAGGGCAGGCCAGCGTAATGCCTGAATGCTAAACAATATGTGTACACACACACACACACACACACACACACACACACACACACACACACTTTTAAAACTTGCTTCCCTGTGTAGGATTTACATATGAGCTGCTTTCCTATATGCGATGCAAACAGAGGTTAGGCAACATCTCCGCAGAGAAGCAAGCCCAAAGGAGCCCTGGTCAGTGGCACAGCGGGAAGCAAAGCACTCTGGGACCTTCTGCATTTCCTGTTAGGGGCAGGATCTAAGCCAAGAGTTTCCACATTCCTGGAGGCAAGGGGTGGATGGGTGGTGGGAGGTTTGCTTCCTCCGCCAGTGCCCTCTGGTGGTCATTGCTGGGAGTGTCTCTCTTCTGTGGATCCCTGTGATTTCTATCTTTTCTTTTTTTAACCTTAAGAGATGGATCCTAAGGATCTGGAGAGGGCATCAAGAGAGAGTAGCAGGAGAGGAAGGAAGAAAAAGCTTTTTCTCTCATGCTCAGAATCTAAACTTAAACGTATATTAAACGAATATGATAAGAAAGCAGACGAGGGAGGAAGGGACCACGGAGGAGGGGAGAGAGAAATGGGGGAAGGGTGTCGGGGTGACAGCAATAAAGTACAGTGACACACATGTACAAATATGGTGTAAAAAGAAACCTGGTGTGTTGTTTGGTAATTACATAAAGAAAGAAAGCAAGATCACTAAAGGGGCACAGCCCAGCCCAATTGCAAAGCTTGGCTTTGGGAGCCCAGGCTACACTGAAGACAGAGGCACTCCTGGGCCTCCAAGGATGTCTTCACAGCCTGCTCTTGACCCATCGCTCACCTCCGTTTCCTCCTCCCTGTGGGCTTCAGGCTTGGGCAGGCTCATTTGATGTAACAGCAGGGTTGTTGCTGAAACTAAACGTCCATGGTGTTTCCCAACCTCAGTGGTGGGCATCTGGGGCTGGTGTTCTCTGCTGGAAAGAGATACGGGGCTGTGCACTGGCAGGGTGCTCGGATCCTGGGATCTGTGCCAGCGGTTACACTTTGTGCCCAACCATGTTCCTGTGTCTATGGCTCACTCTGCATAAACCACTTATTCTCTGGTTGCTTCAGAAACTGAGACGAGCATTTGAGGAGGGGGGGTGTCCTTAGCAGCATGTGGGAGCCCTGTGCCTCCTGCCTGGAGGTGAGGTGCCATGTGAAAACATGCTCCTACGTGTCGTTTCTGGGGAGATCAAAGCCACTCTCTCCCGTCACTAGAAGAGTCATCCCAGAGGAGCGGTCTGACCTTGGGACTTGGTGGCTATGCTGCCTGGACTCTGTGACTCTGGCGGACCCAGTCAAGACAACCCATTCCCAGGCCCTTCTTATTTTCGTGCATGGGAACTGTCATAGGCTCACAGGGAGGCTTTTCTGTTGTCCCTCCCCACCAGCAAGCTGCCAGGGACTTTTGATTCCGGAAGCTTCCTATCACAGTAGAATAAACTCACTCTGTCGCAAAGGCTCTGCCGGATGTGGCCCTGTGGTGCCCTCTCTCCACAGCCCCTCCCCGTGCTTCTTTCTGTTCCTCACACTCAAGGTCCACTGCACCTCAAGTTCTTGCCCAGGCATCATTGCGGCCTGGGTGCTCTTCCTACAGGTCCTGCCGTGGCTGTGCGCATCCTGGGGTCCCCTTGAGTCCTTCCCTGACTTCATCTCATTAACCTCAGGAGCTGGAGGGATTCACACGGCCAGATCTGTTCTCTGCTTCATTGTTTGTGTTCATCCACAGTCTCATGGTTATTGTGACCTAACTGAACACGAGTCTCCTGGCACACAGAGAGGACCCTCTGAATCATGGCACTGTTCCTTGCATAGGCCATGGAAGGCCAGACCTGGGCAGAAGCAGACATGCGTCCTGGTCTCAAGGGCTGTCTTCACTGTCTTTCCCCAACCCTCAGCTCCATTTCCTCTCTGAGAACTTCCATCTTAGTCACGCTTATTTTGCAATGTCAAGATCGTTACCCAAACTCTCACCTTAGGAGGGCTTTCTCAACCTCAGCTTCGTTGACATCCTGAGCTGAACAATCTTCCATTGGGGGGCAGCAGGCCTGCACCCCATCTTTAGGATGTCTGGCTCTACCTTAGTTCCCACCTGAGCCCCTGCCAATGGCTACTCCTAGACACATCAACCAAAAATGTCTGCAGACATTCCTGGATATCTGCTAGGGGGCAAATGACCCCAGGTGGCAACCATTGGCCGATAGCTGCTCCAACAGGAATCTAGAAGAATCTGCACTCTGCAGATTCTCTGCCCAGGGAATCTGATAGTTTCTCCCTTATTCCTTGAACATTTCTCTACAGGTCACAGAAAGTTCTACATCTTCCTTGGAGCTGCATCATATCTCAACGTGAGAATTTGTGCCTATTTTCCTTGATTTTCCTCTGCATTGATAAATGTTTTGGCCACGCTCAATCTATTGATTATGTAAATGATACAGGAATGAATAACCAAGGGCACAGGGAGGAGAAGTGAGTAGTAGAAGATAGGACTGCTGGGCAGATTTATATTCCAACCATTAACAAATATCTGGAACCGTGGTGTTATGTCCATTGCTTAAAAAGTTACACGGAACAACCCCAGCCACAGTCCTGTCAGCTGTTCAGATTTTACTAGTCTAAGGCAGCGCCCAAGTGTCAGCCCTTTTTAAACCTAAGGATGCAGAGTTCCCAAGCTTACTATGAGGAACGGCAGAGACCTTGTTCAATGAAAATCATGTTTTGGAGAGGTTTTGGCAAGCGTAGAGAGAGCCAAGGTGAAACTTTCTGTTTCAAGCTGTGTGGTCAAAGGCAGTCTCTCTCTTTGTGCCTTGGGCCATAGGATGGTGTGCAGCCTCCCTTTCCTAGATTACTGACTTCAGCGACCAATTAATAAAAGTTCATGCTTTCCAAAGGCTGACATAAAAAGGGCGGAGTAAGGTGTGTGATGCACACGAGCTATCAGGAGTCTTCACGGGGCAGGTACAGGTGAGGCCTCAGGCTCCACGGCCTCCCAGAGGCACCCTGATGGAAGGTGGGAGACTTAGCCAGGGCTCGGAAGACTTGTGGCTTTAATATTTGTTTCTTCCTTTCCTCCTTTCCCTTTTTCTAAGTCCTCTTCCCTCTTCTGGCTCTGGGGCTGACTTCCCAGCCTCCCTGGGGTGAGCTGCTCTCTGTGGAACCCTGGGGAAGCACAGTAGAGAGGGCTTCTCCCTCCCAGTGCAAGAGGCCCTGAGCTCTCTAAACTGTCATCTTTCCTGCTAGGATGGTCTTTGGGAGCCCTGCCACCGCCCCAGGAGAGCTGCTGGGTGTGTGACAGGCCAGGGCCTTCCTTCCACCCTGATAAGGCCAGCAGCCAGGGCTGGAATGTAAACCACCCCTGCAGCGGAAGAAGCTGGGCTGGTCCCATTGTTTCCTTTCTGGGAGGCCAGAGCAGTTTTCCTGAGGCTCTAAGCAGAAGGGACCTTGAAAAGGCAGCAAGGACAAAAGGGTGGTGGGATGTAACTGTCCGTCTGTGGCTGGAAAGTAGCAAGACCCAGACCCAGAGAGGACTGGTGGCCCTCAGGGGGCTGGCGTAGAACTTGCAGACAACACATACTTTCCTAGGTAGATGTCCCTGTGAGTGTGAGTGAGTGTGTTTGTGTGTGTGTGTGTGTGTGTGTGTGTGTGTGTGAGCGTGCGTGCGTGCGTGCGTGCGTGCGCGCGCGCTCGTTTGAGCAGTAAATGCTGCAATTCCTTTGAAACCCTATTTCACTTGCTGTCTTGGGGAGGCAGTTGGAGATCACACTCCTTCCTTATGTTTGTCTTGCTTTAGACCCCTGCGGAAGAATCAATGCTGGTGTTTCGGGGAAATCCTGCTCTACACAGGAGGGAGGTCCTGAAATGGGATAAATCCTGTGGGTCCACTAGGTGGCGCCAGAGCTTCACGCACCTGTCCCTGCAGCTGGGGCGTCTCTAACTCAGCCTGGTGGCTTTAAGGCTTGGCAATTCACAGGGTACTTTAGAGGCTGGTTGTAACAGTGTATCAGTATATCATGGCATACCCTAAGACTCTCGACTGTGCTGTATGTGTGTTTACAAAGAGACCCAGCTATGGGGTTGGTGGGACACAACTCATTGGCTCAGATGGAATTATCATGACCTTGAAAAAATTTGCAACACAGTTTTTTTAAAAATCACTCTGTAGCCGGGCGGTGGTGG
>NC_022010.1:68774917-68778694 GCF_000317375.1 Microtus ochrogaster
TCTCCGAAAAACAAAAAAAAAAAAAAAAATCATTCTGTAACATCATTTCCACTTCCCTCAAGTTGGGTATTGTGCCACTGAGGAAGGGAAATCCAGGGACCTGGGCTTTTCGTCTGTGAGAGCAGGGGTTCAGCTGGCCCTGGGGTTTAAGAAGCATAAAACCTACTTAGCTTCAGAGCCTGGAAGCAAGGGGAGGTGGTGGTGGGTTCTCAAGGCCACCTGTGGGAGCAAAGGAGGGGGGTCTCAAGGCCACCAGCAGCGGACACCAGGCTCAGTAATCCAGACTACAGAATCCATATCTACAGACAGATTTCTGCTTCAGGAACTCTAGTTTCTCCATGTCCGGCTTACCCTCCCGCCAGGAACACCTCACCCCAGGGCTCCCATGTCCTATCCCGTCTGTTTCCATTCCCTTGCCAGTACCAGAAAAAGACAAACTTTAGATAACTCCATCGCTATGCCCACTGCCCCCAGGGCAAAGATGTGTTCCAGTTTGGGCCTCATAGGTCAGTGTGTGCATGATACTGTCAATCTTTCTCAGAGTCCCCTCCTCTGTCACAGCCCATCAGAGACCCACTGTGTGGGCCTGGCTCAAAGGCCATGGTGCCCACTGAGATCTTCCAAGTCCATGTTCAATCTTGGAGCCCAGCTTCCCTTTCCTTCTCTCTCCTCTTTCTCCTTGCGTTCTTGGTTTGTGAATTTGTGGGGCACCTGACAAGCACCTAAACATGTCTAAGAAAGCTTTCAACTTACCTGAGGAATCCCAGAAGGAGCCAGATGACAGCCTGCACTCCTTCTATTTTTTCCTCATTCCTCCCCCCACCCCCAGGTCCCAAGCTTCTTCCTTACTCTAAACAAAGACAGCTCAGGGGCTGGGGATGGGGCTCAGTCAGTAGACTGTTTATCTAGCTTGTCTGAAGACAGGGTCTGTCCCCAGAACTGAACACACCTGCTATGACGGAGCACAACTATAATTCCAACACTCAAGAGGATGAGAAATTAAGATCATCTGGGCTACATGAGACCCTGTCTCAAAACACAAACAGGGCAAAAAGCACACGAATAAAAACGCAGCACCAAAGGTAAAATCAAATGAGGCAAAAATTAATCTGCGTGCACTTCGTTATTTCTGTATAGTGACTTTCTCCCTCATCCTCTCCCTGCCCCACAGAGCGTTAGAGTACTTACATAGTAACACACGTAACAGATTCTCTCAGGCAGGAGCCCTCAGGCTCCCCAGGGAACATCAGAGATCTGTGCCTTGAGGCCCTCAGGAAGAGTGCAGGAGCACCTTCTCTGTGGTCACAAGTTTGTGGCTCCTCACAAAGGGTGGCACTGGGCTCCCAGCATCATTCAGTCTGGCAGGTTCATTTTCCCTTCTCTGTCTGATGTCTGCAGATTTTAGAAGACCGATTTCTCTGTGTGTCTGAGACTGTGGGTACACGGGAGACCCTCGTTGAGTAAAGAGCCATGATGTTCAGGGTGTCACATACAGAATCTATTTCCCTGTGTCTGCATAGCGACTCATTTATTACTCCATCTCCTTTACGGATAGAGTTCATCAATCAGCTTAACTTTACTGGGGGAAGGCTCACACGTGAATATCTAATGGAGTAAACAGGAGTGGGACATGATTCATTCAGACTGCCCTGAAAGCTCTTGCTTTAACATAATATGTAGCCTGTCTTCTGTTCACTCAATAGCCCTTGCTTACAGGGGCTGGCAGAGGAAACGGAAGTAAGGCCAGCAGTGCCTGGCCAGGCAGGGCCCAGGCAAATGGGGCTTGTCTGCTTTCTATTCCCATTTAAGACTCCGCCCTTGCTCCGAGGAGCCCCCAGCTGAGTTCAGTGGTCTAAAATAGGGACCACAGACCCCCGAGTCTGAATCCTCGCTGGGGGCCGCTAACAGCACAGATTCTTGATGTAGTCCACACCATGCTTTTGCCAAGCATGCTGCAAAAACACCATCTTATGTGTGGCCCGGGCAAGCTTGTATAAAGCCACACCCGGCAATGCAAGTGTGCGGGGGAGCCACTGGCATAAGAAGCCCGAGGGCACACGCTCAGCCTTTGGTACACTGAGGCTGGTCCAAAGGCTGTGGGTATAGCATCACGAGATGACGTACCCAACATCCCAGGGGGCTCCTGTGGAGTCAGCTTCCTTATGAGCGGGGAAACTGAGGCAAAGGGTGACTCTGTGACTCGTCTAAGGCACCACGTCCAAACAGAAGACAGAGTGACGGCGGTCCCTCAGTTCAGGGGTCAGCCCTGACTGCTTTGCCACACAGCCTGTGTGGAGTGCGAGCAGGAAGCGCTTCCCTCTGGAACGGGAAGTGTACAGCACTCATGAAGTCCTGTCTTTAGAGGCTGCCCTGAGTCAGCACCTCAGAAACTGGGATCAAAGTCGGGGTAGACTGGCCAAAGAAGTTAGCGGGGCAAGGATTTGCATGGGGAACAGAAGATGTGCAACACCCCGGTAAAGGCCCATTTCCAGAGACTGGGCTAGGGCACATGAGGAATTAGGGCATTGGCCCAGTGTGCGTTAGATTCTGTGTCCATCCCAGGAGATACAAGAATATAAGAGGAAAAAAAAAACAGATATGGTGGTACATGCCCGTGGTCCCAGCACTTGGGGGATTGGGAGTTCAAGGTCACCCTCTGCTATGTAGTGAATTCCTTGTTAGCCTGTCTGGAAAAACTGAGAGGGTGAGAGGAGAAAGGAAAATGGGGGAGAAAAAGAAGGGAAAAGAAATTTTTTTAAAAAAGAAACTGTTGGAGTCTTGGGATTTCAAGGTGGGCAGAAGACACTGCCTGCTGGAGACCAGGTTGGTACTTCCACAGGAGACATCACTACTGCAGTGTTCCAGGAGGTGGCGCCAGTGTTCCCTAAACCCGAGCCAGCTCAGCACCTCCCATAGCCCTCTTGTGTGGGTAGCTTGGTTAAGTGGTAAAACCCTTCACCTCAACTCCAGGCTTCGGGGAAAACACGCCCCCTGCTGGCGGAGCTCGACAGTAGCCCGCCAGTACACAGCACACCCAAGCAGTGTTTTAACAGGGAGATCTGGAGCCTGAGGAGCCAGCCTAACTCCTCCCCTCCAGACTATCTGAATAGATGGTTATTTTAATCCGTACTGCACTGGCCAGAAATAAGCTCAGACGTAGCCAGCTAGGGTGACAGACCCAGAGCTGGGGTGACAAGCCTGGTGTTTGCAGTCCGGCGTTAACAGCCCCCTTTCCTCAGATGGTGCAAAGCTCCTTATGTCCCTTATAGTCACTGTGTTCAGTATGTCACCGGAGGGGGAAGAGGGAAAATCCCGGGTGCTAATTTGTCTTCTTAGTGTTTGCTTTTCTCCTTAAGGCGGAAGCTGATCCGATTAATTGAGGGCTTCAATTAGTTGCACTTGGCCAACTCAGTGTTTAGTGTGCTCCCTCCCCTTCCCAACTCCCAGCGACTAAGCACCTGTGATCTCCCAGAACAGGAGACTTTGCAGGAACTGTGAATAGGCCTGGTGGCTAGGAAGAGGAGGTGTCTCCTTCCAAATCCTTAGCCACGCCCTACAATGTCATCTGCAGGCTCAAACTTAAGGCAACTGAGTGTAAGTGCTCACCCCCCCCATTCTAAAGTTCTACTCTCTCTTCTCTTCCCGCCATCCTTTTGTCCATTTCTTCCATCTTAATCTCTTTCTCCCTCCATCCTAACTCCTGTCTTTTCCTCTCTCTTCCTTCCTTCTCTCTCTCTCTCTCTCTCTCTCTCTCTCTCTCTCTCTCTCTCTCTCTCT
>NC_022010.1:68778794-68789528 GCF_000317375.1 Microtus ochrogaster
TCTCTCTCTCTCTCTCTCTCTCTCTCTCTCTCTCTCTCTCTCTCTCTCTGTTGGCTTTGGCATAGTTACTACAAGCTGACACTGTGAAGACCAAAGACTCTTAGATTCTAATGTGCCCTGAGGGAAATTGCTTTAAGATTTTATTAAAATATAGCCTGGGTCCCAGGGTTCCGGGGTCCTGGGTGAGCCTGAGATCTCTCTTGTCTGAGGAGTTCTTAGATGCCACTGCCCTAGCAGTCTGAGCAGCAAGGTGCGCGGTGCTCTCAAAGGAGGGACTGTGGTGTGGGTCCCGCCTTGGTCAGGAGCCTTGGGGTCTGTACACTGACTGTTAGGAAGCCTGGCTCTACAGAAAAGCTGGGACTCCATGATGACTAGACCCTGACCTACCTTAGGGGGCTGCAGACTGATTGTAAGGAAGCCAACTCTGCAGGGGGGCTAGGACTCCATGGTGATGACTAGACCCTGACCTAACTTAGACCACTGTGTAAAATCCAGCAGCTTCAAGCTGTGGTTCCTGGGAACCTTTTGAGATCAACGAGCTCCCATCAAGTCAGAGGGGAGGGTAGAGTGGAGAACGTGGGAAGAAAGGGGTGAACACTTGGCACGATTTTATGAGTTCCCTCACTGGGTGCTGGATATGTCAGCTAATTTTCCATTAGTGTAATAAAATACCTTAGACTGGTAACTTTATAAAGGGAACAGGTTTGTTGGGAAGCTGCGGCCAGTTTTTCTTGGCCCACCAACCCCAAAATAATGACATGGAGACTTATTATTAATTATGAAAACTTGGCCTTTAGCATAGGTTTGTTCCTAAGTAGTTCTTATAACTTAATTAGCCTGCTTCTATTAATCTGTGCTTTACCACGTGACTTTTTACCTCTCTTCCATTTTGTGTGTTCCACTTGCTCCGTGTCTTGTTGGCACCTCCCACTAGGTTCAATTCCAGTTCCTCTCTCTCCCTGGAAGTCCCGCCTCTTCTCTGCTGCTTAGCTACTGGCCATTCAGCTTTTATTAGACCAATCACAGCACCACATCTTCACACAGCGTACAGCTATCCCACAACAGGAAGCTGTAGGTATATAGAGATATTAGCCTGGCCTCAGCTCTGATGAGCGTTCAGTCTCTCAGCTGCGTTCCAACACGGTAGGCAAGTTCTTCACTGGTGAGGTGAGGAAGCCAGGGCCACAACAGGGAAGGGAAAGGCTTGGTCTTTTACAATAGCCCTCTCCTGGCAGGCAATTATGGTTCCAGAAAAACCACACCAATCCCTTTCAGTAGCGGAATTCCCAATGATGTAATTGCATCCCACCAGGCCCCGCCCTTTAAAGGTGTCACCATCTCCTAACACCTCTTACTGAGGTCAAGACCCTGACATTTGCACACTTAGAGAACACGCTCAAGCCACAGCAGTGGGGAAAGGCCTCCGTGTCCCCTCTGCTGCATCAGCTGACGCTATGGTGTGACATCAGGGTTTGTTTTTACAGGACTGATTGACTTAGGGGCAGCTGTGGACTCATCTGATATTGGGGTCTGAGTTCTGGACTGCTTGCATGATTTACACTCGCATTGATGTTTGAGAACCAAGTCCTGAAGTCAGGCTCTGGAGGCTTCTCCTTCAGCTGCACTCATTGGACTGTAGGTGCTGCGGAACAAAGCTCTGAGCTTACCCTGCCCCTCCCTCCCTGGAGAGGCGCTGGCCCGGCACTGTGTCATGGTCCCACAGCTGCAGGTGTGGGTCATTTCTAAACCCCAGTATCAGATCTGGACCCTCCTGCAGCCACCTTCTCTCTGAGCACTGTTACCCAAACAGTACCTTCTTTTAAAATATTACGATTTTTTATTTGCAGCTATGTATTACAGGTAGAACACGCCCCCCGGCCCCCACACACGCTGTTTCCCCCTCCTCCCTGTAAGAACTCAGAATCCAGCCTCCCAGGCTCCCCTCTCACAGATGTTGGCAGTCAGTCCAGAGGGACATTCCTGGTGACCCCATCAGCAGGCTTCCTGGTGCCACAACACCTCACCTGAGAATAGGGTCTACGTCAAAAGGATGCTGTCTCCTGTTCCTACCTCCTTCCCTGCCTCCAGCCTAGGAATCAGAGAGCCTTGGGGTGGGCTCGTGGCTCTTGCTAAGAACCTCCACTGCTAAGAACCACCTCCTTCTTCACAAGGAAAACACTCTCTCTTGTCTCGCGTGGCCTTTGAGTAAGACCACCTCTGGTATTGGGGCCTGAACATTCCTTGGATCCCCCGTTATGCTGTTCTCCTGCTGTCTGTCTATCAATAATGTCAGAATATTTGAAGCAGCTTCCTTATTCCCGGTCTGTGTCCTCTTGTCCCACCTCCCCATCCTTTTCTCTTCCCACTTCCTGCTCTGGTTAGTTTCTGTCATTCCCCACACTTTCACCTCTACCTTGATACAGACACATGTGGTCGTACGTGGCTTTCTGAAGTCTAAGCACCGCAGAGGAGATAAAATAGATTAGTCTTTTGGAGAGTGACTTAATTCACTCATTGTAATGATCTCTGGTTTCATCTGTTTTCCTGTAAACGGTGTAGCTTTATTCTTCAGCGTGTGAGTCCGGTTCCCCTTACCCAGTCCTCTGTTGGTGATGCCTAGACCAGCTCCATGACTCAGCTGCTGCACTTTGGAGCTCTCCTTAATTCGTCACGGATTCTGTCCCATTTGTCAGTCATCTTTTTAATGTTCACCAGATCGACACCTTAAAGCAGATTGCTTTTGCCTTTTCTGACCTATTCCCACACTTTCTTTGGTTCTCAGAAAAATCTACCCAGAAAATCCAAACACCTATCACCTAAAGAACTGGTGTAACCTTCCGGTAACAACCTTAATGCCAGAGTCACCCAGGAGTCCTCCTGCATCTCCTGGGTGATGCCCTGTGGCTGCTTCTCTCTCCAGCTCCCTCTTCCTGGGATCACCCAGCTAGAGTTCCTTCACTCTCTACTTCTTCTTGTCAGAGTCCATCCCATCCTCCAGGACCAACATGGCTACTCCCCCTCTCTGCCATGAGGGATCACAAGTCCCCCTCTGATTCCGCATGGCGTCATGAATGTCACCTCACAGCTGGAGGGCTCTGAACATTCATTGGTGGGGTCTACCTACCTCAGGACCTTTAGGTTCCATCCCAGTGCCCAGTACTTTGCGGGTGAGTGGTTGACCGGTGAGAGGAAGAATGACCACGTGACAGTGGTCCACCTGACCTGGGTTATATCTAGGCCCCAAGAATACCCTTCCTCTGATTGGCAAAGATGGTAATGCAGAAGGTTTTTTGTATTGTTTACTCCAAATGTAGAACATGTACTATGTCCTCAGTTTACCTTTTCCGAAACAGAGAGAGGGTGACCCCAGAAGAACAATAATCTGTGACTTGGAATTGGGACTGGGATTCTCAGGTTAGCTGATGGCCGCTACCTACATTTCTAACGGACTATAACTCAAAGCCATATTTGAGTTTAAGGCCAACACTTTGATGTTGGTTGGAGAGTTTTAGGTTGACCTTACAAAGACCCTGCTGGTCAGTCTGCTGAGGGCCACAGGAGTAGAGACTGGAGACCCGGGATGTGTCCTTCTCCAAGGAACACGGGCAGCAGGTCAAATGAAGTGGCTTCTCCTCTTTCGTTCTGAAGTCTGGCCAGGCTTCAGAATTCATGACTTCCAACCTTCCTCACAGCTAAGCAGCCCATGTTCTGGCTGGGGAATTACTGGACAGTGTTTCTTTGGACCCAACCTTAGATCCAGCCTGTCCATGCTCCCCAGGTAATTTACAAATCCTGCCCCACTCTGCATCTGTAACCACAGCCAGCAACTCATGGGATGGCAGAGTCATTGTTTCCATAGCTGTCCGAGAACAATTTTCCTCCTTAAACCACATCTTTCCAACAATCCCTCAAAAACAACCCAAATGGAGAATGTGTTTTCTTTAAAAAAAGAAAAACTAACCTCAGTTGAATGTCTTGGCTGATCTGCCGTGTTCTCTTAGCAGATTCCAGAAAACAGAGGTGCCCGTTGAGGCCCCAACTGTGGGTTTTCAGACATGACCCTCCCGCTCTGACAAAAGGTAGTCAGGGGTCAGAAGTCAGGTGCCATCATGGCTTGCTCTTCCTCCTTGTCATGTACAGTGTCTCTTTAGCTTTGCTTCTGCTGTTTACCGTTAAGAAAGTGAGATTGTTGCTCTGCTGTCTGTGTGTCTACATGAGAGTGTTCTTATGTATGTGCAGGTGAGCAGTGTGTGGTATATGTGCATGTGGACGCCAGAGGTGACGGTCAGGTGCCACCCACCCTGTTTTGTGACACCGGACTCAGCTAAGACAACTGGCCAGTGAGCCCCCGTGACCCCCCTTCTCCATGTCCTCGGTGCTGGGACTGCAAATCCATGATACCATGCCTGACTTTTTACTTGAGTTCCGGGCACCAAATTTCAATCCCCATGATTCTATGGAGATCAGTTTAGTGACTGAGCTATCTGATTTGATTTGATTCTTTACAAATTGATCACACTTGAGTTTCAGTTTTCCTTCCTTTTTGGCCACAGGGTAAGAGGGTCTGGAAAGCTTAGATGCTTGCTTCTACCTCATGATAGAACCTTGAAGCATCTTCACAGACACTGACTATCCCCAAGATGGCCAAGGAGAGGGGAGACCAGTCAGTGGAAGAGCCCTTCCCAAGGAAGTCTTGCTTCCTGACCAGGCATGACTGTGCCCCCTATAGACTCATAAAACAGGCTGTGTGTATCCAGGAATCCTGCCCTCGCCCTCAATGAGAAGACACATGTCCTGGGTGACTGTAACTTGTGTCTTCTGATTTGTGATAGTCTCCAAGGTTCCACAGCCCTGGGGCCCATTGTATTTAGAGATAGGTTGAATTTCAGAAATCCTCAGCAAAAAGAGTTCTTTACAAGAGGCATGATATCCTCAACCCTTTTCAGAGAGGTTCTCCAGGGATGATGGTGGGTATGGCCACGTTCCCCAGGGAGCCGACTTTGAGGAAGGAAGAGGACCCTGTGCAGTGAGATCAGGCCATCTGTCACCTGCAAAGAGCATGGCCCTTCCGTTTCAGTGACCCTCTCCAGTCAGGTAAATGTCTTTCTCCAGCCTGTGAAGTCCTGTTCTCTCCTAGCACACTTCATACCTGCAAGGGAGCTCATGGTGGTCATTGCTGGGCTGAACAAGAGTGAAGACTTTCAAGATGGTTGACAAAGAAGTTATTTCACAGTTCTCTTCATGGCTCAGGGTCATAGCCTGGCAAGAGAAATCCAAGCATTAACAGAGGAGTGGTATATGTGGACCAACACAGTTCTTATAGGACCAGGGACCCAAGTAAGGACAGGAGTAGCTACCAAGATAAGCCCTTGTCAAGAGCACCCTAAAGGTGACAGTTGATAGCACGGCCTGCTGATTGGGCATCAGGCTAGCACTCATATGTGTGACTTATTTTCAGGTAGAGATACTGAAATTTGAAAGTTGAACACAGGCAGCGTGGACTCAAACCCCACGACAGTGGACTTTTGTGTCACAGCAATGGATTCATGCCACAGCAATGAGCACATATCACGATAACACCCCATCCTCCTCAGTAATGGACTCAGGCCCCTCAGAAATGGACCCACCTCTCATATAGTTCTACCTCATAGCACAGACTTACCCCACAGTCATAGACCCAAAGCAACAGGCCAATCCTACACCAATGGACTCAACCCACAATGATGGACTCGTGTTTCCTTGTAGGTTTTACGTCTGTTCTGCACTGTGTTGTTGTGGCTTTAATGTATGCCTCGTTCCCTATGTAGCTGCAGGCACAGGAGACAGGAACTTGCTCCTGAGCCTGAGAAGCAGAAAGGTTGGTGTCATGCTGGAGACCATGCCCCAGTCCACGGTAAAGCAAGAGAGAACCATGAGAGTGAGTTCCTTTAGACTGCTCTTGTTCTGGGAGGATGCCACTAGAGAGAACACCCTTCACCCTCTGTGTGATGGTTTCAGCGAATACCTGGAGTCCTTTATTGCCTGACTGGATTATTCATGTTGGAAAGTGTAAGATCATTTACTTTCCTCTTGGAGCCAGAGGGGCTAGAGTCCAGTCTTGCCACATTGCTCCAGCAAACCTCAAGGGTAGCGGAAAGCCCAAACAGCGGCAGAAGCGAGCCAGGGCTCGCTGGAGTTTATTGATGCATCACCATCATCACCGACATAATTAAGGTTGTTACTATTTACTTTATTGCATCTCTGGAGAAGCAGGCTCCAGTTTCACCAGGAGGAGTGGGAAGTTGGCTCTATTTGAACCAGCATGCTCTGCTTCCTTGCATCCCCTCTGCAGAGCTGTCTGTAAATCTCTAACACAGACTTCAGGTTTCAGATGATCTGAAGACCCTCTCAACTGGGCAAAGAGAAAGGCTTGATTTCTACGAGCGAAACAAGGCTCCCATCAGAGCGGCCACCTGGAAGCCACGTTGACTCGAGGTTGCTGTTCCTTTGTCCTTTCCTTTTTTAACCTGTTGGCAGGCTCTTAATCTCTCTTGGCATTCAGTCTCTTGCTATGGGACTTGTACCAGTGGATGCCACTCGAGCAAAGTAACCCCAGGACAGGGCACAGACTCAGCATAAACATGGTCCCTCATGACTCAAGCATCTGGGATAACTAAACAAACACTGCTCTGAAAACCTGGGACTGGCTATTATTGAGTGCTGTCACCTGCCCCTCGTCTCCGGGGTGCTTGGGACTAGCCAGGCTGTGGCGTGATGTCCATGTTCAGAATTCCGTAATGGCCAACATTGTATCAACACTCAAGGACCTAACAAACACTCGAATCACTTACTTGTTCCTGGCTTCACTTTACTTGATAACAGAAGTGTTCTGTGGAGAAATAACTGTTTACATGTGGGCATTCGTGGGCCTCAGAGGCCCCAAAGGTGAGGCTCGGCCAGGTGTTTCATTGAATGGAAGGACGTTTTGTCACATGAGGTTGAAGGAACCCTGTGGTTATTACAAACTGGGGAAGAATAAACAGATAGACTATTTTATAGCTCACGTAACTGATTCTATCCAATGAGGGGCTGCACTGAAGTCTTCCCACATCCTGCCTATTTCAAGAGGGCCTCATTCTTGTTCGCACTGATACTTTAAGAACTACCCACAAACCCGGAAGACCTGTGGGGCCAGAGCTTCTTAGCTGCTGCCACACAGAAGCTGGTGACAGTGGATGCAGTAAGCGTTGTGGTAGGCAACCTGGGCGATTTATAGAGATCATTTAATATGAAACCATGCCCCACTTCATGTCAGTCTCTAAGATGTGAGGAAAATGTGAAAGATAAAGAGGTGATAGTAAGGGAATGTGTTCTCCTGCGGTGGTGGGGCCTGCTGGGTTAAATCTGCCCATGTATTTCTGATAACTAAACAAATACTAGATTGAAAACTTAGAACTGAGTATCTTGGAGGTAAACTGGGAAAACACAAGTAGATGCAGCCCCTGTGATTAGAGAATTAAGAGTGAAAAGGGGGGCTAATGAGTGACATCTTTAGAGATGCCATCTAGAAATAATGTTTTATCCTGGGACAGAAGACTTGCCAACATCGGCCTTTGGAGTTACTCCGAGGCTGGCCCAACAGAAGGTAAGGACAAGCCCTAGGGAGCAATGCAGGATGTAGGGAAACTTCTGTCCTCCCATGAGCAAACGGGAATAAGCATAGCATGCCTACCAGCAGGGGGCACTTTCAAATATCCCCTGAACGACTTGGCAGTGCTTAGCATGGGGGTCTGTGAAAATGGAGAACAGAGGAAGTGGAAGAGGATAAGAGCCCTGCCTTCGTTGCGTGGTAATGCTACTCTGTAAAAGAATGCTGGCCAGCTCCATATGAGGAACGATAGCCAATGGATTCGTGCATGTACTGGGCAAAATAGAGAGCTCAATCAATGTTCTCTCAAGTCAACATGATCATGTGCCCATCCACATTGTGTAGCTCATACTAGGTACCAACCGTGATCTGATATCAATGATAAGGTCATGGGTAAGGAAGAGGTCTTATTACCCTTTCCTAGCTCAGATGTTGGTCTATGGACCAACTGACTACAGAGATGGCTGTTGCCATGGAGAATATCTTTTTGGAGTCCTACAAAACTTCTCTTGTTATGGAGAACCTACAAGATCTGAGAATGAGATTGAGCACTTACACAACTTCAAGGGTTCAGAAACAAAGACAGAGACACCAACAACGGAAATGTCTTTTTAAGCCTCTGACAGCCTCAGGCTCTTCACTCAGCTGTTGCAGGGACTTGAGATCTGTTGGTCATCCTTAGTCACCTCAGGTTCTTCTGGATCAGTAGTGACTGGCAGGGACTTCATAGCTCTGCCTGGGGCCTGGCCCATGGGTCTCTGGATGAATTTTGATGGTATATACAGCACTTTTCCTGAGAGGTAAAGCCGGGTTGTTGGGCAGCTGTCAGAGTGGGCTGCTGGTCCATGTTCACGGAAGGTGTCTGTCACTCAAAGGCACAGGGATAAGGTAGGAAAGCCTCCTGCTAGAGCAGCCGCTCTCAACCTGTGTGCTGTCACACCTTTGGCAAACTTCTGGCTCCAAAAACATTTACATTCATAAAAGTAACATAATTTTGAAGTAGCAACACACTAGTTTTATGGTTGGGGGTTACCATAGCATGAAAAACTACATTAAAGGGTCACAGCATTAGGAAGGGTGGGGAAAAGCTGTGAGACACCTAAGGGGAAAGAACAGAGACTCTAGGTGGTAAAATCAGAAGTTTTATGTGAAACTAGAACCAGAAGCAAAGCTGTGACCACCAGGAACAGGATCTTTAGAGAAACAGAGACCAGTTATGGACACCTGGTATGAAAGCCAAGAGTTCTTCATAAAGCCTATGAGCCCACCAGCCCTGCATGCTCTCCTGAGGATGACAGTGCCGAAAGCTGGGGTCTGAGCTCCACCTGGACTATGGAGAACATATCGTTGTTGATGTTGAGTGTGGGAGCCATGGTTCTACTCTGCCTCTCCCTTTTCTGTCCTCTCTTCTCCTACTCATTAATTTCTTAAAGACACGGGCAGAAGGATATTAATAACCACTAAGAGAGAGGACTCAGTCTCTCCCAGGGGTGAGGCCCCTAGGTGGTTATCCAATACAAAGTGGTCACATCTGAACTCTAGGTATCTGCAACATCAAATATACTTAGCAAGTTGTATTTATGTATTTACAAGTGTATATATATATATGTGTGTGTGTGTGTGTGTGTGTGTTTGTGTGTGTATGTAATATATATACATATATATTATAAGAATAATAAAAGAAAAAGAGGACGTTAATTTGAAAGGGAGTTGAGAAAGGGAAGGGTTGGAAAGAGGAAAGAGAGAAGTGGTTGTATTTTAATTAAAATTTTAAAATTACAAATAAAAGACATGGGGAGGTAGAGTGCATGAGTCTTGGGGGACAGTGTCTTAGACTTCAGATCCTGTGTCTTCCTCTATCATTCAATACTCAACATCTTAGCTTCTTTGCTGCAAGGAGCATGACGATATCAACATGGAGGCAGCATCATGTCCCACAGAATACCTACATCAAAGGAAGGCCTTGTTTTTCTGTAGGGAGCCAGATATTAAACATTTCAGGCTTTGAAAGTCACATACATTCTTTCTTCCTCTTTGGTTTTTACAACTCTTTAAAATTTTTATAAGAGACAAAATCATGTTTAGGCCCCAGGCCCCAGAGAAACAGGTCATGGAGCAGGTTGGGCTCCTAGGTCATAGCCCTCCCCATCCCGCACTACCACAGTGGTCTAGACAGCCCACATCCCTGGGTAGAGCAACCGTGAGAGAGGGCAGAAAGTCTGCAAGGGTCTGGAGTCAGAGTGACAGTTTCTAAGTCCTACAGGAACAGACTCTGCAGCTGACCTTCCTAACTTAGATGATGAAAAGGGACCCGTTCCCCAGGTCAGAGGCAGAGTGCTGTGTGGATGCTAATGCCTCAGGCAAAACGCCAAGTGCAGCTAGTGGCTACAGTGTGTAAGATGTCGTCTTTGTGTTTGTGACAGTCTAGTGTCATCTCTTTGGGGACCAGGGGGGTAAGGTTAAACGGGATCAGTTCTGCGACACCCCCACGTTCTTTGGACTTCTGCAGGTCACTGCCCCAGCCTCTTCTCTGCTGCTACAATAGACTGCTCAGGCCAACAGCAGCACAGAGGAGCAATGGCTTTACTTGGCTTACACTTCTAGGTCCCAGACTGTCATGGAGAAAGACAGGGCCTGAACCCAAGCGAACACTATGGAAGGTGCTGCTTGTTGGGTCACTGAAAGGGTCGCCCTTAGTTAACTTCTTTATACAACTTCAGAGCCACCTGTCCAGCGAATAGTGCTGCCCACAGTGGGCTGGAACCTCCTACGTCAATGAAGACAATCAAGGGAACACTCTCCCCACCCCAGACATGATTACTGGCTAATCTAATCTGGAAAATCCTTCCATGGAGACTTGCTTCTCAGGGGGCTCTAAAATGTGTCAGCTTGGCAGTTAAAGCTAATTGGACAGTCTCTATAACCTTCACCTTTACTCTAAGAATTTATTATTATTATTATTATTATTATTATTATTATTATTATTATTATTAGTCACAAGATGTCAGAAGCACACATAGAGAATGAATGCACTGGGGCTTTGACAGAATGCCTTGCCATCTTGGTGAGGGCAGACCACACCCCTTCCTCCAGGAGTGCCTCCCATT
>NC_022010.1:68789628-68794258 GCF_000317375.1 Microtus ochrogaster
AGAATTTATTATTATTATTATTATTATTATTATTATTATTATTATTATTATTATTATTAATTATTATTCACAAGGTAAGGAGTTGGAGGAAAATGTCTGGAGAGCCTGTTGGGCTTTCTCCACTATGGAGGTTGGGAGGAAAGATGCTAACTTCACAGATATGGGCTTCTAACAGTATCTAAGGTTCCCTACTCTGACTCTACAATCAGGAAATACCTGAAAGAAACATCCTCAGGAAAGCAGAATTTATCTCAGATCATAGTGTTTGTAGGCTCAGTCCTCAAACGTGGCACCATGTTACGGTCTGTCTTGGTACCAGGCACCTGGGCAGAGCATCATAGTGATGGGAATGTACACAGAGACCTGCTGCTCAGCTCGGGGCAGACAAGGCAGTGGAGCCAGGGAGGCCAGAACCGTGACCCCCCTCAAGGTGTTGTACTTCCCAGCAACCCGGTTCCCTCAGCTAGGTCCCATCTCCTAATGCTTCTAAAGCCTACCAGACCAGAGCCAACAGCTGAGGACTAAGTTTTTGATCCACTGTGGGGTATTTCATATTTTAATCACAAGACTCACCCAGTAAGCTGAGGATCGAGAGAACGGACTGAGGTTCTCTGAAACAGAAGAGGTCCTGTCTCCAGGAGGCCTGGAGACGCAGGACTGTAACATCAACTGGTAGAGTTGTCAGCCTCTTGGCCTAGAATGTGGGTTGTAGACTTGGGGGTCCTCAGTACACACCCCCTTTGTTGTGTCTGCGGAAGCCTAACTGAAACACCATAGAGTTTCGGAGAAAACAGATCCATCTTGGTTGCGAATGACTAGTGGACATGCCTTGGGCAGAGATGTCAGAAGCACGCCTAGAGAATGAATGCACTGGGGCTTTGACAGAATGCCTTGCCATCTTGGTGAGGGCAGACCACACCCCTTCCTCCAGGAGTGCCTCCCATTACACGTTAGTGCAGGTGGAACCTAGTAACAACTTGTCTGGTGGCTGAGGGAGCACTCTGGGCCGCACTTAACACCCACTTGGCAAAGCTGAGGCCACTGTGGGAAAGAGATCAATCACTTGAGCATTTGCCATTTTCAAAGCTACCTGCCGTGAGCTATGGAGTTTGCTCAGTGGATAAAGCAATTACCACACAAACTGGAATTTGATTCCTAGAATTTACCTGGAAGCCCAGCATTTACGGAAGCTACCTGTAGTCCCAGCACTCAGGAGTCAGAGACAGGGGATCCTGGAGGCAAGCTGGTTAGCTCGAATAGCTGGAGCCAGCGAGAGTCCGGTCCAAGTGAGAGACCGTGCACTGACGAAGTGAAGAACTATTGAGGAGGGCACCCTAAGTCAGCTTTGGGCTTCCACACACGCATGCACACAAACGCATGGTCACACCTTCATACAAACACGTCAACACACATGAAAACACAAGCACACACGTAAATGGCATACCACACACACATTAACATGCAAAATAACCATAATCATAGCTATGCTTCTGCTAAGATCCAAGATCCCTGTTTGGGGCTAGAAGATGTAAGTTGTACTGAGGTGTGTGTTAAAAGAGAAATGTGCTTTTATTCACTTTTTTTCAAGGGTGTGTTCTACCACTGCTTTTGTTCTTTCATGAATCTTCTTCTCTGTTATGGGGTAGACCATGTCTTCTTCTCTCCCGGAATTCCTTTGTTGAAGTCCTGGCTCATAGGACCTTACTTCCTAACGGTATTTGGAGACAGGGGGATTCATTTAACATGAAGTTATGAGAATGAGCCCTAGAGTCCAGTATGGCTGGCATACTTAGGAGAAAGAAGACAGAAGATCACAGAGTGCTGTGGAGATGTAGGGAGAAGATACCACGTGCAAGCCAAGATGTGAGGCCGTGGGAGAAAACAGTCTGGCACCCTCCTGATCTCAGACTTCCATGACACTAGGAAATGCCTCTCTGATGCTAGGACCCCCAGCCTCTGGTACTGGTTATAGGAGTGTGGGCAGTGTGTTTACCCCTGTCTTGGATCTGTGTTTCCTGACCTCATGTGGGGTATCGAGCTGCCGAATGGACGGGGTGGGGCTCACTCCCTAGACCTCATCAGTGGCTATACAAGTGAGAGCCCAACAATTGGGCCCTGGAGCTCAGGAGAGGCGCTCAGCAGTTCTAGACCCCAGGTCTCCTTCTGTACAATCTAAGGGACAATGTATGAAGGAGGAAGGTGGACACTGGGGGGGGGGGGACTGGAAGCTGCAGCTTGGTAAGCTAACCCTAAATCCTCCACATGCACAAACTTCAGGTCAAAGCTGCCAGTCCTTCTTGATGTGTCGCTGATGAGGACTCTCAAAAATTTTAAATGCCGAGCAACTCTCTCTCTCTCTCTCTCTCTCTCTCTCTCTCTCTCTCTCTGTGTGTGTGTGTGTGTGTGTGTGTGTGTGTGTGTGGTTTTGAGACAGGGTTTCTCTGTGTAGTCCTGGCTTCCTGGTACTTACTCTGTAGACTAGACTGGCCTGGAGAGATCCGCCTGCCTCTGTCTCCCGAGTGCTGGGATTAAAGGCGTGCGCCACCACCGCCTGGTGAAGATTAAACACACACACACACACACACACACACACACACACACACGCACGCACGCACACACTGCTACAGTGGTCCTTAGGACACAGTGTATCAGTGGAAAACCCAGTGTTCTTAGCGTCCCATGGCAGGTTTCAGGCTCTGGAACCTCCAAGGACACTGTGACTTGAGAAACTACAGTGTGTTTCTACATCTGTGGCCAGAGCCCCCAGATGTCACTCTGCCCTCTTCACTTCTCCCTCTGACTCCCCTTTCTCTTCCTTTCCTGTTGAAGGCATCATAGGCTTCAGCGAAAGTAACTCTGAGATTCGGCCCTCGGTGCGGGTTTTACCTCATGAGCTTGTTAGGTGAGTTCAGGCATGTGGTCTTCCTACTGTGTGCTAGAGAGAGTTCCAGGATTGTCTGTGAAGTTAGGATCTTACATCTGTCTCTCGCATGGGTCTTAATGCCCAGGACACTCAGCTCTCCACCTGAGGGCACTCAGTCCCAGGTGGACTGGGAATACACTTTCCTGGTGTGTTCCTGAGGATTCGGGCAACCATTAATTTTTATATCTAATATAAAATAAACTATAGAGTGGAATGTAAGGTTCTCATGAATTATTCAGATCAGTAGAAAACTTCAAAGACTCCTCATGTTCATTACAGGGTTGCTCCAGGCTATTGCTCTGACCCCTGGCCTTCTGACTTCCTCTGCAGTTAGAAAGAACTCGGTGGAACATTCTGAGAAGTTCTGGCTTACCAGAGAATCATGGACATTGAGATCTGTTGCTGGCTCTCAGTAGTCCAGGGCTCATCAAGTCTTTTGGCCAAAGTGACTGAATTTCAGGTGGACAGGCCTTTGGAGCTGAGTGGAAATGTCACCTTCAGGTGTCACACAGGAGTTCATGACACTATGGCTTGCGGTGACACCTGGAGGGCTCTCGCAGTTTCTGCTGTGTGGCAGTGCAGGTCAGTTACACACTGTGAGCTAGATTTGTCCCAAGGCTCATCTGGACTTGGGCCAACCGTATTGTCCCTCTGGCATCCATTTGCCATGGCAGCAAGGGTGGGGGCATGAGTTTGAACCTTCAGTGATGATCGTTGCCGGTATCCCTGGGTTGTTGCCTATCCCGAATCCTCAGGTCCTGTGCTAAACACATCAGATACCTCATCAAACACCCTTTCCATTGCAAGCAGGAAAGACAGCTGTAAAGGAGATGCCCCTCATTTGCACAAACAGGTGTCTCTTACTAAGAGAAGGTCTGTGGCTGGGGTGCCTGCCAAGTGCAGTTTAGATTCCAGGACTGCAGAAACTGGGTGCTTTGAGCAAGCCTGTTAGGGAGAGCCAGACCCAAGACTCCGTGTCCTGGTCTGTTTTAAGCAGGTCCCCACCGTAACCTGGGCTTGTTTGCCAGTATAAAGGAGAGATCTGCCAAGGCTCAGATTTTGGCTGACATACACCAGGAAGTAAGAAGAGGCTGGAGTCTGGTTCCCTCCTAGCTGTGCGGTCTTGGGTTATATCCCCACTACCTGTACCAGGTCTCCGTGCCTGACTAGAACATAGAATTCATCCTTCACAACCAACAATGAAAGCCGTGAGTGTTAATTCAATGAATATGGGCGAATACAGCTCCTTTAATTCACCTCTTATCAGGACGGCTAGAGCATTGGAAGCCATCATTAAATAAGAGATTGTATTTTGCAATTGAGATGTGATAGCTCTCGCCAGGACTAAGATTCTGATGCAGGCAGAGGAACAAAGAAGGAATACAGGCTTCCTGGATGGATGCCCTTAGCCCCTAGGGCTGCACAGGTGCCTGACAAGAATGCTGTGCCAGGATGTTTGAAGGGACAGCCAGAAGAGGAAAGCTTTGAGAGAAGGGCTCAAGGAACGCAGCGATTGGGGGAAGGGCACATTTCTAAGGAGCCTCAGCGGCGTCTGGCATAGTCTGTGTTTTTCTGTCCATGACAAGTGGTTTCTCCAAGTTTCCCGCAGGCACCTGTCACAGTCTGGAATGTGTCCGAAGATCACTAATCACTAATCCAGAGAGGTAGGAACATCCCTTTGTTTCACCTTCTCCAAGCAGGGTGTGC
>NC_022010.1:68794834-68798909 GCF_000317375.1 Microtus ochrogaster
AATGGAACTTAATGGGGGTGAATATGTCATGGGGACTCTGCTCTCCTGAAAAGATTTAGACCTTTATCATGGGAGTGGCTTAGTTACAGAGAGAGAGAGAGAGAGAGAGAGAGAGAGAGAGAGAGAGAGAGAGAGAGAGAGACTGGGCTTTAGATGTTTCTGGGTCTACTGCTTGAAGAATGGATTGGACTTCTGAGTCACAGCTCCCATTGCTGGGGCACAGTGGGGCTGTATTTTCCTAACTCCTGCCTAGAAGGTGGTATGGGATGCAGAAAGTCAAAAAGTAGCCAGAGCAAAGGGATGTTTAAGTAAAACTTTCTGACTTTGGAGGTAGGGTGTGGTCCCTGTTACCCTTTGCTAAACCTCTCTCTACTGGGTGTTTTAGGCAGTGGTTCTCAACCTGCAGGTCATGACCCCTGAGGGGGTCACATATCAGCTATCCTGCATATCAGATATCTACACTATAATTTTTAACAGTAGCAAAGTTACAGTTATGAAGTAGCAACAAAGTTAATTTTATGGTTGGGATCTCCACAACACAAGGGACTGTATTAAAGGGTCACAGTATTAGGAAGGTTGAGAACCACTGACATAAGGGATCATACTTTGAGAGTAACACACCTGGGTTAGATCACCATCTCAGCTCTTGTCAGACTGATAGTGACAGCTCGGCCTTGGTGAAGCCAACCCTACCGTGGGAAAAAGGCTGTGGTGCTGGTTCAGAGAGGGCTGGCCCGAGACAGTTCCTACCTGTGGTATAAGGCCTGCCGTTAAGGCTTGGTAACCTACCGACCTTTCTGTCGGACCAGAGTAGGGTGGGTCTCTGTGGCTTGTCCACAGGCCCCTTCCATTCTGCTCACAAAGATCATGACCCCTGCCAAACATAAGCCTTCCTGACGAAATGGAACAGATGTAGTTGTGCTGATTTCTAAGTGGTGGAATTCAGTCTCTCACAAGCCAATCACAGCCTACTGTGAGAACCAGAGTCTACAACAGTCTCTTCTTATTGCAGACATGCATGACTGAACTGGACAGCTTTAGATATTGCCATTATTTTGTGATTATTTGTGTGTATGTGTGTGTAATGTGTGTGGTATGTTTGTATGTGGTATGTGTGTGTATGTGTGTATATGTGGGCATATGTATGTATGTGTGTGGGGTGTGTGTGTATGTGTATTACAGGAGAATTGTCTGAAATCTGTCAGTCATGTTATAAATAAACGCTGATTGGCCAGGCAGGAAATATAGGCGGGAAAACCAGACAAGAAGTAGAAATGATGTAATGAGAACAGGAGAATTCTGGGAAGGAGGAAGTTGATTACCCCCACTCCTGCCCAGATCACCAAAGCAGTAGGATGTGATCTGCCTCACTGAAAAAAGGTACTGAGCCACATGGCTAACATAGATCAGAAAAATGGGTTAATCAAGATGTGAGAGTTAGCCAGTGAGAGGCTAGAGCTAATGGGCCAATCGGCTTATAACTTATAGAGATCTATGTGTGATTTTCTTTGGGGCTAAACAGTTGTGGGGTACCAGGCGGGGCAAAAACCCCAACAACAAGCAGGCTCCCCGCTCATGTTACAGTGTATGTGTGTGTATATGTGATGTGGGATTCCCCTCTTGTAGTAGGAGCTGTGGGCTGCATTCCTGCTGCCCAGCTCGGCTGCCTGGCTAGCTTATGCCCCGAAATAACAACACACAAATTGTATTCATTTAAACACTGCCTGGCTCATTATATCTAGCCTCTTCTGGCTAATTCTTACATCTTGTTTTAACCCATCTTTAATAATCCGTGTAGCACCAGACTTACCGGGAAAGATTCAGCATGTCTGACCTGGTGGCTTGCTTCATCCCGTCTGCCCCAGAGAGGAGAGCTAGCGAGTCTGAGCTCACTTCCTCTTCCTCCCAGCATTCTGTTCTGTTTACTCCACCCACCTATGTTCTAACCTATCAGGGCCAAGCAGTTTCTTTATTTAACCAATGACCTTCCTCCATCACCCTCTGTTTGTATGAATATGTTTTATTGCCATTGGTTAATAAAGAAACTGCTTTCAGCCAGTAACATAACAGAATATAGCCAGGCTGGAAGACATATATAGAGAGACAAGGCTATGGCTTACTGGTAATAAAACATATTCATAGTACATCATCTCCTGTCTGTATGCTATGAATATGTTATATTACCAGTGCTTAATAAAGAAGCTGCTTTGGCCTATGGCAGGACAGAATAAAGCCAGGCACAAAATTCAAACAGAGATATATATAGAGAGTAGGTATAGTCAGAGAGACACAATGTAGCTGCCAAAGGAGAAAGATACCAGAACCTTTCTGGTAAACCACAGCCTCATAACAATACATAGATTAATAGAAATGTGGTAATTTAAGATGTAAGAGCTAGTTAGGAATATGCCTGAACCATTGGCCAAAGTAGCTTCTTTACTAACCAATGGTAATAAAACATGTTCACAGCATACAGAGGGGCTTCCCACATCAGACCTGTTACCCTGGTAACCAGAAATGAGACAACATGGAAAATCTAGCTCTATTCCCTGCCTCTGCTGAGCCTGTCTTTAATGGTCTCCCTCATCTTACCCTTGCTTTTCTCTGAGACTGTGTCTCGGATAGCCCAGGATGACCTTGAACTTGCCACATAGGAAGAGTAACTTTGAACTCTGATTTTTCCAGCCCCTGCACCCTGACTGATGGGATTACAGGTATGTGCCAGCAAGGCCAGTTTGTGAAGTGCTGGGGTCACACCCAGGGCTTTGAGCATTTAGAGGGGCAAGCAGTCTCCTCCGGAGCTACATCCCTGGCCTGCCATGAGATTTTTGAGTTTATTTCCTGAGCACATTGTGACAGATATGTGTGCAATTCTGGGACACAGAACCCTCTGAAAGTGTGACCTACCCAAACTCACCTTTTCTGGGATGATAATTTTCCAAACTTCCCCACTCTTTCCTTTCCTAAACAAACCCAGTTTTTAAATAGATAAAAGGTTTCTTTTGGTTCTTGGAAATTTCATTATGTGTTTCGATAAATGAAGTGTAAAGAAGTGAACAACGTAGATCAAATTCCCCTTAAAAATACATGACTTCTCTTCCAAATGAGGGGAACTGTGCTTCGCAAACACCGTGGGTTTGGTTTCCCTGAACCAAAAGCACTTGGAAAAAAAGAATAGTTTGAGACATTCAGCAATTCCAAACTGTGGCAGGGTTCACCCACCCTCAATTTCAAGGGAAATTAAGTCCAGCTGTTTCTCATTCAGGGCCATTCAGCTCACCACATGCTGTTTGGTCAGGGGCAATGGGACATCCGGGAAGCTGCTGCAAGGCTGTTTTCAAGCCACACTGCTTCAGCTGGGAAGTGGGCTTGGCCAGCGTCTCTCTTGGACCAGTCTCTGTCTTCCACGCGGAACCCACAAAGTCCCCAAGAATTAGGAACTCGCTGAGGCAGTGCGTGGTTACTGAGGGCTCCTGATGGGTCAGCCTGTCCAGTCTCCTGCATCAGCACAGGTTCTAAGGTTCATCTTATGAGTCCTTCCACTCCAGTTCTGTCCCCACCTCATAGCTAATCGGTTCTGTCACGCTGTTCTTCCCCTCAGGAAGTTCCCTCCCTGCTGTGCTGGCCTACTGTAATGGAGATTGTTGATTCACCTCACGGCTCCCCTGAGACCATTTTCCCAGCTGTCCATCCCACCCCCCAGTTCCTTATCAGCTGGAATCAGGAGTCCTTAGAAAGGGGGTGGCCTGCTTTTTCTCTCAAGTGGATGGAAATGCTTGGCTGGCTTGCCAGAGGTAAGTTGTCATAAGGCCTTAAATCTTGTCTGTAGTTATACCATGCTTTAGTCTAAACTGACTTCTGCAGTTCCAGGGATATTGAATAGCCTTCCGTTTCCCTGTTCCTCCAATCCCCAGAAGCTCATAGTACACCTTTCTATCCTGTGGACTTTCTTAAATGAGTCCGTAGGGAACCACGACGTTCTGTTGGTGCTTGCTGGTGCACTGAGGGTCCTCATTCTTGTGTGAGGCTAATGGTCAGCTTAGGGAACCACGATGCTCTGTTGGTGCTTGCTGGT
>NC_022010.1:68799009-68806678 GCF_000317375.1 Microtus ochrogaster
CACTGAGGGTCCTCATTCTTGTGTGAGGCTAATGGTCAGCTTGATAGGAATCGGCTAGAGGCAACCCTCAGGCACACCTGTGAGGAACTGTTTACATTAGGTTGATATAGACTAAGCCTGGGTGGCGCCATTCCCTGGGCTTGAGTCCTGCTCTGTATTAAAAGGATCATGTGAGCTAGGCACAAGCATTCCTTGCTCTCAGCTTCCTGGTTGTGGATGCCATGGGACTGATGCTTCAAGCCCCTGATGCTTTGGCTTCTGTGCCACGATGGTTTGCACCCTAGAACCGTGAGTCAGAGGAAGCCATTTCTTCCTTAAGTCACTTTCTGTCACAGTAATAGGAAAAGAAACAGACAGTGAGGATTAAGGCCGAATGGGTGTAAGAGTTACAGCAATCTGCTGCACTGGGATAGTGCTCACCGTGGTGGGGCAGGGCACAGGGGCTCACCGCCGTGGCCCACAAGGCTCGCCATGGCTTGCTGTGGCCCACAAGACTCGCTGTGGCTGTGGAAGGGGCACAGGGCTCGCTTGGGTAGTGGGGGAACACAAGGCTTGCCGTGGCTTGCTGTGGCCCACAAAGCTTGCTGTGGCTGTGGGGGACATAAGGCTCGCTGTGGCTGTGGGGGGAGTGGATCACAGGGTGGGGGGAGTGGGTCACAGGGTGGGGGGGGACACAAGACTCGCCGTGGCAGCAGGGGGGAGGGACACCGGGTGGAAAGGAGGCACGCAGTGTGGAGAGGTTCGTTGCAGGATGCTTAGACTTGAAACTTCCTCTTCTACACACATTATGATTTGAACATGGAATGTCCCCCTAATGCCTCACCTGACACGGGTCCTGAGCTGGTGACATTATAACGAGGGGGCTGTATGAGGAAGGTGCTAACTTCATCGGTGGGATGAGCAAGTGACCAGTTAATAGTAGAATGGGCTGGGGAGGTGGGCTCAGGTGGAGGAGGGAGGCTGGTGCAGGTGGGCTTTTGAAGGACGTTTCCCCAGGGTTTCCTCTTTGCTTCCAGCATGCACGACTGGAGGGTTGCAGCTTCACCACACAATCTCCCGCCATGATGTTCTTCCCCACCACTCAGGCTTGCAGCCACGGAGCTGGCAGAGCCTGGTGGAAACTTCTGAGAAAGGGGCTCCAGACAGATATTTCCTCCCTTGAGTCCTTGGGCATTTTGTGGCAATTACAACACTGTGGTGTTGGGGGAAGTCCTCTCCTGTGCGAGGCTTAGTCGCCATATTTGTTATTATGGAAGAACCCGCTTTTAGATGGAGAAATAGCTGAGTGTCAGTACGGCAGTTAACGTGGAAGTCAGAACAGACTCTGCTATGATTGTTTCCAGCAAATTCACAGGTCTGGAGCGTTCAGCGCAGGAATTTGGGCGCAGGATACAGCTTTACATTGTTGATAGACGCGTGTTAATAACCCGTGAGAAAAACATTCATCAAGTACCTCCAGGTGAACCTTATGTGGATTGGGTAATCTTTTGTTTTGAGATGGTCTCGCTGTGAATGTCAGGCTGGCCTCAAACTGAAGTGCCCCCTGCCTTTGTCTCTTGGGAATGGAAGGTTCTGAGGGTCAGGGTCCTGGAAGTTAGGAACTCTGCCCAGCAGGTGAGAGGCTGCTTGGGGAAGAGCCTTGCAAATGTAGAAACTCAACAGTGACCCAGGCTAGGTGAAGCAGGAACCACCCCCCTTTAACCACCAGTCACCAGGCTCACACTAATCTTACAATCCATTTTCAAGTGCTGAAACCCTGTGAATCGGCCAGGTTGATGCCCTGAGGGAAGCAGGGATTTGCGAACCATCCTTCTGTTAGGAGGTCCCAGGTGAGGGGAGGTCCTCTAGGGGCACCTAGGAGTTTGTGTCCTGGGAAGATGATCCGCGTGGAGGGAGTGAAAGTGACAGACCGTGATGATGGGAGGGAGGTGGCCCACACTGCAGAGGGAGGGACAGGAAGAGAGTGACATTTGGAGACATGGGATCGGGGGATGGAGGGGTCCGGAGAAGTGAGTGTCATAGACATGGAGCCTACAGAGGGGCTGCCAGAGAGAGCTGACAGTTGTGATCTCATCTAAGGGGCTGGAGAAAAACCAGCCACAGAGAGAAAAACAGCTAAAATGGCAAACGTTATTAGAACCAAGAACTCCATCAAAAGGTTGCGAGGAGCCTCAGAGGTGGGTATCTACGTAGGGTGGGACTCGGGGTTAAACGTCCATAAGCTCTCAGTGCCCTCATGGTGGGTTTCTTGTCCTTCCCCTGGCTGGTGCCACCCAGGAGCCTCAGCAATCTGTGTTGATTAATAAATGGTTGTAACATCCTCTGAAAGGGGGACACTCCCAGAGCCAGGAGCAGCCCCTCTTAATAGGGTCAGTCTCTGCTTTCCAGATTGATCCAAGTTCCCCTAACCCTCCTTCAGCTTCAGTAAAAAATACAATTTCCTTTGCCCTAAGAACTGTTACCATGCTCCTTTGCAAGCCGCCTTTCCCTCTTCCAACCCTAGCAACTGTTGCTATGGAGTGTGTTAGGTTGTTTAGGATGTGTTTGTGTCTGGCTCGGGATGAAGACTTTGAAATCCGTCTATACTGCTGTTGTCATTAGAGATCTTCCATTTTAATGGTATCCCATTGGGTGGACCATTTAGCTTACCTTCTCATCTGCTGGTAAGCAGACTGCTTACAGATTCCAGAATGCTTCTGAATACAGCATCTACAGACAACGGTGCAGGGGCCCGAGGAGATGGCTGGTTTCATGCCAGGGTGGAATGTTCAAAGAATGGCTCGGCCAGATTTTTCTGGTAGATTTTCGGATAATTTTTAAAGAAAACTGAGAGTGGCTGTTCTGCGTCAACAGAATATGACGGCTTCTCTAAAGACTCCCGCATTTGACTTAGCCGCTGTTTTTAAAATATTCCGTTTTGTTTTCTTAATCATGTGCACACGTGTGTGTTTGCGTGTGGGTTTGTGCACGTAAGTGCAGGTGTCCTTGGAGACCGGAAGAGGGTGTCAGATCCCCAAGGGACAGAGTGGCAGGTGGTCATAGAGTTTCCAGATTTTATTTCCTAAATCTGTGCTGCTGGTGACCCTTAAAAATATAGATTGAACTTTTGTAAAAGTAGAACGGAGGTTTTATTTTGTAACGGAGCTCTTATACCATGTGCCCTTATAAACCAAGCTAGCAGTTCAAATAACTTTCCCTAAGGATTTAATACTAATACTGAAACTTTTCAAATTTATGAGAATTACTATTATATCTAATTTAAGCCTACAAGGCTTGAGGTTGTTGGGTGTCCTGGCTACCCCTCATCTTCTGTGCGGCTGTTTATGTGTTCCTGTGAGGAGCACACACATTTATACATCCCATAAGGAATGTGTCGGAAGTTAGGAGCAGGCCATTGTCTCCGTGTGTTATTGTTGATTCTGGAAATCGTTTCTTCCTGATGTTTCCATCTGGCATTACTTCCTGTAAGCCTAACGATATCCCTTTAACATAGGCATACAGACGCAGACACACATATGACACACACACACACATAGACCACATACACACATAGACACACACAGACACACACACCAGAGACACACACACCAGAGAGACACACACACACCAGAGAGACACACAGACACACAAACATAGACCACATACACACATAGACACACGCACACACAGACACACACACCAGAGAGACACACACAGACACATAGAGAGACACACATAGACACACACATAGACACACACACACATCTCTCTGTGGCTCTGGTAGAAGAGTAATTTCTCTCATTGTTCTGTTATTTGGTCGCTATTCTTGAAGCAGTTCTTTTTGGTGGCACTGGAATTCTGGACTGACAGTTTTCCGTTTGGGTACTTCATGCTCTGTCCCTGTTCGCTCAGCAGCTGGCTCCTCTCTGCAGCCGGTGGGCAGTGGAATCTCCATGTTCCTGTACACATCGGGGTCATTCTCCTCTTTCCTTTCAGAGGGTTTGTGATGCCGTTGCTGCTGAGAGAATCTTGACAGGCATTTCTTAGCACACACCGGGATTTGTGTCCTGTCTGGGAACCTCTGGGCTTCTGGAGCCTGTCAGTCTGAATTTTGTCTTTCACTAAGTGATTTCTGTCTCTGTATTTTTAATCTTTTTTCCGAACTATATTTTTCCATTTCTGAGGACACTGTTTCCTCTCACAGTAGACATTTACTGTCTCACGGGTTCTTAGAATCTGATACAATTTCCAACTTATTTTTCATCAGTTTGGATAATTCTGTTGATTTATAGTCAAGCTCATTATCATTCTTATTTTGCCACTAGCTTTTAATCCTTAGACAAATTTTGTTAGATGATTTACTTTTAGTTCTAAATTTTATGCTTGGTTATCTTCATCCTCTTGTGAGAATTACATTTTTACTCACTGATATTGTGTGCTTATTTACCTTTTGAATATGAGGGTGTTGCTTTGGTTTATTTTGCTTTTGCCTAATAGGTTACTCAAACCCTCTGTCCCTGGGCTAAACCCAACCTCATTCACCACCACTCCAATTAACTGTTTTAAGACCTTTGTATAATAAGTTTGGCATCTCTTCATCCTAGTGTGAGCTTCTGGTGGGTCTTTTTTTTTTTCCCTGGAGAGTGGGTTACTGTGTGTTGTTTAGTTTTTGATTGTTTCCCAGACTTTATCGGAGATGCAGAAGTTCTTAGTTCCACTGTGAGCTCTTAGTGTGGGGTATTCTCCCCTAAGTAAGCTTGGCTACGTGAAGCTTTCTCTTTTCCCTTTCAGTGAATAATGTTGCTCTCATTGGCTAATAAAGAAGCTGCTTCAGCCTATAGCAAGGTGGAATAAAGCCACGTGGAAAAGTCACACTGAAAATAAGAGAGGAGAAGGGCGGCGTCAGAAAAAAAGAAAAAGCCAGCCGGGGGGACGCAAGACGTGTTAGGAAACACATGTGCTAGAGATGTGTACGGAGCCACATGGCAAAATACAGATGAATAGAAATGAATTCATTTAAGTTATAAGAGCTAACTAGCAACAAGCTTGAGTTATAGGCCAAACATTCTTTAACTGATACAAGATTTTGTGTGATTGTTTGGGACCAAGTGGCCAGGACAAAAGGAAAGCTCCACCTCCATTTACAGTTACTTCTCTTTATTTTCTTCTTAAAATTTATTATTAATGTTTTTAAGTTAACTTACTGAGCAGCAGGTTTCCTTGCTGCATTTTCATACATACTTCGTTTTGGTAGATCAGCTCCTCCTGTCCTGCCCTCTTCCCCGATTCTGCTCCCTCCTCTTTTCCCGTTCATGCCCTTTGTCCCAGTATCTCCCCCTCTGCCCTGTTACAGCCTATGTTCTATCACCCCATCTACACCCCACCCCGTTACATGCCGTGTTCTGTCACCCCACCTGCTCTCTTCTCTAAAGCCTCTTATTTTATTTTTCTTCTCCCATGGGTTCTCTCACTTTCTCGGTTCGGTTCCTCCCGCCTTGATACACATATTGCACACATGAAACCTTCGCACACAAGAGGAACCATGCTGCTTGCCCTTCTGAGCCAGGGTGGCCTCACTTTAATGTAATTTTCCCAGTTCTGTTAATTTTTTCTTGCAAATTTGATTCTTTTCTCCATTATGGATGCATGTGATCCCGTTGTGCACACACCCCATTTCCCTCTTCAGTACGTCCTTCAGTTGGCATCTGGGCTCCCGTCCTGATGAAACTTGGTGAGAGCTGAACGTCAGAGCTGGTCTCAGAGGTGTTGACACTGTTGGGATGCTTTGGGTTTTGCGTATTGGTCTGCATCCCTGGACTCCTCTCATCCATCACTACCCCGGGTACCTCCCTGTTTTTAAGAGTCAGAAAAATAGCAACACCCGAGTGGTGTTTTCCTTAGGACAGAGCCAAGGAACATGGGAACTTCCGTGTGCCGGCTGCTTTCAGGAACATTCTCCTCCCTCCAAAGGCTGCCTGCTGTTTTGTTCATTCTCTCAAGTTCTTCTACAATTGGTTTTAAGTACTTTCCTAACATTCTTTCTTCTTTTTGAGAATGTAGATTTCTTAGAAGAAAAGCTCTTGATGATTTAGCTTCAATTTCATTAATTCTCTTCATCCTATTTTGGGTTTGATTTATTCTTTTTCTAATTCCTTAAAGCTATAGCTGAGATAAGAAATATTAGATCTTTCTTCCTTTCTAAAATAAACTCCCCAAACTCTTACTGACCCCATCTTTATCTAAAATTTTAGAATCGTGTCTGTCATAGGTGTTATATTAGTTTTATGTAAAAATATTAAATTAAGATATTATCTTGATTGCTGAGATTTTATTACTCCCCAAACCTCCCACCCACAGCAGAATCTCACGTTGTTCTCAATACTATTGACTTTAATATGGACTAGAGTAGAACCACCCCCTAAAGTGGGCACACCATAGTTGCAAATGCTGACTCTGGTGATGCTCATACATATGGATAGTGTTTATAATTACCTTATATTACATATTTCAAGTCCTGTTGTTGTAGTTTGCTTTCTGTTACTGTGATAAAAGCGATGACCAAAGAGAATCTGGGGGATGAAAAGGTTTACTTCACCTTACATTTCTGGGTAGCAGTCCATCAGGAAAGACTCAGGGCAGGAGCCTACAGGCAGCAACTGAAGCAAAGGCCATGGAAGAGCGTTATTTACTGGAATGTTCCTTAGCCTCCAGACAGCTACCTTTTCATATACCAGGACCCCTACCTAGGAATGGTACCAAGCACAGTGGGTGTGCCAGGTCCTCCTACCTCAATTTGTAATCAGGAAAATTCCCAGACTATGTGCTCACAGGCTAATCTGATCAAGAAAATCTCCCACTTACGACTTCTTCAGATAACCCTTGGCTGTGTCTGTTTGGAGGTAACGCTGACTGGGACACCAGTCATGATAGCAGGTGACTTGTCAAAGGGTGGGTGCTGTGAATTGAGAGGAAGATGTCACTGGCTCATCCTGACACAAGGGTGGTGGACATTATCAAGAAAGCCATGACCACCAGGTAGCCTGCTCCCCAAGCAGGAGCTGGACAGGGTTGGGCAGGAGCATCCTGAACAAAGAGACAAGATAAGCAAAGCCCCGAGGCTGAGAGGAGCAAGCACATGGGGCTTGCAAGTGTTATTAGAGACAGAGTGGAGAGGAAGGGAGGATGAGGGGAGGCATCCAGACCTGGTCCAGGAGAGGGCGCTGTGCCTTTCTTCTGAAAGATCAGTCTTAAGTGATAGCCAACCTCTGTTTTAGCAGGAGCAGCCTTGACACAGCGTAAGTGAAAAGAGGAGACGAGACTAGAGACATGGTACCTGTTCGCCAACCAAAGGAGCTGGCCTGAACATGGAGGAGGGTTGGTATGACAGAGATGGTGGAATGTGAACGCTATTCCACGGACTGTGGACGATGGCAGTGTGGAAACTGGTGGCTGGGGAGCACAGGACAAGGATGGCTCTTAGGCTTCTAGCTCCAGAAAAGGGGCTCATAAGGGAGCACAGTGTGGGGAGTGCAGTGTGTATGAGCATCGTCCTCAGAGCAATGCGATGGTGCTCAGGTCAGCACAGTGATGCAAATGGGATGACTTTTCAGTCGCATGTTAGCTTACGATGCATGCAGTGCCACTGTGACGGTGCATACCTGGTCTCCTGGACTGTAGGAGGGATCCCCCA
>NC_022010.1:68806833-68829018 GCF_000317375.1 Microtus ochrogaster
CCCCCAACCTCCACTGTGACGGTGCACACCTGATCTGAACTGTAGGAGGGATTCCCCAACCACCATGGTGACAGTGCACACCTGATCTCCTGAACTGTAGGAGGGATTCCCCCAACCTTCACTGTGGTGGTGCACACCTGATCTGAACTGTAGGAGGCATTCCCCAACCTCCATGGTGACAGTGCACACCTGATCTCCTGAACTGTAGGAGGGATTCCCCCAACCTCCACTGTGGTGGTGCACACCTGATCTCCTGGGCTGTAGAAGGGATCCCCCCAACCTTTGTAGTAGGAGACACTTCCCACCAAATGCCAGATAACGTTATTACAAAGTGCCTATGGAGGTCAAATATTCCCAAACTTCTCAAAACCATTAGGAAACCAGTGAACTCTTTGGATGGTGACTGAAAGAGGAGGCTCAGTACATGATTGGTTCATAGAGAGTGTGCCAGCCCCTGCTACTAGAAAACCATGTCAGAAATGTTCTCCTTGAGGTAGAACAGCTGAGGCAATTGCCAAGAGGCAGAGCTCTTTATTCCCAACCGTTCATTTATCCCCGTTAGGCACTTAACTTAGCAAATTTCCGAAGAATCAAAGATGATCAACTTAAGAAAAAGAAAGGTTGGGTTGGACTCACGTATGTAGAGGTTTCAGCCCCTACTTGATTGTCTGTGTTACTTTGGGTCTGTGATGGCACAGCGCATCATGAACGGGAGCAAGTGGTGAAGGAAGCCACTCACTCAGTGGCATCTAGGAAGCAAAGGATGAGGAGGAAGTAGCCTGAGTCCCAGTATCTCTGTCATGTGTTTGCGTCCATACTCTTTCTTCCTCTCTAATCCACTGTCTATGTTCTCTCCCCCAAAATAATATCAGGCTGTGAACTAAGCTTTCGACACATGGCTCTTTGATGAACACTCTCAGCTTAAATTATAGCAGTGCAGGTGACCAAACACTGTCTTAGGCGGGTCTCAGCCTACCCTCCTCTGGTTCAGCTCTCCGCAAACCTCCTTCCAGTTAGCACATCCCAGAGCCTTTCCAATTCAGCTCTTCCCCAGCTACTTCTCACTCCTGTCTTGGCCCACCTCTTGCTACTGGAGGTTCAGCCTTCGTTTTGTGTTGCCCAGCAATAGAAATTTTGAGTTTCTTCATTCTTTGCTGACTCTCTTGGTTTGGAAGCACTATGTCTAAACCTGTGCTCTGGAGCTTCATTCTCTTGGCCTTCCCCAGTTAGTATGTGCTTTACTATGCTACTCTCTTGTCCATCCCACCTTTCATCAAGTCACTACAGTGTGATTCTTGAATGTCCCACTAAGGCACATGTATTAAAGGATTTATTCTCTGTTTAGTGCTATTGGGTGATGGTCAAGTCCCAACATAGTAGGACTTGTTGAGAAGCTTTTAGGTCATTCAGATGTGCCTTTGAATGGGACAGGAGGAATGATGGCTTTGATAAAGAGCTAATAGTCAATAGCTAGGCAGGAAACGGTTGGGTAGGACTTGCAGGTAGGGGAAAAGAGAGAGTGGTGATGGAAAAGATGGAGTCCGCCAAAGGAGCAGAGGAAGCAGGAGGTGAACTTGCTGTGCTAAAAACAGTACTGAGCCCCGTGGTAGTAATAGGTAAGAAGTATGGGTGGATTTAAGTTGTCAGAGTGAGTTAGTAACAAGCCTAAGCTATCAGTCGAACATTTATCATTAATAAGTCTCTATGTGGTTATTTGGGAGCCTCTGGTCCCAACATAAAACTCTGCCTATGTACCATGACCTTTCTTCTGCTGTTACTTAACTCTGGTCTCCCCATGTCTTGTCTTTGGGCAATCTTCCGTCCATGCTAAGGTGGACATCAGAGTTGGGTATTCTCTTTTGGTCTTGGTGACTGGCATCCACACTACTGTGTGCTTATTGTTTGGTTTGCTTGTATGCTGTATGCTTGTGGATGTGTGTACATGCCTATGGGGTCCAGAGATTGACACGTATACATCCCTCAGCTGTTCTCTTTGGGTTTGGAGAACAGTCTCTCTCACTAAACCTGGAATTACTGATTAGCTTGACAGGCTGGGCCTCCTGAGGTCCACCTGCCTTTGTTCGTCTGGCACTGGCCACATCCAGCCCTTCATGTGGGTGCCAGAGTTCTGAACCCAGGACCTCATGACTGCCCACTTACCTAGTGGGTAACTCACCCACTGAACTAGCTCCCCAGACCTTCCTTCCTGTCTGCTTTTTAAATGATCCCTGTGTCGTCTCTACATCTGGATCCTTAACCCACGTCCTCAGTTCCCGAATAACACATCCCTCGATGAATAGAAGACCTCCAAGGACTCCGCCCAGCTTCCGATCTCATGCATCCCTAGGTAATCTGTTCTGTTAGTACATTTGCCTGGAGTCTGACCCACCTCGTGTGGGAATTTGCCCCACAAGTAGAAGTATATGACAAACACAGAAATCAGGAGCGTAGGTGAGGAGAGCAAGACTCACATGGCTGCTCTGGGTTTTCTAGACTGCTCGGGATGAGTGGATCTCCAGGGTCTTTTACGATGTGCAGTTAGACCTGTCCTGCCTGCTGCACAGGATATGAGATGCCTGCGGTTCCCTGACACGTTTGGGGCTCCAGGAGTGTGTTATTTGATGCCTGCGGTTCCCTGACACGTTTGGGGCTCCAGGAGTGTGTTATTTGATGCCTGCGGTTCCCTGACACGTTTGGGGCTCCAGGAGTGTATTACCTGACACGTTTGGGGCTCCAGGAGTGTATTACCTGACACGTTTGGGGCTCCAGGAGTGTATTACCTGACACGTTTGGGGCTCCAGGAGTGTGTTATTTGGGAGCTGGATAGAGGACTCGGTGGTGAAGAGCACTTGCTGCTTTCAGAAGAACCCAGGTCTGTGCCCGGCCCTCAAATCACGTGGCTCATTACTATCTCTATCTTCAGAAGAACCCAGTTCTGTGCCCGGCCCTCAAATCACGTGGCTCATAACTATCTCTATCTTCAGAAGAACCCAGTTCTGTGCCCAGCCCTCAAATCACGTGGCTCATAACTATCTCTATCTTCAGCTCCATGCAATCCAACACCTCTGGCCTCCGAGGGGGCCTGCGTGCCCACCCACCCAGAAACACACACAGAATCATATAAATATAGATTTTTAGAAGAATGTAAAAGTATTAGTACACTGCCAAACTCGAGTAAAGGAGTAGCCAAAGCTACAAAAAGAACAGATTTCACGGGGCAAGTGGTTCTGGGAAAGTGTGGACTTTAGCAATTCAACCTCTTTGTGATTTTTATTTTGCTAATTATTATTATTGAGTGTGAATGTGTGTGCGTGCACGCTTTATTTTGCTAATTATTATTACTGAGTGTATGTGTGCACGCGCGTGTGCACGTGCATGTGCTATATGTATGAGGACATGCAGATGCTATGTGTGGAGCACTCCTGCACACACAAAGGACAACTCTGTGGGTTCCCTCCTTATGCCTTTGTGTGAATTTGAGGACCGGGGCTGGGATTACCCCAGTGGTGCGGGAAGCACTTTGTCCTGGGGCATTTTTCCAGCCTTTGAGTCAGAGTTTTAAGGCTGCCGTCAGGTGAATGAAACCAGGGCTTTCTCAGAGGAGAACATGGAGCTTCCACATTGCCACTCTAGAGTCAGGACTTCACATCCAGAGTCCATGTGCACTGTCCCCAGGAAGGGCTGTATAAAGGCAATACCGCTGTACCTCGTGAGCGAGGATAGCTCAGTTTTCAGGTGACATGACCCAGTGAAATAGCGGAGTTGGAAACAGAGTGAGAAATTTGCTGAAAATTCAAGCTCACAGCCTAGCCTCGTGGCCCTGCGTGTTCGTGAAACAGGCTCTGTCCCACTCCAGGTTTAACCTACCGTCCTCAGGGTTAACCTACCATCTGCCCAGGTGTATTTCTTTCCAAAAGTCAAATATTCACACCAACCTCAAGGCCTCATCAGCACTGGGAAGTCACATTAGACAAGCTCAGCTGCCATTGGGAAGCCTCCCGACTGGGACTCACAGTCTCTTTGTTGTGTGTGCGCCTAGTTTCCATGGGAGACTGCTAGCAGCTGTCTAAGGAACACGTACCTCTGCATTGGTGTGGATTCTAAATAGGTGTGTTGATTTACAGTCACAACCGTATCCAAGCCTCGAAGACATCTGTCAAGAAATGTCTTTCTCTGAGCCTATCAAAGAGCCGTGGAATGTTAAGGATTTGAGTAAGGGACTTAGAGATGAAAGGAGGCCCTGACAGAGCGACTGGGTGGATCTCTGATCCTAGGGGGAGAAATCGAAAGGAATTAGAAGAAAGAGGTGAGGCCAGGATTGGAATTTCACTTTCTGTTCTAGGATTAGAATGACAACAAACACATTCCTTCAGACTCATAATAGCACCTTGCACAGGGGGTGGGACACTTTTGGAAAACCAACCACTAGAGAGACTTCGCAGGAAGACTGGCAAGCGAGGGTGCACTCTGGGCAACTCAGCAAGACCTTGTCTGCAACAAACAACAAGGTCTGTCATAGAGCTCAATGGCAGAAAAAAAAATTAGTATGCACAAGACCTTGGTTCTGAGCATGCGCACGCACGCACCACCAACAGCGCTGCCTTAAATAGTCTTTAGTACCTGGTCACGTCCTCCCTTCTGTGACTGTTGTTCCTAGGATAGGCTGTTCCAAGTAAGTTTATTTCTGATATATCTGAGCACAAAATAGAACTCTCTCCATCTGAGCCAGCATCAGCACCACACCACTAAGATCGGGTGAATGAAAACCAAACAGGGATAGCATCCGGCTTTCCCCGAGTAGCAGTGGTTCCCATGGTAACAAGGACAGAAGCAGGCTGCTTGTGGATACACATGCTACAGTGAGTTAGTGTGACAGAGAAACAGGTTCATGGAGTGTGGAGGATATATTTAGACTTGTCCATTCGTTTGTGGTTGGGCTCAGGACTGACGTGCACACATATTTCAGTCAGCGTGTTATTTCCGTCATGCACCAAACCATGCTCCAACTTTGAGAAACACGCATTGCTATCCTGATACAGTAAATGCTAGTGTCAGAGTAGTTGTGAATTGGGGAAAAGTTCATCTTGATATCACAGTGCAGAGGTCACATGATAACAAGAACTGGGGTGTCAGGATTTGAGAGACAATACGCTGCCAGTTGTCCTAAGTCGTCCCCTGTTGGCTCCTAAATCAGACTGTTCTTTAGGACTGGGTCTCCATTACCTCCGTGTGAATTTTATTAAGCAGTTTCCTGGAGTGCACCCTTTGGAATTGTAGATTCTGTGTGCTGAAGTCTTGAGGCTTCCTCAACAGCCTACAGAAATAACCCTTCAGAAATAGACCTGGCTGGCTATCATCCTGCCTCCCTCTCCTGACTGCTATTTAATACTCTGTCTGCACACACACAGGGCTTCCTTTTGTCATCCGAGGGCTTGTTTTTGTAAAAAGCTCCCACGCAGTCAGGCTTCCTGTGAGAGTTCGGTTCAGTTCAACATCCTCACTCCTCAGCGGTGACAGCAGAAAGGAGAATGGAGTTTTACTCTGCTGGAAACACCGTAGCCTCTGGGCTCCTCTCTTTACTTTCCACAGTATTAAATACATATGTAGCTACTTTTTGTAGTATTAATAAGCTAAGAGGTGATGCAGACTTTTTTGTAGAAACTTTTCGTTCATAGACGGTAGCTTCTGAGTTTTAGCTTGTTAGGGACAATGTACACCAATATCAATTGTTGTTCCCTTGGAAACTGACTTCAAGCGTGTTCTAGCTTTTACTTACTTGTACATTTTGGGGGAACCAAGATAGATGTCACTGGGCATGGGGAAATAAGGTTATTAAATAAAATTTGACCAAGAATCAAAATTCAATGATAGTTAAGGGCTCTATCATATACGGTAAGTGATTAAACACAGGGAATTTGATTACATGATTTTTTTTGTTGTTGTTTTTTTTCGAGACAGGGTTTCTCTGTGGCTTTGGAGCCTGTACTGGAACTAGCTCTGTAGACCAGGCTGGTCTCAAACTCACAGTGATCCGCCTGTCTCTGCCTCCCGAGTGCTGGGATTACATGATTTTAAGATAACCCCATTTTTTAAGATTTTAATGATTTTTTTTTGGTTACCATACAAATAAATGTGTTTTGCTTGACATTAGTTTCATGCATAGATGAAGGCTGACTCTGTAGATCTGCCCCTCATGTGATGGTGAAGAGCACAGGCCCAGAAGCTGAGGTCTGCTCTGGAGCCCGGAGTCTGCGTTCTCCACAGCTGTGACAGGGAGGGCTGGCACTCGTGACTTAGGGCTATAACCAGAAATGACTCCTCCCAGCTAAGCAGGCTCCACACTGGCTAGCAGAGTCACAAATGGCTCCACACTCCATTGAAATGTGCTTTGCTGACTGTACTGGTCAGGGAAACATGCATTTGGATGCTGTGGTGTTGGCAATGTGAACACACTAACTTCAGGGACAGGAACATGCATTTATGCCCTTTCTAGAAATGGGCCTAGATCGGGGTTGTGTAAATGCTCTCCACAGGCTTGACGGGGAGGGTAGAGACTTCCAGTTACACCTAAAGATTTTTAAAATTTGATTTTATTATTTTAAAATTATGTGTCTATGTGTATGTGTGCACAAGGTAGGGAATTAAATGCACTCTAAGGCGGGTGTCCATAGAGTCCAGAAGAGGGTATCACATCTCAGGGAGCTGGAGTTCCAGGTGGTTGGGGGATGTCGTGTGAGAGCTGGGAACCAAACATGGGTCCTCTCCAAGAGCAGCAAGGGCTCTTGACTGCTGAGCCATCTCTCCAGCCCCTAAATTTGAGGATGTTTTAAAGGTTGACTAGGCCGTTTGATTATATATGAGACTGACTGACAGCAGCTGCTCAAGAAGCCAGGCCAATCCTTTATCCTTTAAAACCCCATCCAAGTTCTGGCTTCCTTCATTTTGCTGCTGATTTGAACTCTGGAGATTGCAGAGCTGCTCAGGTGTCATTTTCTGAAGCAGGTGACCACCTATTGCCAGTCACAAACCTGAAGATCAGTGGGCAAGCAACCTGGATTAATGGCAACATGGTGGCCACATGGGCAGAGTGTGTGTATAGGTGACCCTCAGAAGTGAAATCAGAAGTGCTAGACCTAAAAGGGGAAGGCTTAGAGGAGCCTCCTAGCCTCCTAGCAGACCACAGTCCCATAACCCGATGCTGCCTTAACAGTGTGCAACATAGGAAGTAGAAGTCAAGACTCAGGTAGAATAGATTTTGTTTTAAAAATCTCATCAGGGAAAACTAGAGTAAGCTAGCCTTCATCTGAAATGACTCTTTCAAACAGTGTATAGGCAAAGAAACTCTAGGAAGAAAGATACCAGTGCATGGTGGTATATCCATCCATCATAGCCCATGGCAACCAGGCACAGAATCAACACCTACAATGAGTCTGTGGTGAGCGTCCTAAGAAGCCAGGTTTACCCCCAAACACCCTCCACACCCTCCACTCCCTCCACTCTCTCCACTCCCTCCCTCCCCCTACACAATCAATTTCCATCTGCTTTCTCCCCCCAGTTCCTTTCTTTCCAGCCTGTCATGTTCTTTTCCCATGTGTTACAATGATCTAAGTGAGAGAGAACTGCGTGAGTAGAAAGGCCTCTCCACACCGGAGGAAACGGCCACTTAAATATATATAAAACTTAATTTTAATTTCAGTGATGTCAAAACCACAACCAATTCAAAGTAGAAATTTAATTCAAATAAAGATCAAACAAAATGGGTGTTTACATTTATCTAAATATTCCACTAATGAATATTATTATCTTTTCTTACCATTATGCATTAATTGTAGATATTCAAAAACTGCACTGTTAATTTTCCCCATGAATAAAAAGAAAAAAGAGCAACAGTGTTTAGTTCTCACCCCCAGCCCAAGGTGGCTCATTGTGCAAGTCAGAGGTTGCAGCTCTTTTTGGTGTCTGTGGTCCCGGGCAGCAAGGCAGAAGAAATGGCTTGGGTGTCCACGGATCTGCTTCTGCTGGCCCCGTGGTCTCCACGGTGAAGCACGTTTTGAGCAGCCACCGAGAAGGCAGATACACTGTGTTTTTGGAAATCACAAAGCTTGTCTTAGGTTAAACACTCCATGGTTTTGATGACGCTTATGAATCTGTTTCCACCTGAAGCCTGCCTAGATCACGCCTAGTAACTTTACACTACTTAACTCCTCTGTTAGTATATCAACACGAGAACACGAGAGTGTGCCATTCAAAGTGATCACGGCTAAGTGACTCTGCAGACTGTTGAGTTTCAAACCAGTCAGCCATAGAACTATTTAGTAAATATTATGTTGCAATATGATTTATTGTACTTTTTAATAGAGGAGTTGACATAGTGCAGGTGATATGTCCTCAAGGCTGGCCTTGAACTCCTGATCCTTGTGCCTCTGCCTCCCAGGCACTGGGGTTACAGGCATGTACCAGCACACCTGGCCCATACATTGGTTTTGAAGGCACTGTGTATACTTCTGTGTATTGAAAATAAATCAAATAATCAGATATTCCAAATTTGGCTGGCAAAGATGATTTTGAGTCTGACACGTCCTCACTGTACCATCTACAACAGAAGCAGGTCTAGTTACTGAGTTGTTGGTATCAGTCGGATTCAGAGGGCACCAAGGTGGATATGTGAGCAATTTCATAATGCAATAGAAAAGACACACAAACAACCGTGTGGCATGGTTTTTCCTATTGATTCTACTATTATATACAACACAAATACACAGGATCAGTGGCTAGAAGGGCTAGTGTCTAAACAGGCAAATGGCTAACAGTTTTTGAAGAGTGGCAACCTAAGTCTGCCATGAAATCAAGAACAGAAAAAATACTCCTGAATGACTGAAGATAACAGTCTGTGTGTGCGTATTTAATTGTGTGCATGTGTGTACATGCACATATGTATATGTGTGTGTGCGCATGCATGTGTGTATGCCTGGAGTCCAGAAGAGTAGGTACCTGTCCTCTTCCATCAATTCTGCCTTATTCCCCCGAGATGGGGGTCTTATATTAACTGAGCCTGGAGCTCATCTGGCAGCCAGGGAGCTGCAGCTGTGTTCCTATTTCAGCTCACCACAGCACTGGGGTTACCGGCATATGCAATCTTCCATGGCTCTCTAGATGGGTGTGGAGGATTTGAACCGGTGACCGCATGCCCTCACCACTGGGCCATTTCTCCTGCCCTAAATCCTCCCTTTATTAATAGAAATTATTCTGCAAACTTTTCCTCAATGAGTCTCTGACTCTCGCTACACTAACTCGGTTCCAATTCAGAGATCTGACTTTCACATTCTGTTGTTGTTGTTCAAAGGAAGAACACTTGCAAATGTGGCCACATGAAGTTATGGCTGGGTGTGCAGCAGCTCACACCAGCAGCTGGATCCAGTTAAGTCTCCCCAACTTCTCGGAGTCAAAGTGTTCATCTTCTTATAAGATCAAATAAACATGAAGGCAATGCAGGTGGACTTTCTTACGTGTGGCATCTGATGCCAGAGGCTTGAGATTGTGTTTGCAGAGTCAGGGCATAAGTATACATTTTGTATGAGGTGTGTGTGTGTGTGTGTGTGTGTGTGTGTGTGTGCGCATGTGTACGTAGGTGCATGTGTGTGCGTGTGTTGCCTGCACATTCGTGGTTGCATGGCACTTGAGAGAATTTACAGTTTGCTCTGATTTGAATAAAAGGAGCACATACTGTTTTACCTATTTACCCATTCCTGGCTACTTATTCTCTCTCCCCTAAAATGCAGGCATTAAACTCTAGTATTTTTAGAGGTAAAATGTCCCCCTTGTAAGGCTGAGTTGTAGGAGCTGTGTTTAGGCTCTTGCCTGAGGGGTTCCCTTGCTTACAAACACCTCTCCCTCCTCTCCCCTTCTTCCTGTTATCACCGGGCCTCAGGAACTGCAGGATCTATGCAGACATCCTGTATTGTGACACAACTTCAGTTTTCTTTTGTGGGGACTATAATGATCAAGCCACATACTTATCATGGCTGTGACAATCACAGCCCTCGGGGGAGCTGTTTCATTCTTAAGACATCGGTGATTTTCTGTAATTTCTTTGTGGTTAAGGTACGCACACAGGAAAACACTGAAATGTCTGAGAGATACTGACAACAACCCCGACAGGAGGGCAGATCTGGCAGTCATAAGGACACAGAACACACACAGTCACTTTTTTTTCATATGGATCTAGAAAAATGATGTTGACCATATAGCTCGAAGCAGAGCTTATAATACTGATGGTTCTGTAAGCCTGGCTGAAACCCGATTGTGTATGTTGCCAGTATGTCCTGAAATGGTGCTGTTTGGCTTGTCTTGAAGGCAAAAAGAGGCTGGTGCATGCTTCCCCCAAGAGTAACAGGGATGATAGAATCAAGATACAGATATATTGCAGAACTCTTAGATCCTGGTTTGGTTACTTTTACTCCACACAGTTAAGTCCACTGGAAAATGTCAAAATGAAATGAATGTATTTTTCAAGCTTGAAGTCCCTGCTTTCCCAACACTTTTTGGTCATTACCAGGTAGCCGTCACTGCAAATACAACATACATACTTAGACACAAGAAGGAGCAGGTTCTCAGGCAGTGATACAAGCAAATAGTGAATCCCGCCTTAGACCTCACCTACTGATGATGCCCTTGATAGGTGGATTAATAAATACTTCAGATTATAAGATGATGTTCTTCTACAAACATACATTTCATTCTGTCAACATAGCTACATGTCTGTCACCCAAACAGGAATTCCCTCTATTTTAGGGGGGCAAAAATCTGAATTTGAGTGTTTAGTCCTGACCAGGCACTCTAAAGAAATCTTTTTATAGGCAGAGAGGTTTGTTCAGCCACCAGAACAAAGAGAAAGCTGGGCCATGAATATCTTTGTGGTTTGATATCAGGTCCATGTTCACAGCAGCCGTTGGTTTTTGAGAGGAGGCCTGGTGAGGAGGCAGCTCTGGGGGGGCCCCAGAGGCCAGCCGGGGTCAGACATTGCTCTGCTGTAGCAGGAGGCTCCTCAGCTCGCGCTCTCTCTGGTCCTCCTGTCTGTACTGCTCTTCCAGCTTCTGTTTCTCGGAATCTGCACAGTAGAAGGTACAATCCGAGCTCTTCCGGATCTGCTCAAACTGGCTGAAGTCAGCCACGTACTTTCCATTTTTGGAGAGAGAAACCACAGGCACAAACTCAAATCCCCAGTAGATCTCCTCCGGGATGTAAGATGTTCGACTCTGGCAGACGGCGCTGGTGGACTCTACAGTGGCGTTAAGAAGGACCACCAGTTCAAACTCCTTCTCCTTTAGGTTCTGCGGGGTGAGGTCCCGCAGGGGGCTTGTCTCGTCCAACACGTGGTAGAAGGTCATGGGCAGAATGAGAAAGGGGCTCTCAGAAGAGGAGTCCACGTGGAATTTGACGGTGGCCTGGTTGAGGAGGATGCGCTCTCCCTCCTTGGTGACGTGCGTCTGCAGGAGTTTCCCCGAGAGCTGACACTGGATCAGGAGGCTCTTCCTCATGTTGGCCACCTGGATGACCAGGCACAGCTTCCCGTTCTGCTTACTGATGACAGCGCAGTGGCTGAACTTGATGGTCTCAGCTCTCTTCTTGGGTCTTGCGATCTTGGCCAGGAAGGTCCCCGTAATGAAGATCTCAATCAGTGTGGTGATGACCAGCTGGGCAACCAAGAGGAAAATGGCGTGAGGACACTCCTCCGTGATGGAACGGACCCCGTAGCCAATGGTTGTCTGGGATTCCAGGGAAAAGAGGAATGCTCCCGTGAGAGAATCCACCTTCATAATGCAGGGCGTGTGGTTAGAATTCGGGTCCCCGAGTTCCAAGTCACCGTGAAGGAACGCTATGGCGTAGTAGACCACTCCAAACAGAAACCAGGTCATCACAAATGTGGCCGCAAACAGGGTGAGTTTGTACCGCCACTTCATGTCGATGACCGTTGTCCACAGGTCCTGAAGGTAGAGCAGATAGATGCCATCTACTTTGTCAATTCTCACATTGCTGTGTCCACTCTTGGACATGACTCGAGGTCTGTGGGCCTTGAGCCCGACTCCATTGGCGTGCTTCACCAGGGGGGCACTGGACATGCCAATGTGGATGGCATCCATTTTCAGGCTCCTCGGACTACCTAAAGAGATAACAAAGATGTGTCTTACCATGTTTTTGGTGTGACTTCCAGAAAGTAAAAAAGGTACTAGCAGAATCCGATTGTTACATTTTGGCTGCGACCTTCTACCACGTGCAATAGCTGCATTTTGTTACCATGTGGAGTAAGGTTTGGGTGCTAAGAGGTCCCTTGGTATCTGTGTAAGCTTTAAGTGTCAGTTCAACACAATCTGAAATCACATGGAAGAGAGTCTCAAGGAGGGATTGTCTGGGTCCAGTTGGCCTGTGGGTATGTCTTAATTGTGGTGGGAAGAACCACCCACTCTAAGTGGCACCATTACTTGGAAGTGCGTCCTGAAGTATAGGAGAGTAGAGAAAGTGGGCTAAGCAACTCTGCCATCCTTGCGCTCTCTCTCCAATGTGGATGTGATGTCTCCAACTGTACCAAACTCCTGTCTCTGTTACTTCCCCTCAATTATGAACTGTAATCTGGAATTTTGAGCTAAAATAAACGCTTTCTCCACTTGCTTGTATAAGTGTGGTGGGAGGTTGTGCCTACTGAGGTCAGAAGCCTGAAGAGTGATTGTGATGCCTGTCTTGGATGCCGGGAATGAACTCCAGTCCTCTGCAAGAGCGATAAGCTGTCTTAACTGCTGAATTGTGTCTTGGGAGCCCAGCTAAGTTGCTTTTGTCGGGGTATTCTAACATAGCACCAGGAAGCAAAGCTAAAACAGTTTCCAGGGGTCCTGTTTCTGCCCCCAACCCATGCATACAAAACTCTTGAGTGATCACGACTCCTCTAGGTAAGCAACAAATTATCTGCATGGGATCTGTGCGTCTTAGTCTCAGTACTTCAAACCTTGTCTAGACAATTTAGAAAACTTAACAGGATGAACATAACAGACAGAGAAGTAGCTACTGCACTGTCTGCTGGGGAGTCAAGAACAATGTCAGCATGTGCCCAGCGCAGGTGCAGCCGTGCCCAGTATCTTCGACCCTCAGTAGCTCAAACCTACAGATGGAGAACTCTGGAGGCAGAAGGAAAGATGAGTGTGGAGATGCCTAAGGAAGTGGAGCTGTGAAGGCCACCCTAGCTGGCTCGTGCCAACATGAGGGCAGCGGAGGAAGGGCTTGAGGCTTTGGGGGAGAGCTGGCATGACTGAAAGATGCCTCTGCAGCCGATTAGCTGTGTGGCTCAGCACAAACCTTCATCCTTTCTGGACCACAACTCTTTCATTTTTAAGTGGGAGTGAGTCCTTAATGCCTGTGTGGGCTCCCATCTCAGAACCAACTCCATCCCTGTTTGCTTTTTGTTACCTGGTGATAAAACACTGACCAAGAGCAACCTTTAGAGGAAAGAGTTTATGCCATCTTATGGGTTTACAGCCATCATGAGGAAAGCTGGGGCAGAAACTCAAGGCAAGAGCTGAAGCAGAGACTATGGAGGAACCCTCTTTACTGGCTTGCTTCCTCCGTCTTGCTTGACTACCTACCTTTCTTACACAGCCCACACCCTCCTGCCTAGCGGACGGCACTGCCCACAGTGGGCTTGGACCTCCAACATAAGTCATCAGTCAATGAAATGGCTCACGGATACGCCTACAGGTTAGTCTGGTGGAGGCGTTCCTCGATTGAGGGTGCTCTTTTCCAGGTAGTTGTGTCTGTGTTCCGTGGCCAAGAGCTGTGGGTGTCCTTCTCATACATGACAATTGTGATGGTCAGGTGAGCATCCAAACAAAGCCTTGTTCTAAAAACAGAATTGCTTTCTCTCGATGACACAAAAGGTTATGCGAATGCCTTACGAAATGTTACCAGCATTTATGTATAACCCGCTTTAATGACTTGCCATGATAATACTTAAAACTTAATTGACCAGATCCAGAACTGATCTTACATGTTAGATCAACCACCTATAAAATAATTTTGGTATAGCAATCGAGAATATTACTGCACACCTTCAGAGCCAAAGTGATATTAATACATTTTTAGACCTTCCTTTTGACTCACATACTTCAGAGCAATTCATTTGCCTCCCTCCCTCAATGAATAACTTACTATCTATAGTTTCTCCTGGTTCCCATGACATCTGGAAAAAGCCAACTTATCAAGCGACAAACGTCCCACTAACAGCAAGTAATTAAACTTTCCTAACATCTCGTGCAGGCTATTCTCAGACACGTCCCACCATGTCATTCTAGGTGTGATATTTAGGTATACACAAGTCTGCCCTGTTCTTTAGATCAAAATAGAAGCAGCCTGAGGAGTCTATTTTAAGAACAAATGTATGTAGGGTATCTAACATAACAACAGAAAAAAAATAAATAAATAAAAATTTAAAAACCTACCCAGAAGCAGCACTGGGCTCCCCACTCAGACCCAGGGAGGTTCTGCTCTGCCTCAACACTCAACAGCTGGAGGAGAACTGTGAGCACACAGAGCATCTTATAGCACCTGCCTGCTGCCTGAGATAGCTGACCCCGGTATTCCACGAAAAAAGATAACGTTGGCAATGATAGAGTAACTCAACCTGGCTGGAATACTTTTTTTAATCCTACCTCATTGATATTTTAAGAATTGGAGGGGAAACCCCCCTTTGAAAAGGAATATATAAAAATGCAGTGGTTTGTGATTCGGATGCTAATCTTTCTGGCAGTGGGGCATTGTGTCAATAAAAGTTTTACAATGGATGCAGACAGATCTTTTCATGGAAACAGCAGGGCTCCCAGTGGAGGCCAGCACCTGCTCAGGATGCAAAATGGAGCCACTGGGCCATTTAATCTTCCTGTTTCATTATAAAAGGCATGTCTCTTACTAAATATTCCTTACTGAAATTAGAATTTTTCTTGGAAAGTCACTGTTCTGATTTCACTGCAAAGAAAGGCCAAACTTGCATTACTCAGAGCTTTAACTTCTTGAAACCTGCTTCACCTTTCCTGGGATCTGTTAATTTAGAAGCCAGGGACATCGCAGGGAGCACGTACCTTCTTCCTTCTTGTGCCCCGGACTACACTTCTTAATTCATAATGAGAGAAGGGAAAAACAACCCCACTGAGGCTTGGAAAGAGCCTGCTGGCCTGCCTGAAATGGGGACAGGCTGGTGACAGGAGACTCATGGAAGATAAGCACAGCCTACATGCAAGTGACGGATGTACTTAGGAGAAAGACAGAGGAAAGAAAACGGTGCATGACCTCGCATGCCACGCAGTCCACTGAAACCAAAACAAGGTTTTCCAGGACAAGTGAGGCACGAGTGTCCTGCGCACGGAAAAGATGCTCGCCATACAGCATTCTGGGGGGGGACTGTGGACTGTGGGGCTTCTGTTTGTCCCGTGCCCTCGCTGGGGAGCTGACCTGGCCTGGGGTGAACAGTGTACTTTCCTGTTTCTGTGAGCGCTCCCTGGCTGTGAGCCTGAGCACCTGGTTCTGGGGTCAGTGGCCTGAGCCCTGCTTCCTGGCAGTCAGGGTTTGGGACCTGGGAGCTCTGCAAGGGCACAGTTCAGAAGGGCATGGTTCCCTTTCTGAGGACCGTGGGTCTCGGGATGGCCCAACTCCTCTGTCCTCCAACCCAGTCCCCGGTCGAGTACCCTCTGCCCTCCAAACCCTCCTCTGCTACCTGGTCACTCACTCTGTAAGTCAGGAATCTTCTGCTGGGCAAATGGCACGTCCTCGCTCCCCTTCACCCACCTGGCTACCATGGGGTCCTGCTATGGCCTGGAAGAAAGAGGACAGACACGTGCTGTTTACAAGTAGGTCCAGAGCACCCAGCAGAACTGGCCCCTGAAGATCCCCTCAAGGCAACAGGTGTGGCATTTACCTTCAAATCCCTGGCCATCTGGCACAGTGCCCAGTACAGGCTAAATGGCCCAAAACTTTCAAGAATGAAACCGTTGCTACCACCACAGCCTTGCTATGAATCCAGCCCCTGGAGGGAGCTCATTGACAAAAGGCGCTGGAGAGAAAGGGTCAGCCCACCCCCACCGGGGCCACAGTGATCTGAGCAGGCAGCAGGAAGGGGAAGTGCAGAGGAAGTAAACAGCGCACACTGGAGGGGGAGAGTCCAGAATAGCCCCACTGGAAACGCATCGCTCCTGTTGACTCAGAGAGAGAGGTAAAGAGGATTGTCAACACTGTCTTGGAGAGTGGCAGACCATAGAGAAGACAGAAGCCTAGAGGGGAAGGCTCGGCTGGTGCTGGGGAGGAAGGAGGTGCAAAGGCTGTGGGAGACACAGCCATGCTCTTCCCAATACACAAAATTCCCGGTCCTCTCTGCTCTGTGTGACCTGGTGTAAACTCAACTCAAGGTGCTTCGCATTCTTCTTTTCTGAAATAGCGTGTGGTGTGTGATTTGCCAGTCATCTATCAACCAGTTATCAATCGTCTATCATTTTGATTTTATCTACTATCTATCATCTACTTATAAGCTGTGCCACAGTACCTATCAGATAACCTATTAATCTACTAACTATCTGCGTTTCACCTACCACCTGGCTACTACCTTCGTCCTCCATCCGTCCACCTTGCTTGTTATGCATCTTTTTCTATCAATCTTTAGACCCGTGTATGGGCCTCACTCAGGTACACAGTCTCCTTATTGCTGATCAGCCATTATATAGTTGATATAGCCCCTCCAGCTAGCTCCCTGAGCCTCCTCCAGAACAGATCTCAGTGTGTCCACTGGTTGGTTGGAGGGCAACCCCTTGGTCCTTGCTCTCTATGCCCAGTATCCTGCCTTGTACCCATCAGTTTGGCGGTTTGTTTCATTGACTTTATACATCATGACATTCTCTTGATTTACTTTATATGTTTTCTGCAGCCTCCTTTCAAATTGTGTGCTTCTCGGGTGCTGGAGAGATGGTTCCGTGGTTAGGAGCACTTGCTGCTGTTTCAGAAGACCCGAGTTGGGTTTTCTGCACCCACAGGGCAGCTCACAGCCATCTGTAACTCCAGTTTCAGGCTTTGGATGCCCTCTTCTGGCCTCCAAGAGTACTGCATGCACACTGATGCCCATAAACTCAAACATACACATTAAATAAATACACAGCATTGAAAAAAAGAAATCTGCTTCTAGCATTCCCATTTTAGTTTTAATAGCATAGCCTTTGATTTTTTTTAGTGGTTCTACAATCCACATGGCTTATCTTCTGCTGAGACATCAATAGTTTTCTACAAGCTAAATATGGGTAGGAAGACAAAAAGGCATTGCCATGTGATTCCCTGTCTCTTAATCTCCAGATAGACAATACTCCCATAACCATATGCACAGTGTTGGTCTCTGGAAGTAACATTTAGTTTCCCAGGTTTTTCATGTTATCAAAGCTTACAGATTGGAATCATCATTGCAGCGTATTATTTACGTTTATTTTATGGGTATTTGTAAGTCATGTAGACTATAGAGTACATGTATATTATGTACTGTCAAATGTATGCCAAATACGTTATACAATTTATATTAAATACTTATCATATTACTTATTTGCACAGTGTCAATAATTCTAGCTAAAATTAATCCACACAAATTATAAAAATATTTTATTTATATTTTGGCCTAAATATATATTATAAAATAAATAATTCTGGCCAAAATTTAGTACAGAGATATTTTTAGCATTCACAGTTTTCACCCATCATTTTTGCTAGCCCACTCCTGTTTACACAGTACCTTTTTCCCCCAGTTCTCAAAAATAGGATCTGCTACCTGCCACAGATACTTTCCTACAAAAACAAACTCATTTAAGAATCCCTTTCCCTCCCAGTTAGCACAGCTTTGGGACTTCCTGAAAGTTTAAAGTTATTTCTAATTGGATATTGTAAGTTTCCTGTGTTTTCATCCTGGGAAAACATCATGTTGTACTCAACAAGGCAGACAGACAAGGTGGGTATGCCAGCAAAAAAAAAAAAAAGAAAAGAAAGATTCATCTTTCCCTTGATGGGAACTACCTGCTTTTCAATCAGGTCTCTCGAGTCCCCATCCCATAGCTCGCAGGGGAGTGGGAGGTGCTGGGGAGCAAACCTGACTCAATCCGTACCTTGCTTTTCTGGACTAAGGAAATGTGAAGGCTCTGACTTAAACCGTGACGACGTGTAGCTTCTTATTGATATGAAAAGTTTCTTGAAAAGCTTTCTTGGACATCAACTGCTTCTGACACTGAGGTGTGTGTGTGTGTGTGTTTCGATAATCTACACGCCCAGAGAGTGCCGAGTTTAAATGTCATGTTAAGTATACGCAGGCTTAAATATTAAGTAGGACAAAATGTTTGACAAGAATCTGTTCGGGGTTCACTGAACACAAAGGGTTTAAAAGTAATTGAAAATAAAACCAGCCAGGCTTACTGTCCTTTGGACCCTGTGATAAGTCACACAAACACACACCAGGAGATCTGTGCTACAGCCTTGTACCGAGTTCCTCTCTCCCTCTCTCCTCTGCAAAACCATCTGCCATTCACTTCAAAGACTGGCTGGCAGAGTTCCCAACCCAGTTTAACTTCACCAGCATGGGGCAGGGCACCCATCGCCTTGCCCTTGCACACCAGCATATTCACGAACTGGTTTCCCAGGTCAGTGATCTAGACAGGTGGAGCTGTGGCATCCGGTTACTGTGTGTGATTGGATGTTGACTCCAGTTATTCCCAACATTTCACTGCTGGATCCCATAAAGGATCCTGACCTAGGCCTTTGGGCTGGCTGAGCGGAGAGGTCATGTGACTTTTCTGAGCCCGGGTCTTACGATGCACCTGGGCTGCTCTTCTGGGGGAGAGGGAGGAAGAAGATGCCCAGGGTTGGACTGTCTCAGAGCGGCCGCTAACTTGTAACAGGCAAGAAGGGTCACTTGCGTGAATCATGGAGGTTTTGGAGGTCTGGGTTCCAGAGACAAAACCTAGTGAAAACTGGCACAGAGAAGCCCTCACTTCGGATTCCATGCTAGCCTAAAAATACGGAATCCAAAGAAAGGCATAGAAGTCTGAAATCGCCCTCGTGGGACCGCCAAATGCTCCAAATGTGGTCTAAGATGAGAATTTGGAGCAGAGAAATGACTGCAGTCTAACCTGACGCGTGCAGGAAGATGGCTGTGTCTGGTCTCAGAAGGAGGTCATTTCAAAGTCAGCACTTAGGTACAAGGCACAGGTGAATCTTCAGAAGGTGGCACATAGGAGACCCACTGCTCCATTCCAAACTTTCTTTGATCTGCGGATCTGATGTCTCTGTGACACGAAATGTCCTGGGTCTTTACCTCTGTGCCACCAACAGCTTTGGTTTCAGGAGGGGGCTTTTTAAAGCAACATCATTTTTATCTCATCGTTCCCTCTACCAGCAGAAGAAAAAACAATGTACTTCCTAAGTGGGGAGCTTAAGAGTGGAGAGATTAAGTAATTTATGCATATACGTTCAGCCAGGAGGCAGCAGATCTTGTCCAGAGAACCAGCTCTGTCTACCCTTGGCATCGGCCTCCTAACTATGACACCATCACAGGGACATGGTGATACCTGCCTTTTCTTGGTGACTTGTGACAAAACTGTACACTGCATGGTTTCCCCGTCATAGAGTAAGCAGACATCCCTGACTCATCACTTATGCCCTCCCAGCCCTTATATAGGCACCGTATCTGACCCTCATGTAGAGCCTAACACAGTTACTACTGTTACTGCCGCATTCCTGATGAAGGCTCCAGCTCTGTGTCTGTGAGCCCTCTAGCCACTGGAGGGGTCTGGAAGGAGGAGAATGGCCGGTGTAGAGCCAGAAGGTCCAAAGGTCTAAGCTCCTAGGTGGTGCCATTGCTGCAAATCTTGAGGTCACACTTGGAGAACAGAGTCTACACACAAGTTACAGAGAATTCGGGGAAGATAGGCATAGTGGGGAAGTGGCAGGAAGCTGATCGGGGTCAGAGTACCACATGGGACTGCCAGGAAGTCGCAGCTGTCCTTGAAATGTGCCCAGAGCATGGAAGCTCAAGTGGACTGTCTCAGAGAATCAACAATGATGACGAAGAGCTGGAGAGGTTTGGATGGGGAACACTCCGTTGAAAATTACCCCAAGTCTCTTGCTTACATAAGCACCATCCTATAGAGGCCCTCAGTTCCACACTGAATAAGAACTCTGGAGGCCTGACCTGCAGAGATAGCTGGACTCCAGGGATGGGTACCCAAGCATAGTCCGACTCAAGGCAAAGTAAAGTTAAAGGCATTTGTAGCAAGTCCAGCTTGGATGTTTTGTTAGTTAAGGCCAGGCTGCTACAAGCTGAGAACGCTACAGAATCACGTGAGAGATATGCATACATCCATATCCTTCCTATGCTCTGCCATTGTGGGGCCAAGTGTTAGCTCCTGTACCACGAGGGGTGTGCAAGCACTCACTCATACCATACCTGAGCAGAACATCCAGCCTTGGTCTGACATTTGGAAGCTGTCTAGGGAATACTGATCTGGTTCAGACTGCCCAGATCTAAAGAGGATCCAAGAGTGTGAAAGACTCCTCAGCCAGCGGCTAACTGGCTTCAGGCCGGAACACAATAGTGCTTCCCAGGCCTCTCCATCAGCAGAGGTCACTCCTGGTTAACATGACAAGTCTCTAGCTGTCCACCTCACTGGATTATGAACACAGGAGGCCTTGAAGTGTATGCACCTCTCAATCGCAGCATCAGCCTCCCTCAGGGACCTTGCTCTTCTCCCGTGGGTCCCACCTCTAAGCTAAAAAACCCAAACTTCTGGAGGTGCTTCCCAGGAGCTCGAGCCTTAAAAGGAACTCAGTTTCCCAAAAGATTGCAGGGGTGTCTTGGAGAAATTTATCCTTTACCCTGTGACACACAGGAAAAGCAACAAATGTCCCTTCAATGACTAAAGCCCAATTTTGCAACCCATGAGACCCTGTCAGGAGCCCATTTGCCTCTGTGGCCAAATATTGAGCTGTCTTCCTATGTCTTTGTTCCGCTATTATTCTTTCAAATTCCATAAGTATTAAAAAAAGAGCTCCCTCCCTTTCCATCCTTAAATGTGGTTTGCATAGTTGTTCCCTTTTTCCTCAATGCAGATGCCTTCTAATTTCTTTTTCATTCCATAGAATGTCAACCTCTTCTCTCCCCAGCCAGGACAAGTCTAAACGGATACCACGCTCAGCAGACTCATTTTCCATTCTCCATGGCAAAGAATCTGAGCCCTAGAGTAAGTCAGAGCTATCATTTGCTGTGTATTTTTGTAAAGACAGTTTAATTTTAGGCTCCTTATTTGCAGGAGAGCTAGCTAACCCAAATAAAACATTATACATCTGTCTGTTGTTACGAGTGACCAACTTCAGCTGAACATTCTTCCCTAATAACAGCAGGCTTTCTTATAGACTAGGGACGACGTGCAGCAGCTAGGAGCAAGTGGAAATTTCCTTTGGTTTACCACCCTCGGTCTCGCTTGCTCCAACATGTGAAGAACGCGGGTAATAGGCATCCTCTCCCCTTTAATCACAGCGTGGCTTGGACATGCATTGTTGTGAGGTGATTGGTGAATCAGGGAAATTTATGTCTGGGGGAAAAAACAACAAGGAGAAGAGTGTTGTGTTAACGTTCCAAAATGTTCTCCTCAGGGAACACGTTTCTCCCTGTCTCCCAGTCCCGCTTGCTGCTCTTGTCTAGATCAATTCAAACGCTGGGAAGAAGATGGATTAGCAGTTCTATTTGGTGAAGGAAGAGAAGGCAGAGCCTTGGGGATTGTTTGACCCAAGTGTGTTGGAAGAAGGCGTTTGTTTCTGCAGACAGATTGGGGGAGAAACAAACATTTTATATCATGTGTTTTGATGAGACTGCAAGCTGGGTGCAGTTGGAGCTTTCAGGGAGGAAGGCAGCAAGTGTGGAGGGAATGAGGAGATGACTTCCCTTAGTTCTTATCTTCTTAAGACTCGGGAAGGACTGAGCGTGTGCTGCCTTCTCGCCATACATCCTTATGTAATTTACAACACTTCGGATTGATTTCCCTAAATAAATCTCCCAAGTGAACTCGCTGGATGGGGAGCCTCTATTTAAGGTGATGAAGGCTTCTTTGCCTTCACAGGAAGCATCTTGTAAATGTA
>NC_022010.1:68829563-68836320 GCF_000317375.1 Microtus ochrogaster
GAGTTCAATTCCCAGCAACCACATGGTGGCTCACAACCATCTGTAATGAGGTCTGGTGCCCTCTTCTGGCCTGCAGACACACACACAGACAGAATATTGTATACGTAATAAATAAATAAATATTTTTTTAAAAAAATCTCAGCCCTTTGGCAGTTAGCTAGCCTTCATCAGTAAACAGGGACAGAAGATACACTGATGTCATCTGTACTTAATTAAATGGAGGGTGTTTGGCTCAGTTTTGGTCTTGTTAGGGTTGCCGGATATGATATAAGATGCTCGATTAAATCTGAATTTCAAGTGGATTGCATATACTTTTTATTATAACTATGGTAATATTTAATAATAGTATTCATATACTAAAATTATTCATGTTTTATCTGAAATGCATGTATATGTGCTCCCTATATATGTATATATGTGTGTGGACATATAGATAGCACACTGGTCTTTATTTATATGTGTTAAATCCTTTTTATTTATTTTTTTTTTGAGACAAAGGTTTCTTTGAAGCTTTGGTGCCTGTCCCAGAACTAGCTCTTGTAGGCTGGCCTCGAACTCCCAGAGATCCGCCTGCCTCTGCCTCTCAAGTGCTGGGATTAAAGGCATGCGCCACCACCACCGACCGGCATATGTGCTAAATCTCATACCCTTAGGGAGGACAAATCTACCTTCCAGAGTAGATTGGAAGGACAAAACATGTACATACCAGGTTTTATACATAGACAGTGTTCTTAGAAGAACAGTATCTTGGTACTAGGAACTCTGAAAACAAACGCAGGCATTGTGGCATTGAGGAATCAGGAGGTAGCCGTTTCCTGAATGATTCTCAGAAATGACCTGGAAGCTGGTAGTCTAGTCCTATCTTTTGTTTGTTTGGGGGATGGTGGCATGTGCCAGCATGCCAGGTTCATGCAGCGCTCGGACTTAAACCCAGAACTTTGCACACGGTGGTGAGCTTTCCACCAACCGAATCACATTCCCAGCCGTGGTCTTACTTTTGAAAATTTGGCTCAGGGGTTCTGAACCATTTTGTTTTGCTTTTCAGGACAGGATTTCTCCGTACAACAGCTCTAGCTGTCCTGGATCTCACTCTGTATATGAGGCTAGCCTCAAACTTCTTCTGCCTCCCAACTGCTGGGATTAAAAGGTGTGTGCCACCACACCTGGCTGTGAACCACTTTGTGTATTATGGTCTTTTTTGGTGACACACAATTGCCTTCTCGGAGTATAGCATTTAAGGAGATAAAGACAAACCATGGGGTCACCAGCAACAGCATCGCTGTACAGTCCTGAGTAAGTCATTGTGTAAAAGCCATTTTTTCTTCCCCCCCCCAGCATTTTTTTTATTTATTTATTTATTTATTTATTTATTTATTTATTTATTTATTTATTTATTTAAGATTTCTGTCTCTTTCCCGCCACAGCCTCCCATTTCCCTCCCCCTCCCCAAATCAAGTCCCCCTCCCTCAGTCATTAAGCGAAAGCTATTGCTCTGAGTGCAGTGAACAGAAATGGCCATTAAAGTCACTGGGAAGCCAGCAGAGTGTTGGTGTGTGGCTGTGATAGGGTCACTGCGGGAGCTGTTATACCTGTAGTCTACTGCACACATTGAGAGTAAAGAAGACAGAAGTTTGTATGAGTAAAGTCACTGAAAATAAAGAGTTCCCTTTCTTCCCTCCTCTGAGACCCTCTCTCGTTCACCAGGCATGGGGGCCTGGGTTCAGATTAAGTTATACATCCTAAATACAAAGGTTCTGGTAATGTCAGTCGACCGAGTCCAGCCTTCTCTACTTACTTTCCTCAAAGACACAGAGGTCTAATGTATTATTTACATTATAAATATAGCATGAATCCTTGCTGCCAAATGTGATCATCTGATTTCACTTTGTGGGACATGCGTGGTAGAGGGAGAGAACCAGCTTCTGTAAGTCATCCTCTGGCCTCCACACTTATACTATGGCACTTACACACACCCACGTGCGTGCACACACACACACACACACACACACACACACACACTCACTAAAAATGTAGCAAAAACTTTTAAAATAAATAAATAACCACAATTAATCTCCCTCCCAACACAACGGCACACACCATATCAGGATGGACATTATGTCAGTATCTTGCACTCACACCCAAGGGATGTAGTCCAACATCCACTGCTCTAGAAGCCATGGCACCCTGTCCTCTGACGCGCAAACAGTGGAGGAAATGACAGAAAGCGGCTGAGAGCCGTATGTCGTCATTGCTTTTCAAATGGTGCATGGTGTTTCTGAGAACCAGGGAGCCGCCGCTCTGGCTAAGGAACCACGGAGCCCCACACAGCTTAGATGACCATGGTTGCAGCAGAGCTCTCTCCAGGAAGGAGCAGACATACTCTTCCTGCAGGGCGCGTGGGCACACAGAGCAGCTCCTCACAATTTTCCAGTGACTCCCACTCCCCGTGGGGCAGGTCCCAAGGAACCTTTAGAAGGCACCGTGCCACCGCTCAGGCCTCGCTCCGGCTCTCATTCCTCAGCTTTGCTCTCTTTAGGATGAGGCTGGCTTCCAGCTCGATGCTGGCCTCTTCCAGAGCAGCTCAGTGCCCTCAGGGCTCCATGTCTGGGAACGCTTGATTCTTTCCAAAAGGTTCTCCTTCCTTCTGCTGTTGGCTCGTCCCACATCTCCTTCAGAAGTCAAGCTGAGCATGGCATCCTCTGTCCTTAAAGATACACTGAGCACTGTAGCATGAAGACGGAGTACTCACTGTGTTCCTGTTGACACTACCTGTGAAGCTTTGGACAGATTCTTAACCCTTCGGAGACTTGGTGTCCTCAAGTACAGAATGGAGGGATGATAAGACCCGGCCCCCAGAGACTGTTAAAATCCGTCTACCGTATCACATGTCACAAGAGAATTCACTGTCAATTAGAGACTCCCAGTAGAAGGAGCACACAGACCACTGGCCGTGAGGAAATTTCATTCACCACAGAGGAGTGCGGAGAATTCTATCTGAATCTACAAAGTTCTCATGGGTTCACAAGAACCATCACCTGCAGCATCTAAAATCACACAGAGGAACACCTGCGACAGGCTGAAAAGACATTTCATTCCTTCAGTGTGTGTTCATCCGCAGCAAGCACTTACTGTGTAGCTGAGTGCCTTGTGGACCCATCAGGGAAGACAAGTCGCTAGCTTTGTCCTCTAGAACAGGATGGGGAAGTGAGGCCTTGCACAGTCATCAGGCAGCCATTCAAAAACAAACCTGGGTGTGCTGGGGAGGGAGTCCAGGCTGGAAGACAGAAGAAAGCGTGGGCGTATGGTGTGGTGTGTTCTAGTCTGGGGTTCCTGGAAGGTTTCCCAGGGAGGGGTGAAGAAACAGAACAACTTCTGGTCAGGTGAGAACCGGTGTCTGTGGCAACAGCCCTGGTAGATGGAGCTCGGTACCTTCCAGAAAGGAAGGCAGGTATGGGGAGGCTACAGGGTCCAGGTGAGAAGTTAGGAACTTGGGAGCTTTTTGAGATCTGTCATGTCTTCATCTCAGGAAAACGAGGAACTTCTCGGGTTTTATTCAAAGGAAAATCAAGATTTAACATGCTCACCGGGTGCTTGCTTTGATACCATAGAGAACGGTCTGGCAAACACAGCTCCTGACATCCTAATTAATTAGCCCCTCCAGTCATTCAAGCTGAAATAACCACTGAGGTGTAGCCCAGGCTGGGACCAGCTGCTTGAGAGAGGCGAGAGCCTGTGAGCTGAGGGCTCCCGTGGAGTCAGCGGGTGTCTGGGGCACAGCTAGGGTGACACAGAGGAAGAGAAGGTCTCAGAGAGGATAGGAGAGGGTCTCATCCTGTAGTCCAAGCTGGCATCAGACTCCCAAGGTGGACCAGGCTAGCCTGAACTTATAGTAACCCCCCTGCCTCTGCATTGCCAGTGCTGGGATAACAGGCATGCACCACTCTGTCTGGTTCTAATACGCCTTTCCCAAGGCGGTCGGCAGGGCTGAACACACAGTGTGCTCTCCCTCTCTCTGCCTCTCCAGGTAAGATTAAAGTGAGATGCTTTACGACTCCAACAGTTCTCATCTCTTCAAAGGAAACACAATTAGAAAGGATTTCCAACCAGACTTTCCATTTTATGCTGTTAATCTGAAAATTCAATTTCCCCCCGGCACGGCTCATTCTCGGTCCGTCCAGATATTACTGTAAACGAGATGTGCTTACCGTGTCCATGGGAGAAAATTTCCACACCCTACCACAGCCAAATCTGTGGAATCATTTACTCTCAGACATGTTCCAGTTGTGCAAGTCCAAGAGCCTAGTTTGCAGCGAACAGTGAGGACTATTATTTTCTGTTCGCTTGAGGCTTCCTCTAATTGGCTGAGGAGTCTGCGCTTGGCCCGGAGGGGTTGCTGATACAGCAGATTCCTGCCTGATGCCTTTGCTCAGGCAGGTCAGTCACTCCAGAGACCTTTCCACCTTGCAAACTCCTCTTTGCTCCTCACAGCCCAGCTGACTAGCACTTTCTCTCCTTCCTCTCCTCGGCCTTTTGCACCTCGCGTGGCAGCTTCACTCTGCTGCTATCCATCTCTGCTCTGGAATGCGTCTTTTCTGCTCAGAGATGCGTTCTAGATGGATGGGTGCTCAGCTCATCATATGTGGGCGTGTGTGTGTGTGTGTGTGTGTGTGCGCGCACACTCGCACTGCATGCAGGTATGTGGGTGCAAGTGTGTGCAGATCTGTATGACATGCAAAGGTTGATGTTGTATGTCTTCTTCAGTCACTATTCATCTTACTTTTATTTATTTATTTTTTTCCAGGCAGGGTTTCCCTGTGTAGCCCTGGCTGGCCTGGAACTCACTCCATAGCCCAGACTGGCCTTGAACTCACAGAGATCCACCTGCCTCTGCTGGGATTAAAGGCATGCACCACCACCACCTGACCTTCTTACTTTTTGACACAGTCTCTCACTGAATCCAGAAGCATGCTGATTCAGCTCTCTGAGCCGGTCAGCAAGCCCAGGGATTCTCCTGTCTCTACAGGAATTTTAGATTCAATCATTATCCCAGTTTATTTTTATGTGGGTCCCGGGGATCAAATCGGGTCTCTGCGTTTATGTCACAAGCTCTTCACAGAGTGAGACCTCTACCCAGCCCTTATCACACATGCTAAAGATAAACCTTGACACATATGAGGGACTTAACATTTAAGAGAGGACCAAGGGGGGCAGAGGTGCTGTCCGAACGAACTCAGAGACCCCTGGCTCATAACCAGGCCTCTTATTTACAGACACCGCACCCAGTGCTCCAGCTCAGTGAGAGCATGGGTCCACAGCTAAGCACGTGCGGGACCCTTCACCCACAGGAACCATCAACCGGAAATGAAGATCTAGATTTCATATGTTGATTGACAGCACAAGCACATGCTTGGAGAGGAAATTATCTGTATATTCCTCATATTAATGGGCATCAGTGCACCCAGCTTGGCCTGATGAAAGTCTCTCTATGATGATCGTGCACGCGGTGTGTCAATCAGCTCATCAGAGAGCCAGGTTCTACATAGTGTTCTGCCTGCTTAGCCGAGGGGTCTCTAGTGTGGCGAAGTATAATGCAGGTGGATATAGACATGAAAAATATTGATATTATATATAAAATATATAATATAAACAGTGACTCCTATTCAGCCTTACTTTATCCCTTTAAATGCTTATACATGGTATGTAGTTTTACGTGGACACACATGTCCACTAAAATAAGAATCTTTATACACCATACATGTGTGTCCCGAACCTTGGTTGGGGGAGATGAATGATCATAAATATTTTAATCATATGTGTATGTGTATTTAGTATTGTTTGTTTGAGACAGGGTCTTGCTATATAGCCTAGAACATTCTGGAACTGAACTCATGGTGTTCCTCCTTCCTTTGCCGACTGAAAACTGGGATTATAGCCCTGAGCTTCTAAGCCTGTTGCATTCACACGGCTTTAGAGATCAATAATCATTGAGTTTCAAAATATGCACACATTTCCTGGGGATCACTTAGCATGAAAATTCTTATTCGGAAATTCTTGGCTGAAGTCTGAGGATCTTCAGCTCCCACTGCCTCATGTGAGGCCAATCAGGGTTGAAGGGCCACAGCTCACACTGTGTAGGGGTGAGCAGGGGTTCTCCTCTGAACCATAGGACAGATGGCACAGGAAGGGGCCCAAGTGGCTGACTTCCCATTTTTCCTGTGGGTGGCAATCACTAGTGTCACCCCAAGCATAAAAGAGAAGATATGGGTTATGTCAACCCATAAATTATGGTACAGGGAAACAAAGGTTCGCTTTGCCATATATCATGATAGGGAGGGCCCTGAGGGAAACCTGCTTCAGCTGACAGCATTCCCTCTGAGAAAATGCTAGGCCCGAAAGCATCATTTGTACCTCATGAGGCTGTGTTACACAAGGGTCCTGTGGTCAGCAACTCCTTCCCAGCTCTGGCTTTAATCTAAAAGCTTTTCTGCTGGGAAACATAGCTGGAGACTGAGGTCTTGACCACTCCTGGTCACGCAGCTCCTGTGGGACTCACACTAAGCTGGGGTTGCTGGGGTTGCTGAGTCAGGACAGGCATCTCTGGCTTGGTCACCCTGACCATGATGGCTGCAGAAGGCACCAGATGAGATTCACACTGTGAGGGAGGGGACACAGGGCCTCTTCATCCAAAATGAGAGGAGGAGCAACACACAGGCGCGCGCACACACACACACACACACACACACACACACACACACAC
>NC_022010.1:68836655-68845273 GCF_000317375.1 Microtus ochrogaster
TGGGTTCTGGGGGCTCAAATGCAGATCTTTATGCTTTCAAGGCAAACACTTAAGGAACTGAGCTATTGCCCTAGGCCTGAAAATAAGTTTTAATTACTGTATGTGCTCTACTGTGGAAAATAACATGGGATTAATTGCCTAGGTCCACAGCTCACAGAAGCGGAGACACAGCATCTAATCTTTTGATGTCTGAGAGGGTGATATTAAGGTGGACAAAAACCATGGATGATGGAACTGGCAAAAGAACACTAAGTTTCCTGGTAGAAATGAGTTAACTCTTATAAAGCTGGTCGGTCAGTGTCCATATTCTTGCTTGGATCTGTCCTCAGCCCTGTTACAGACAAGAGACCCCACTTTAGAGGTGGATCTGGGACTGGACTGTGGTTGACAGCCCTTGGTGGTGCCTCCACGTTAGTTCTGTGTGCCCTACGACTTCTTGTTGCTCTTGTCACTGCCAGACCAACAGACCAGGGCATGAAAATAGAACCCAAGATGCCTGTCTTGGAGCTGTGGGGACTGCCAGTAAGGTAGGAGGGAGGACTCCTGGGCCTTCCATAGGACACCCAACAGAGGTTCTGTTCACGCTGTCTCAGCTCTGGGTCCCCTCCCGTCCTTAACAGATCAGACTTCTGTCTTTTCCAGCTGTTTAGTCCTGGTCCTCCCAACAGAATGAACTTGGCGATCCCCTAGACACCGCCAGCTCCCTTTATAGTTCTGAAAACTTCCAGTCATCTCTGGGTGTGTGCCGTTCTGGTGAAACTCCAACAGGCTCATACTTGAGGTCCCTGTCTCAAGTCATCTTTGTTCTAGAATATTCTACGTAGTGAAGCTGCAGCGTCCCTCTAAAACCCCAACTGTCTACATGAGAGCTCTCTATTAATCAAAACATCACTCCTGACCTTTTGAATGTGGATCTACAGTTGACCCTACTTGCCTGGCTTTGGCTCGAGAAAACAGTTGCACTAGATTATTAAGGGAATTATGACAAGTAAAAAACACACATGCTCCAGTGTAGAAGCAAGCACTTCATCCTCAGCACATAGGATAAGAAAAGGAGTCAAGGAGAGTCATGCTCAGGCTGTGTGGGCCAACGATTGCGATCTGTGAGCTGGGGGAGGCCACGGCCCTCAGCAGGGTGTGGTAACCCGTCCCTTTGCTTGCACAGATTCCCCACGGGCTTGTTGTGTGGGGCACATTCAAGTTTTGCATTTTCAAACTTCCTACAACTTTCTTTTAAGCGTTTTAAGTCCTCTGTTAGTAGATACTTCTGGTCCCAAACCCATCACTTTATCCTTTGATGACAATAGCTTCACACTTGAGGTTCCTGTCTCAGGTTATCTTCCTTTAAGAATGTTCTACCTTCTGCTACCTCAGAGGTTCCTGTAAAATCATATGCTGCCCAGATCAGCAACATCCACTATCTTCTAGTCAAAAGCTCACTCCTGGGCTTTTGGACGTGGTTATGAGAGCCCACCTGCTAGCAGGCTTTGACACCGAGCATTCCCCAGCCCTCTGCCTACACAAGCTGAGTGACTCACAGCTGTCTTGATGAGCTGGCTCTGTTGATAACAATGCCTTTCACCTTTCGCCATGGTCTCCCTTCTGCAAAACCTGCCTCCCTTTGCCTTCCGTTTTTTTCTGATTTTGTTTTGAGACACTGATCATTCCAGGCAGGTGCTTTTCTTAGTTGTGGTGATGGATTCAGCATTTCCCTCCATGTCTGACCCGAGACCCCTTAGCTCCCCCTGTGGAATGGTTTGCTTCCATGCCTGTGTGTGATAAGATAATTAGCAACATGAGAGGTGAGAGTGTCCACGCGTCCAGCGCTGTGTTGGCAGGGAACATACTTCTGAGTCCAAATTTCAGAATGACCGGTGAAACTCTGATAAAAATAAGTCAATGGAGACCAAGATAAGTTTAAGAGTTGGCCTGAGATTATGTCTAGACCACGGTCTGTCTGTTTTCAATGCCAGCCCTCTGTCCATCATAGCTCAGGGGTTCCCAATGGAGTGTAAACTAAATATACTATATATACCTGGGCCCAGGACACAGTGGGGCTGCAGTGTGTGTTGAGTGTGTGCATGTATGAAGAAAAGAAAAGGAAACGTGAATCTGCCATTGTAGAGCAGTATCCCAGCGTCTTATAGTGAATGCTTCTGCATATCAGCTGCAGGTAGGAGCTGAGTCAAGGGACTCTCCGCTTCTGGCTTCTGTACCATGCATACTCTTTGCTGATGGAGGATGTCAGCATTGCCTGGAGGCTACAGTGTGATGTTATCGAGGGGGACGTCATCAGCCTTTCCCTTGAACCTACTATTAATCCATGTTCTTTGAACAGTCCCTTGGTCTTACAAGTCAGGCACAGAAGTCCATCTCCCTTCCTTGGGATCTATAGCTCCATAATCTTGTTTCAGCTCCTGCACATCTGTTCCCGTGCCTGCTTCTCTGTTCTTTTTGAAACTATCCTGGTGCAAAACTACATGTCTTCTCTGCAAATCATTTTAACATGTTGACCGCTGTTTCTCGGGCTACAGCGGACCTTCTTCATGCCACCCCCATTTTACTGTCAATTTTTCTAAAATGCAAGAACAGTTTCTTAAAAATGAGAACCTCTGTGTGGGTAGAACCTGCAACCCCCATCCCATTCTACCCCTGGTTCAAACCTCATTGCTCCTCATTTCCTATTTTATGAAATGTCAGCTCTGAACCCAAATTGCAGGTTTCTTTCATCTAGCCCCCTGCCATTTTGGCCGTATCTCTGGAGTTTCCTCTCACAGTCCAGATCACCTTGGCTCTTTCAACCTGTTCCTTCTATTGTCTTCCCTGTGTGAAGAGCCAACCGTTCTGATAGCAAGTCCCTTGAGGCTGAAACCAGTGCTTGTTTTCCCCGCCTCCCAGCACAGAGTCAGTAAAGAGTTCTCCATTTCCTTCACCACTGCAGTTGTGACGCCACCTACCTTACTCCTGTAGCCTAAAGCTCCAGAGCATTTGTGCCCCTCCCTTCCGGATGGCACATGGGTTGGGCTGAGTTCCTCCTGTGCTCTCAGCAACAGACCCTGGCATAGGATAAGTCTCTAAAACTGTTTTATGACTCATGACTCTAGAATGTGTGAGCACACGAACCAGGAAATGGATCATTAGTCAGTTCATAAGATGAAACATAAATTACCATCAAAGGCACGACCAAGAGCACTTGAGTGGTTCCTATGCCCTTATCACTGCATGCAAAGTTTTCTAAATTGTTGACTTTGAAATGTTCTGCCCTTGCACATTGTTCTGTCTTTCTAGGAAATGGGTTTTCATGCTTTTAAAATCCCCCGAATTAAGATGCATATGTGTTTATCTGTCTTGGCTACTCAGACACTCCTGAAGGTGTCACTGATGTTCTGAGAGAGCACACGGGCATTTAGAGGTAGCTGGGAGGTTTCGACTAGAGAAAGCAACAACTTTCACATGCAAACCAGGTCATTGTTCACTTAGGCTACATACCCCACCAAAAGCACACCTGCATAAAATTACCACAGGAAATACCGCTACACTCACGGATGACCATGGAAACAGTTTAATCAACAAGATAAGAAACTTTAAGAAGCTCAAGAGTTCAACTTGGGAATCATGTCAAGGTCAAGGGAGAAGGAGGGAAGGCTATTGGTCTGTTGGGTGGGTCCTCTTAATGCCCTTCAATTCTTTCCACCACCCACCCGAGTATCACTTTTTATCTCCGGCATTTATTTCTTAAAGTCAAAGGGGGATTTTGACCTCTTAGTCATCAGAAATGGGACCTATTTTTAAATATACAAGTATCACTCTCACTTTAAAAACACTCTAGGAAGGCGGGAGGGTGTAGAAACCTTATACACAGTTTAGGACTGAAAGTTATGACATGAAACTTTGAGCTTTGGTGAAACTCCTTACCCCTGCCTCAAACTCTGAACTATGGTGCCATTTTCTTGGAAATTACTGTCTTTTCCAATTAGGCCTCACCTCCAAAACATTCATTTGTTGGCTCATTCATTCTGCAAGCATTTAATACTTTTTCTGTCCTTTAGATATATAAAGATGAGTGTGATAAGGTTCAAACACTCAAACATACCCCATCAGATAGAGATACCCTGTATGTCATTGTTTTTATACCCAGCACAGCAGACTCTTCATATCTAAACAGTTCCCATTTACTCGTGGATGCTTATCCATTACTATGATAAAATTCAGTATTCCATGGTTCATGTGTTTCACTCATTGCAAAAAATTGTCAGCAAGGACAAGGACCCGATCTTCACCTCCACCTTGCCTATATCCGGTACAGAGTTGACTGGTACACTTGAATGAATGTGATCAATAGGGAAGACTGCGGGTTTCCAGGAGAAAGTCAGGTTAGTTTCAATTCAGAAAGTCAAAGAAATCTTTGCTAATTTCCTGCAGCCAAGAAGAAACTGGAGAAAGAGCTTTGCCACAAGGGAGAGATCACCCAGGTTTTATTTGGGTTGGTGAAGAGTGCCCAGAGTGTTCTCTCTCGACTGATAAGAGGGTTCATCAGACACCAGTGATTTCCACTGCACATAAACATCACCAGGCACCTTTCCGATGTGCTAATGCCTTGGCTTCAGCACAAGGCAGAATCTCCTGGAGAGGGCGTGTGGCTGGACCTAAGTCTTGCTCACTTTTTAAAAGCTCTTAATTTGTTTCTAGTGTGTATCCCTGGTTGAAGATCACTGGGGAACCAGAAGCAAAGGTAGAACAAGGCCAGGTTGTGGGCACAGCATATTAGTAATGGACTTTATAAAGAAATGGAGACCAGACAGGCAGAAGGGATCATTTTCATAGCTGGGTGGGCTGAAGGCCAGGAGAGTGCCCTGGAGATTATCTGGAGGATTCTCAACTTATATGAACTGTGCACGAGCCCAGGTAGACCCTCAGCTCGGTTCCCCATCAGGTGAAATTCACTCAGATATACACGAAGAGGTGATGAGAGGCTGAAAGTGGGAAGGATTTTGGACTTGCTGGTTAGATGGAGAAACCTAACAGACACCCACAGGATACAGAGGGTGAGACAAGCCCAGTGATCATCTGCACCAACAGAAGGAGGGCTGTCCAGGAAGGAATCAGAGCAAAAGTCACCAGATGGCTAGAAAGTTTATCCAAATGGCTAACTAAGAAGGTGGTGGATAAGAATGACCCCGGGGTTGAGGGTTTGATGGAAGATAAAGAGGCATTAATGCTCACAGCGGTAAGCGTTGGTGAGGAAGGGTCACCTGCTTCAAAGAATAAAGCCACTGCGTGCACATTGGTGTACAGGCATTGGGATGCAACGGAGAGGCAAGATGTTGGCTCTCGTGGAGTTTATGTTCATGTAAACTGATAGAATCACGCTGAAGAGGATGGGGAGGGGATGTAGCTCAACCAGTAAAGTCCTCGCCCAGCATTAACAAAGCCCTGGCTCACATTCCTAGTACCGCAGAGACAGGGCGTCTTAGACACATGCCTCCAATGCTGGGATTTGAGTGGTGGAGGGAAGAGGTTGAGCAGTTCAAAGTCATCCTTGACTACATAGCTAGTTGGAGACCAGCCTAGGCTACTTGAGATCCTACCCAGAAACAAACAAGGACAATAACTCACACTCAAGGGTCTGAACACAGGTCCTTTGGTGGAAGGGGCCAAGGGATCCAGGATATCGGACAAACTTAGGCTGCTTCCTGACTCACAGCTAGGAGGCAACAACTGTGGAGAAGGCTTTGGCCAGGATCATCTTGTGATGGTCAAGAGGGAACTTGTATTTCGTTTCACCTGATATACTTCATAGATACTGAGCAGCCTAGAAATGCTGGCTGGGTATGGAAGGAGTGAGTCACTCTGGCCAGAGGCCCCAGAAGCCTTAGTAGTAAAGGTCACTGCAGCAGGAGATTGCAAACCCCACGTTAGAAACATAAACACTTGCAAGCCACAGAAGGTGGAATCTCGGGGTCATAGCACACTCGCCAGCTTGTGCAATTTTTAAACTAACGGAACACACGGAGGAGCCTGCTGGCCCTGCTATCTGGCGAGAGAAGAGCTGTAATTTAGCATCCCTGGCTATCAATTAGTCCCATTTTCCTCATCTGTGAAATAACAGGTTTGGATGAAATGACCTCAAGGTTCTCTTCCAGCCTGGTGAATGGTGAAGGTGAAAATCTGAGCATTCACTGGCAACTTTAATGGTTGTTTTGAATGTTTAACTGTCCATATTCGAAAAGGCAGTACCAGGCCTATGCCCTCCAAGCTCTAAATTTTAGGAACTTACCATATTTTAAAATGAAATGCCCTCTGGAGATACACAATCTAAATTCTGCTGGGAGAACTCCTCAGGGGTCTGGGGAGTTGCCCATTGTGATGGGTAGATGACGGACTGGACATTGAAGCAGACCATCTAGAAAATGATTAAGAATGTCTTGAGTCCCTGGTATTTGCAAGGCAGCAGCGCTCGATGAGGACTGAGAGTGACGGGATTCTCTAGTGTTAGGAGGCTCTGCCAATGGGACTCTTCCCCAGGAGCCCGGAGGACTCAGAAGAATGCACACAGCCCCTCTTTTATCCCTCTCAAGTATTTGAAATAAGGGATGGAGAGATGGTCCAGCACTTAAGAGCTCTGGCTGCCCTTCCAGAGAATGCAGGTTCATTTCCAGTTATTAAACCCATATGGTGGCTAATAATTGTAAGTACCTTCATTTCCAGTGAATCCAACACCCTATTCTGACCTCCACAGGTACTGTACACACTCACAGTGCACAGAGATACATTCAGACCTGTCTTCGTTAGGGTTTCTATCGATGTGAAGAGACACCATGACTAGAGCTACTCTTATAAAGGGAATCATTCAATGGAGCGGCTTACAGTTCAGAGGTCAGTCCATTATCATCACAGTGCAACATGACCGTGTGCATGCAGACGTGGTGCTGAAGAGGGAGCTGAGAGTGCTACATCCTGTGCAGGCAACAGGAAGTGGTCTGAGACCCCCGGGGCATGGCTTGAGCGTGTATGAGACCTCAGAGACTGCCTCCAAGGTGACACACTTCTTCCGACAAAGCCATGCCTACTCCAACAAAGTCACAGCTCCTAGCAGCGCCACTCCCTTTGGGAACCCAAGCACATAGAATAAAATATAAAAGCCAACCAGGCTATCATGAGCTCTACATGTCCAGTCTGACAGTGTCCTGCATGGATGGCATGCAGGCAGTCTGCATGGGATGACTGACAGTGTCCTGCATGGATGGCATGCAGGCAGTCTGCATGGGATGACGATAACCGCTGAAGGTAGAAACAGCACGTCTTAGACGGCCGCCTAGTTCCGTCTTATGGACCTGTTTTCTCAGGCCACCTCGCAGCTCACTCTGCTTCAATGCTAGTGGATCTTTCCCACTCCACTGTCTCCAGAAGAGGGAGCAGAAGGAAGACTAGACTTGTCCAGAGTCACTACCACCACCCAGCCCCTTCCCAGGAGGTCTCTCCCTCCATCTTTAGGATGACCCAGCCGGCAGGTGGCCTTCAGTTTCTGTTTTCAGGTTTCTGTCTTAGCTTCCCTTCATGATGGACTATCTGGCAGCCAAATAAACCTGTTGTAAATGTCGATCTGCACCCAACATTGTTGCGGACTTAGCCCCAGTAAAAGATGGTAGGTCCTATTGTAGCCAAACACAAGATGTCATCAGTCTTCCAGGGACTTGGTGTCTCCTGGTCATGTAAAGGTATCCACCCCAAACACACTCAGACGCAGGCCAGTACCCACTAGTCACAGACACATCACAGACATCCTGAGAGCTTGCTCAGCCTAGAGAAGATGAAGTTCCGGGAATGCAGGGCTGGTCATGCTTTATGAGGATGGAAAATCCGAGTCTGGGGAAATCAGAGTCTTGGGGAAATGGATAATGAGGTGCTAATAGGAAAGGCAAAGTCCAGCTTTCCCGGAAGGGGCACTGCCATGAGGAGAGGGAAGAACCCTTCCGCTACTGGATGGGACCTCACAGGGAGAGGTGGGACCAGAATGAGTGAGTGGAAGGGCTGGCGAGAAGAGCTCAGAGAGAAGAGCCAGCCTCCCCTCCCCCGCCCTCCCAGCAGCTTAGGCTACAATGGCAGGTGCCTTGGATGCTCAGGTTCAAGGGACACATCCAAGCTGTTGGTGGTTAGCCTGGTTCCGATTCCCAGGCAGCAGCAAGGCTCCTGAGAGCAGGAGGTACGTGGTGTTCCTGCTCCTCGTTTCCAACAGCCTTGAGGTTTTCTCTCCATCCCAGCCTGAGCAGAATGCAGCCAGTTTATAGTTTATGGGGGTTTCCTGCACCCCCATCTATGTTTCCACTGAGGTCTGTGCTTTTTCCTAGACCCACCCGGATTCCAGAGCACGGCTCACTTGCGTGCCAAGTTCAGACTTGCTCTTTGCCCTCCTTCCTTTCTCCAACTAAAACACAGGAGCATTACCTTTCGAAGGCCTCTGTGTATTCTCCACAGACTACAAGGAAGGTCCCTAAAGAACTGGAGGAGTAATATCTAACTCATTTTGCATGCAAAACAATAGCGCTTCTAGAAATAAGCCACTAATCAGTTCTCTCCCATCCCATGTGTCAATTTAAGAGGCTTTGTAGTAGGATACC
>NC_022010.1:68845373-68846410 GCF_000317375.1 Microtus ochrogaster
GAGAGAGAGAGACAAACTTGGGTGTCCTTCATCATTATTGTTATTATTGTTTGAAACGGGGTCTCCCGCTGGCCTGGCACCCTCCAGGCAGGCAAGACTACTTCACTGAGATAGGAACTGCCTCTCTCTGCCTCCCAGACACTGGAATTATCATAAACTGACTGTGTTAACATGAATTCTGAGGGTAAAACTTAGGTCTTCACGTTGCAAGGCAAGACCTTTACCAGAAAGCCATGTCCTCAGCCCTGCGATGCCCTTTATAGGTTAAAGGACAGTTCTTAAAGATTCTGTAGGAGTCACAACTTAGACACCAAAACTTAGGACTTCTTTGCAAAATAATTTTTTCTTTTCTTTTTAAAGTGGAAATGATTAATAAGGGAATTGGGGCCATGGAGGAGGAAGTTAGGAATTATCTTTTTGGTCATCTGAAGGCATTTGTTCCTTATCGGTTCATACAACACAAGAGTGGCGACTACAAACACTTTCACTCAAATCAGCACAGGCGACTCTTATCATCCCTGTGGTAGGCATTTCTCTGGCATTATCAGGGAGGGAAAATTAGATAGCTGGCCCAGATGAAGCTTCCCTGTGAGTGGAGACTGCAGTCTGGGACTTCTTCCTCCATCTCCCACCTTCTCTCGGAAACTGACCCAAGGAATGAGCTTGCACTGTTCTTCTGGGGAGAGGAAGAAGACAAAGGCAAGGGGAGATCCCAGAGTGCTCTGTGGAGCACTTCCACCACATCTGGAACACCTGTCTGGGGCCGGGAGCAGTCACACCTGAATTCACATCAGGGACATCTGGACTCCAAGGACCAGAAACTGCATGGGGCCAGGCTGCCTGTCTCATCAGAATAATCCGCAGCTGGTTTTCCTCTACCCCCTTAGGGAGCTGCCTCTCTGTACCTCTCTCCCCTCCCTCTCTCCCTCTCTCCCTCTCCCTCTCTTTCATCTCTGCACCCCTCACTCTCCCTCATCTCTTCATAATTCTAGATACTCTTACCATGCATTTGTATTCTCTGTCCTGTCAGGAAATTT
>NC_022010.1:68846536-68857474 GCF_000317375.1 Microtus ochrogaster
TCCCATCTTTCCTGCTTGCTTTCCTTCCTTCAGCTGCCCATCAACATGTGGCCTAGGCACACCTTGAACTGACAGACCTGTCTCTGTCTCCCAAGAGCTGGAGAAGGTTCTGGACCACACCTGGCTCTCATTCTACTTCTTCTAAGACAAACACAAAAAAGCTGTGATTACTTTTCCAAGCTACCTATGTAGTTTTCAACTTTGCTACCACATGTTCTGCTGCAGTTCTGCAAGGTCACAGCACCGTTGGGGAAACCCAGAAGACAGACCCGGAAACAGGAACTGGGAGCTGTAAGAAGGCCCATGGCCCCCAGGGAACTGGCATGACTTCCTTGTTCTCGCTGCCTTGGCACTGCTGGCTTTCAGGTCCTGTCTGTGCTCAAAGGTCGCAGATCTTATGAAAGAATTAACATGAAAGGTCTTGCTTTAATCACAGTGGTAATTAGCAAGTTTGGATCCAGCATTATTATCTTTCCTCGTTTTTTTTGTTTTGTTTTTTAATTTATTGGAAACGCATTCAAGAACAGGCTTGTAGTTTGCTCATTGTCTTGGAAAACTGAAACACATTCCTGGCAAAAACTATCTACTCACCCACTTCTCCCAGGCAATGCCTTTCCCAAATCAGTTTCCACTCCTGAAACTTGAAGCTAGCAGACTTAGCCTCTGTCCCCTGCTCGCCTGGCCTGCAAGGGGCTGATGGTAAGGTTCCTTGTGTGGGCTGGAAGTTCTCAACCCAGTGTCCAGTCTTCTGTAGGGTGTAAATCTGTCAGGGATGCTAACTGGCAGCATCTCTCTCCTGTCCTTTCCCCACAACAAACTCGAACCTTGGGCACATGATAGCCACTCTGCATTGCCTGGCCAGCCTTATTTCGTTCCCATTGTTCTCTGACCTCTGACGGTGCCTCCTCCCTCCCTTCACTTTTGGAGCCCATTCTGCTCTTCATGGCTTATCACAAATACCCCAGTACCTTCCCCCAGAATCTTTCCCCTTTCTTTTCCTCTGCAAAGGTCCTTCATTAAGCTCTACTGGTTTCCCATGTACCACAGCTGTTCCCAGGCTTTGGGTGTCTATACTTCTTCCACCTCCCTCCCTACCCACATCTGTCCTCATAACATCCAGAATTTCTCTGAGTTCAAGATCTAAGTTTTGGGGCCAGCTAGAATGCTTGGTGGATATTGTACTTGGAACCAAGTCCAACGATCTGAGTTTGACCCCCAAAACTCATGTGATAGAGGAGAAATCTGATTTGTACAAGCTGTCCTTAAACCTCAATATGAACACAATGGTATACATGTAAAGGAACACACACACACACACACACACACACACACACACACACCAAATAAATGCAGTTTTAAAATTTTAATTAAAATGGCTAAATCTTATCACCTGGCAAGATAAAAGACTGCAAAACTTCCAATAGAGAAAGCTCCCAGCAAGAACTGGCTGGGGAAAGGTAACTGAAGGTCAGAGCTTAAGTATTCAGGATACAAAGGGGGGTTTATTTAAATCTCATTTAACAAACATTTCTACCAACCAAAGGAGTTACAGATATTGAAAAGTAAGCAAACTGCTGCATAGAAATCTTACTTTAAGAAACCTCCCCAGGATATTGAAGTAGACAAGTTAATATCCGTAATTCTAAGAATTTGTGTTTAAATATGCATATTCTCATGAAGGCTTAAAGAGTCTGGACGTCTTGAAACAAGACACATTCGATTGCACTTATAGCAAACCAGCTCTTCAGACTTTGCGTCTGACAGAGTATTTCGTGCTCTAGAGGGGAACGCCTAGAAACTTCTTTTTGACTTAAAATCTGAAAACCTCTGAGAGCCAAATACCTTTCCTGCCATGCACCCAGTCCAGCCCTTATGAAACAGCGTCTGAGGGAGACCAACACACTAGCCCAGTGGGCTCCTGGATGTGCCTTGGTGCGGACTGACTCACTTTTTCACACCCAGGCAGCACAACCTTCTTTTCCCTTCTCCTCTTTGCTTCCTGGGTCAGAATTGCAGCCCCCACCTCCACGCTGCACCTTACAGACTCTGAGCTCCTTCTCTGCCTTATCTCAAGTCTCCCCGCATTTCTTCTTCCCCCAGACACTCTGGGTGTTTCCCTAGCTCCCCCTTTGGGGTTTGGAGCACCAGGGTATTGTAGGAACAGAATGTTGGTTCCCTCTCACTTATGAAAACACCTTTCCTCATCCCCCACTAGTCCAATTCCAGCAGCGAGGCCCCTGGGCCTCGGAGTTCACTAAGGGAGATCAAGATTCACTTACTAGTTTTCAGATACGTATTTCAAGACATTTCCTATGAGAGGTCTGTGCTGGGATAGATGTGGGAGGCCAGGAAAGAGGTAAAGACACAGCAATTCTACCTTCGTGTGGGTGCACACACAGACTCAGTAAGCGTGGCTTTCCCTGGGCGACCTGTCGGCAGTACAGAGGAGGATCTAAAATCTCCATCACCAAAGAGACTTCAGGCCTGCCTAGAGGGGCAACTAGGCTATTATAATGTCAATGAAATGCCTATATCCAGGAATGGGAGAAAATTCTAGAAGGTGCTAGCCCCAGCTTTGTAAGCCAGAGATGGTGTCCTCGTGCTGAGCTAGATTTGAGTTTAAACCGTGGGGAAAGTTAACCACATCAGTGTGGGCCAGCAGATGATGCACAGAGGGCTGTAAAGAAGCAGGTCAGCCATGCACAGCAGAGGATGGACATCGTCCTTCAGGAATTATGACACTGAGAACACAGACGAGTGATTGTAAAGCTATTTCTTCACGGGCTGCAAAACAGCTCAGGTAGAGGTACTGTCACCAAGGCTGAAGACCGGAGTAGACAGCTATTTCTTCACGGGCTGCAAAACAGCTCAGGTAGAGGTACTGTCACCAAGGCTGAAGACCGGAGTAGACCACATGGTGGAAAGAATGGTCCAGCACCTGCAAGTTGTCCTTTGACCTGAACACATGCCACATGGTACACGCATGCACGTGTATACACACTTACGTGCATGTACACGCGTGTGAATTTATACCCAAAAGAAAGAAGGAACGTGGCTAAAGAGAAATAAGAGACATTTGGCTTTGAGACAAAACGTGAAATACTTTTCTAGGGCTCACCGAGCAGGTCCACTGTGTACCCTAGTGCCACCACTTGCAGTCACCTGCAGGGGCACACAACTTACTGTAAGGTCATTACACAGTGTTCTCAGAGGGATCACGTGACTCCTTACCATTCCCCACTAATCGCTGTCCACCCTGTCCAGTGAAGCCTTATGGAAACAGGCCGGAGGAGTAAATAGACCCAGGGTGAGATGGGTCTTCTGTCTAACGCAGGTGGTCCAGCAGTCTCACAGTTAAAGGCGGATTGCTGCAGAGCTTGGAGATTTAATGTGCTAATGCTCAGGACCTGCAGGCTGGGAAGGACTTCCTGAGCCTGAGAGTTGGAACTGCATGGGCCACTCCTTGGACTCTGCACACCAGCAGGACAAAGAGGGAAGCTCCTCAGGTGATAGGAGACAAGACAGGACTAGTCTCTAAGAGGATTCCCGACACCCCAGGAGACTAAAGCTTCAGCATGTAGAACCCGAAGCTGGGTTCTTGAGAACCTGTTGACGGGAGAATCAGAGCGCTGTTTGGGCTAGAATCATTTAATGCCACACATCTGCAGTAGGGTCCCTGGTGACATGCCCACACCACCGTAGCAGCCCTTACAAGGCAGCCTTGGCTCTTTAGAGTTAGCTTTTATACTTTATTTATTGATTTATTTTTGAGACAGGTCTCACGTTTCCCAGGCTGGCCTTGAACTCACTGTGTCGATAAGGATGATTTTGAACTCCTGATTTTCCTGTCTCTTCTTCCTGAATGCTAGGGTTACAGGCTTGGGCTACCACACACAGTTCGTGTGGGGTTGGGGATACATCTCAAGGATTTGTGTTTGCTAGACAAGCACTCTATTAATCAACTGAGCAACTCCAATTAGCCTAGCCTAACCCTAACTAAGAAGTACAGACCTCTTAGAGTCATAGGAACAGGAGAGACAGCTCACTGGTTAAAAGCTGTTGCAGAGAACCAGAGTTAAGTTCCAGCCCCTACGTCGGGCTTCTCACAACCACCTGAAACTGTAGCTCCAGGGATCTGAAGCCGTTTTCTAGCCTCTGAGAACTGCACTTATGCGTGCAATCTCGCACTCAGGCACAAACGTATACACATAATTATAAAGTAAAAATAAAATCTGTTTACAATTAAGATGAGAAGTGTATTGAATGAATTATTGGGACCAGCGTGTGGCTGAGCCAACACGGGTGACATCAGAATAGACTGTGCTTACACAATTTTAGTTTCAGCGTTAATGCGCTGACTGAGAGCTCCCACGGTTTGTCACTTGCGTATGTACACTTGTGTGTGGTGCAGCCCGCTAGCTGGTTGTAAATTCCTTCCACAGACTGCACACAATGCCAAGAACCCAGCAGAACTCTTACTTTGTAGTATTGCAGCATGTCTGATAGCCCATCCAGCTGGGGGTGTCCAGACTCTCATGCTTTCCTAACTCCTAGCTGGTCTGTGGGAATGATTGACAGGTGGATTCAGCAGATGTGAACTTCTTTTTGTTGTTGTTGTTGTTTGTTTGTTTTTAATTATAGGAATGGATAGAAAGGGTAAATCTAAGAATTAAGGTAGCAAGATTTAGACCTTAACTGTGTATTTCTTAGTGAAGGGGATAAAGGCAGAGCAGATATGGCCGAAAAATTCCTGAGCGCACAGACATCAGCGAGGAGGAGCATTGTTTGGTAGATGTGAGTTTAGCAAGCGTTCATCCCGAGCAATGACATTGGAAACAGCGCTCATTCACAGAAACCAGGAGGGAAAGGAGAGCCCTAGCCAGATACACAGGCATTTCACTGAGGCGACTGCTCAGAGTTCACTGGAGCACATGTGCCTTGCTCACGAATCTGGCGTCACTCTGGGTTCCAGACTCATGGCCCGCAATGTGTTCTCTGTATCTCAAGTCTCCGGGTGGAAACTGCGTAGCGTGGACTCCACGAGAGGACGCGTGGGCTCTACAGTGAGAGGATTGCGTCCGCTAATTGCATCTTGCCCTGGGGCCTAGATGGGACCGGAAGGACCAGCCATCATATGGAAATCTGTCGTGGTCACACGCCAGTGATGTGAGGAGCGTTCCAGACATCATGAGATTGAATTTTCTTAGCCCACTGGTGAGCAGGTATGGAGAGGCACAGGCCCATGCCTCTGCCTGTTCCCCAGAGTTACTCGTCAGGCAGCTGGTGACTCCCATGTGCACCCATCTGTCCCTTCACTGGGGAATCAGTCTGCGGCTTTCCGACATAAGACCCAGCGTGGACTTATCCTGAGTTGATGGGATTCACATGCACAAGCCCTCTCCAAAACCTCCTTCTGATTTTACAGCCATGGTTTTGAGTTTATGTTCCTTAATGAAAGCCTTGCTTTGTATAATCTTTGGGCTCTGTGACATCTTGACCAACCTCAGCTTTGAGCGGTGGGAAATAAAACACACAAGAATTCTGTAACCATCAGCCTTACGCCGAGATGACTAACTGAAACAGGATGGCCTCCAGCCAGGCCTCCCGGGTCTGAACACTGCTCCTTCTCTGTGTCAAATCCACCCACCTTGAACTTGAGAGGATCAGCATGGTTGAGCACGCCAGGGGTAAGGGAGACTTGAGGTACTATCTGCCCTGACCCCCGGGCAAAGCAGGAGCACTCAGGGCTGTCAAGGAGATTTTGAGCATCCTGGTATCAAAGGTGACCCTGCTGGTGTGTGGATGGCTGCACCCTAGGGGGTGTGAGCTGTGAGACCACGGGAAGTATCCAACAAGACCCAGTCCATTCTGGAGCTCATTCTTCGCATGGTTTTCTCGTTAGGTACTTAACCGGGCTGGGGCTCACACATGTGTTTCTATTTAACTGCTCCATACTGGACACGGAGCAGCTTTGGGCACCTGTGTGCTTTAGTGCCCCAGATCGGAACCCTGATTTTTTCTTGTGTGTCTTCTGCTGTAAGCATGATCAGACAGCCTTGATTCGTCTTCATAGTGCGACTGAAATAGCTGGGATTTATTGTCTAGAGAATCTGGTGGAGACGCACACGGGGCTATGACTGAGTTTGGGCTTGCTGAAGTCTTCCCGCACCGGAGGGAATGCATGTCGCTCGTTAAAGAAGGGCGCAAATGTGTGTGACTCAAAGTCCTGGGAATGCGTGTGACCCTCTACAAGGGTCTTAGCTGCACTGTAAGAAGAGACTCCCCGTAGTTGTCTCAATGAATCCGGAGTGCATTGCAGCAGCTGTCTGTCTCAAGTTCAACCCTCCTGGCTTTTCCTGCATCCAGGAGGCAGAACCAGGGCTCCGCGCCTGCTGGGCACATGTTTTACCACTGAGCTATGCCCTCATCTTGCCTTTTAGAAGGAATGTCCGTGTTTCTATTTGTTTTCCATCTCAACAAAACAACATTTAGTCAACGAGACTTCTTTCTGGGAGTCCTTTGCTTAACCGTATTAATATTTTTTCCACCTGCTGCTCGCAGTGTGCCCTTTGAAGGGAAGGAAACGGCTGGTTCCCTCTGTCCCCTCGATCCAGGAGAAATCTAAGACTCTGCTGTCCTAAGGTTGCTTGGCTCTGAACTTCTGATAGCAAAGCTCTCTTACCTGACAGGGGAAGCGGCATCCAGGAAGCCACCTGAACAGCAGCAAGGAGCCAGGAGTGTTGGGTCATACCTGCCTCTTTGTGGGGCACTGTGTCCTTGAGAGGCACAGGGCCAGACCTGTCTGTGGCTCACTTTGCTCCTGTGCTGTCTGCCACCTCCTCCTTTCAGGGAAATGGCTCCGAGGAGATATATGTGAAGGACAGAGTAGCTGAGAGAGTAGGCGGCAACCTCTTTCTGCTCTGCTTCTTGCCTTTGACCACCCATAAGCAACTCTTTGCTGGTGTAGAAAGCAATATTAATCCTTACAGGAACCTCCTGACTATTTTTGCATCGAAAAAAATAACCATTTTCACCGAGAGGATGTGAATGAACGAGGCCGTGCATTTGCTGCACACACAGAGGAGAGTATAACTGTCGTTTCTGGAAGAAAATCAGAAGGCAGCCCCTCAGAGGCGTCTGCCGCCTCCTACAGGTGCTCCTGGGGCTGGCACTCACATTCCCTCTGCCCACCTTCCCTCACTGTGCCATGCTCATCCTGGGATTATGTACAAATTCATTCTAGCCTAAGCTTGGGACTCTAAAGGGTCCATTCCAGGGAAGCAGTGAGCTGCTGCAAGGCTCAAGTGGGTGGACCACTGCCTAGGAAAGTGTGGGACACTGATTGTGTAAGTCAGAGAAAGGCTTCGCTGAAGTTGCTGCCTAAAGCCTCCTGAGTGGGCTCTCCGATTCTCAGCACATTCTGTCATTTGGGTAAATATAACTAAGCATACATATGACACACATACACACATATCCACACGTGCACATACAAGAACACACATATATGCATACACACAAACACACATGTATACATGCACACACAACATACATACACATGCATCCATGCATATGTACACACACACACACACACCCCAACAACCACAGAAGCCTTCAGATTTCTTCCTTGAAGAAAGGGAGGAGGCATGCCCTCAGGTCTGAGGGAAGAAGCCAGAAAAAACCTGTTTTTGTTAGCTCCGGGCCCGCTGGCGTGTGAAGCCCGTGGTCTCACTCTTCTGCCCCGAAATGTGAGCTGTCTGCACGGGTTACACGTGTGAGTGGGGAAACTGGGGAGTGGCACTTTTGTAAAGTGGCCACGGATGTTAGTGGGAGGAAGGAGTGGTAAGGGGGAGGGCTTCTTAGAAACACATTTTCCCCGAAGCCAGCAGAAGCACACACTTCAGCTCCGTCTGTTTCCCTAAGACCCTCACAGTGCTCATGTGCGTATCCGGGGAAAGATTTGATCTGTTAGGACTCATGTCTCTGGGGCTAGGACTGCAGGCAACCTGGCTAAAGTTTTTCAGCCTCCGGCCTTGTGTGGAAACCCCACAGGTGACCTCTGGTTTATGCTCTGTGGTCATTTATTTTACTTCAGAAGGCGGGTTGTTAGGAAATCAAACCCCGGGAAGGTTTGGAAAGAGCATTTCCCTGGGACCCACGTGTGAGGTGAGTTTGTAATTAATGCTTCATCTTAGGTCACCCTCCTGTGTAGTGTCCACACGTGAGCAGCATTTAACAGCACATTCCACGTTTATGTGACACTTTCCTTTGATTTTGCCCCTAAGCCACAGCTATAAATTGGAGAAAATTTGTCACCCAAGGCTGTTACTGATGGTGACCTGTTTGTTTAACCCTTCACGAGAGCGGGCAGAGCAGAGAAGGGTCCGAAGTCACCGAGGCTGCTGTGTGAGCGTGAGCTGGTGATTTGAGACTGCCAAGAGGGGACTTTAAAGCCCATTAATAACCTGGACACTGACCTGGGCTCTGGGGTGGAGGGGTGAGTGCATTCAGATAAAAAGAAGGTTGGCTGGACGTTTGGATTGTGGGGAGAAGGCAAGGTTTGGACCTCTGTTTTCCAGAGTTAATTTCTACATTTGCTGTGAGTTTTCTAACTTGTGACTGAAAGCATCTGTGGGGGTCACAGAATGTCTAAGAAACAAATTCTTACTTCCTCCAGGCGACTGAACGCGGAAGTGTAGGGAAAAGACAAAAGCAGGCTTTGCAGGGGCCGGTGGGAGACTTCACCCAGCCCTGGGCTCATTAGCCAAGAGCAGTCCAATGCACAAGGAAGTATACCCCATCAGCGAGAGCAGTGTTCTCCCTGGGTCGCCAACAAAGCGGTCTCTTAAGTCAGACTCCCTCCACTCCTTGACCCCCCACAGAAACTAACAGAGCCCTTTCTTTTTGTTGAGAGTTTTAAATGTTTGGTTGGGGATTTGCCTTACTTCTATCTAAACTGATTTCTCCAGTGACAAAAGAAAATGACAGCCAGGGGACTTACAAAAGAACTGTATAGTCCCTGGAAATCGGTAGCACGCTCCTTCTGACAGCCAGCACAGGAGAGCATTCGAACAGTGCACAGCAATTCTCAGACCCCTTACACCCTCCCCACGCTGGGCAACATCTGCTTAGTTTATTTTCTACAGACAACGATAAAACGCGCTCCCCTCCCTTTGCCCACATGTAAACAGCCCCTGTAAATCCCCAGATAAGCTGGGCCAGCTTGAACGATTTAAGAAAGTATTAAAAGAAGGGCAAGGTTTTCATTACCTTTAGAAGTCAGGTTTTTCAGAAACATCTCCAGAAAGCTGAGTGCCCCCACGTTGACATAGGCGCCTGCCTCTTACCTGCAAAGAGTGCCCAGTGCAGGCTCCTGGGCGACCAGGCAAGGAAATGATCAGTCCATGCAGGGTGCCTTGGAAAGATAGGTGCGGAGGGTTTTCAAAGTGAAGAAACACTCTGGCTGTTCACTGTCAGTCAAAAACAAGTTGGTACAAGTTTCTGTAGGAATTACCTGAGGGGAATCAGGAGAGAAAGAGATTGGAAGAGATTGAGTGGGGAAGGAGGGACAGAGAAGGAGGGAGGGAAGAAAGGAGAAAGAGGGGGAGAGAGGGGGGAAGAGAGGACAGAGAGAGAGAGAGAGAGAGAGAGAGAGAGAGAGAGAGAGAGAGAGAGAGAGAGGGAGAGGAATCTGAGAAAGGATCCCATGATGTCAGCATGACTTAAAGTCTTAAGGAAAAGTACAGACCAGCGCAGGGCGGCTCAGAATGGCACCGACTCCCCAGCACTCCGGGCACCTGTGTATAAAAGAAACTGAAGTCCTTATTACAGAACAGCAGTTCATTTCTGGAGAAACTTTGTCCCGTCTTATCAAAGTCCTCTTAAAGGTTCCTTTGCCTAAGTAAACTATAAACAGATTATCTTTCTTAAGGAGCCAGCCTGAGTCTCCTGTTCCCGCTCCCTCCCTCTTCCCCACCCCACCCCAAATGAACACTAATCAGCATCCTGGCTCCGGGGAGAGCAGGGGACAGCAAACTCACTTGAGCCATGTCTACCACAGATTATGCCCAGGGAGAATGGCACCGTGGGGAGGAACTGCTGTTTTCAGTTCTGCCCTCTGTGGTCGCAGTGATTTTTTCATTTATTGATTGATTGATTGATTTTGGGGAACTGATTTTTGTTTACCTCCAAGTAGTTGAAAAGATAAGGGTAAAGCTGGCTTCTTCCAGACAACACAGTGGGAGCTGGACTGGGGTTCTGGGTTAGAATTAGGGCTTAGCATTCTTGTTCAGAGTTTTATTAATTATTATTAACAAGAAGTAGCCAGCCATGCTGGGAGAAGCCCCTAAAAGAGAGTTCTAGGGTGTCAAAACACCCATCTACGGGCCTGCGTCCCTCCTGGACTTCTCCTGCCATCTTCTAGCAGTATATACAGAGATTCGGGAGCATCCTTAGAGGGGAATAGTTTCCTGTGGAACTTCCTGAGTAGCGATGCCCATTGCTAGTCTAAAGGCAGCACAAGAAAGAGCAAAGACTTTTTGTCAGAAGAACATGATGACATACTTGTGTGTCCCCCACTTCCCCGCCCCCTGCTTTGCCAGGCACCTGCACCCCTGTTCTGGACTAAGCCCATACCATAGTCTTGATGAGGTCTTGACCCACATGGCACATGTGCGATGGGTGGTCCTTACCTAACACAGTCCTGCCCCAACTCTGGATCTCTGTTTTCCTTACTATTTGATACGTCAGTTATCACCACTGGAAGCTCCTCTGACTCTGGCATTTGCTGTCTGTGCTTCATTTCCAAGTTCCTCACTTGTCTTAGATATTAACTATGTCTTTCCAGGAATACCCAGCACAGCCTAAGTCCATACAAGCATCCTTGCTCTTTGTACATTTGCACACATATTTACATAGTATTGGTATTATTACATGTATCAT
>NC_022010.1:68857574-68858406 GCF_000317375.1 Microtus ochrogaster
ACCGGAGGATGTAGTGATCACAACAGAGCTTCAATTCTCATCTTCTGTATTTGATGCACATTCCCAGCATTGGCTTCAATTGTTCGAATATTCCTGCCCCAAAGTATGAAAGTCTTACATGAATTTTATCTGCTCGATGCTCAGACCAGAATATCAGCATGATTAACTGTTGCTTATGGGGAAGGAAGGGGAAACCAGAGAGACTGATCTCCCCAGAGCCATCCACAGTGCAGATGGACTTCACGACATTTCTCAGCACATGTGTATTTCATTGTTCTGCGTTTTTCTTGTTAGTGCACTGGAGATATTCACATGCATGTACACAAACATGTGAATATGAATATGCTCATATGTAGAAGTTCACGTGTTCATATGTGAGTATACATGTTATGCGTCTTCCTTTGAGCAGCATGTAATATACCTTGTGCAGTTTAAAACAGCTGCAAGTTTGGTTTCTTGCAGAGTCACGTCTAGTAGAGTCAAAATTCATTTATATAAATGAAGACAATAATAATAATTTATAGCATAATAATAATGACAATGAGAGAGGAAAATTAGTCAGAAGTAGTAAGAGTGCATGTGGAAAGTTAAATTCTTAGTGTTCTTCATTGTGAAGATGCTTGCTTTTTCAACCTTTATAATGGTAATAATCAGTAATTAGATCCTGTGGTTGCCAGTCTGACAGAAATCACCAGGTGAAGTGAGGCACTAAAAATATAAACCTGGGTGCTCACAAGGAAAGTAAGAAAATTCTAGAAGAACTCTCCATGAGACGTCAGTCACCGGAAACAGACTCTGTTTTGCATGATGTAACAGCTGAACGACTCGTCTA
>NC_022010.1:68858763-68877630 GCF_000317375.1 Microtus ochrogaster
TTCGAGTTTAATGAAAGCAATAGATGTGTCTAATTTTCACAGAGCATAATCTCAAACCTGCATTTGTATCTGGCTTTTTCAAGAGGCACTTCTCCCCAGAGCAGTTTCTAAAAGGGCATCACAAAAGCTGCAGGTGCTCTCAGTTCTCCTGGTTTGAATCAAAGCACAAAGAACCTTGAAGTATGGGGAGAGGAACAAATACTGACTTCTCTGAGTCAGGTTAGCTGTGCACAAAATGTGGCTTTGTTTACAGAGCGCCCTGTCTGGACTGATGGCGACCACCAGCATCTTAGAGAAGGGTGCTAAGGTCCCAGCGCCAACCATCAGGAAGGACCGAGACAGTGTTAGGTTCACCCCAACACTCCATTAGGCAGATGGCACAAAGTCACCAACCCAGAGGTGACTCAATGGAAATTCTGCCTCCAAGCTATTCTCTGTAGGGTGGCTGACAGCTTTGGGCTTAGCACTAGAAATGCTAAGACATTCCATAGTTCAGGCAAACAGCTTTGGTGGGTCACCCTATCCAATGTGGATACTTGGCTTCTTTTGTTTTCTTTTTCTTTTCTCTGTTTTTTTCTGTCAGGGTCTCACTGTGCAATCTTGACTGGGCCTTGACTCACAGAGATACACCCAGATAACTGGGGTTAAAAGTATGCATGGCTGCACCCAGACACCCTCTCTCTGTTTTGAAGTTACCTATTTTAACATTAAACATTAAATTGAAAATAAAAATTGTTATTCTAATATTCTAATATAGTCACACTAAGTAGACAGTGGCCAACAATCTGTAAATGTTAATCCAGTGGGAAAAATACAACTTAAAAAGCCTCGTTCATGACCCATGGGCCTCTGCTCAGAAGCTGTTCGCTCTTTAAGCCCCTCCTGAGTTATTTGGTGACTCTAGGTCCCTCTTGGTGACATGTAAGTGTCAGTGAATGACATAGTACCTGCTGGCCCCTATTGGCAGGTCGCTGTGAAGGTGAGCTTTCACTGTTGACCGTGTGAGCTGGCAAACAGCAGAGCATCGCCTGCAGGGTAGAATGGCCAGGTCTGGCCCACTGTGTCTACAGCCACTCTTCCTTCCTGGGACACTCTAACCTGAACGTTCATCTGAAGATGAGCTTGAATGCTGGCTTATGTTACCTCCTATTGTTATTTAACTGTGCATTGAGTAGGTGGGTAACTACCTAAGCCAGACAGAGAGATGTCTCTGGGCATGTCTCCACCAGACGTCCAAACGGAGAAAATTATTCATAGCAGCTTGGTTCTTAGCCAACCTGCACTCCAACAACCATTTTTACATATTGAAATAGTCCATTGCAGACCTCATGATGTAATGTAAAAGACAATTGGAATAGGTGTTTGTAGATGGTTCTACTTCTTTCCCCATGGGTCTCTACTTGGTGATAAGCTGGATATTGTATTGGGGTACCCCTTTTCTTGGATTGGTGATAGCAATCATTGGGGGAGGCATTTGGTTCTATCTACTGAGTGCAGCTACTGTCTTCTGTCACCTCCAATCATCCTGCTGACAAAGAACCCCCCTCACCTCAGGTCTCACCTGTTCTTACCTGCCTCTTCATGATACTTCCACCTTTGAACATAGGCAAGGTCTCTTTACCACTTTTTCAAAGTTAGTGCTTAGCTTCTGGCAGAGACTGTGGGTTCACATTACAATTTGGGGGCCATTGCTTTATCTAACTGTGGCACTTAAGTGGTACAACTCTGTTATACCCTCACTCAAACACCCTATGGATTCCTTGTAGCAACCCTGATTCTTCATGAACACCCTGTTCCCACACTGCACAGGGCAGCAAAACCTTAGCAGCCCCCAAACACGCCCTCAGCATTTATTATAAGCAGGGAAGGGAAAACACCTGTGTTCCTTGGGTTTTGATGTTGGAAATTTTCCCATTGCACAACTGTCCCTTCTTGCCAAATATTCCAGTTACTGTGGAAAAACTGAGCAATGAAAATTGTCTAAATGATGTCAAGTGACAGAGCCCAGCCAAGCTGTCATTAAGGTCTCCAAGAACGCCCGTGACGAAGAATTAGGAGTGGGGAAAGAGGGCGCCTCTGCCTTCTAGATCCTGGCTGCACACCCCACCTATTTCTTATTTTTAGCTAAGTCACGATGGGAATTAACGGGATATTATCTAGAAAGCAATGTCCACATGGCGAGTGAAAGGACACGCTAAAGGGAAGCTGTGCTGGCAGCTCGCTCTGCAGCCCAAGCCAGACGCCTCACTGGACTCATGGCCACAGCTCTATTTGAATGAAGCACACTTAGAGACACCCTGGAGATAGGTTTTGATTGTCCTTTTCTTTAACAGCCAGCGTGGAAAATGAAAGTAGCTAAAAAGTTATGAATGAGCCAAGGTCAAACTCCCAAAACTGATAGACTCCGTTGACTGAGAAGGGAGTGACTGGATTTTCTTAGCTTCTCCATTAAGAAGGAAATCACCTTGTGCTCATTCAATCTCTCTCTTTCTCTCCTCGATGTCTCTCTCTCTCCCCGTGTGTGTGTGTGTGTGTGTGTGTGTGTCTTTCTCTTTCTCCCATGTGCATGTGTCTCTCTCTTTCTCTCTCCTATGTAAGTGTGTGTGTGTGTGAGCGAGTGCGCACACGTGTGTCCGTGTGTTCCTGTGTGTATAGGTTCATGTGTGTGTGAGTGGATGCCAGAAGTCAACCTTAGATGTCACTCCTCAGATCATCCACTCTGGTTTTTGAAATGGGGTCTCTCGCTGAGATACTGGGCTTATGAATGGGGCAGCAAACCCCAGAGGTCCTGTAGTCTCTACCTCCTGAGTGCTGGGATTGCAGGTATGTGCTAGCAGGTCTGGCTTTCTCCACTGATGCTGGGGTTGAGAGCAGGTCCTCATGCTTGTGTACCAGCACTGTACCCACAGAGCTACCTCCCAGCATCTTTGCTGCATTCATCCTTGGTCACATGCAGGGCAGGGTGGGGGAGGGGTCTGCCTCTGTCACTTGTTCCTTCCCTGGTGCTGCTTTGCTGCTGTGGTCACCCTAGGGGAGTTGAGGGATGACTTGCCCTTCTCCAAATGACTTTCATTGAGGAACTTCCACTAACCTCTGGCTACCTCAGCCCAGCGGACTTCCTTTCTGAAATCTGTGTATTTGGCAGGCAGTGGTATCTCCAAGCGTGAAGGGTTCTGATTTATGAATGAGCGAAGGATTCACATGACTGCATAAAGAAGGCACCCCAACTAGGGTACTTGGATTATCAATTTAGCCTCATGTTTATGCCTTGGGCAAAGATGACTTTAGAGTTCCTGGGTGGCTTGGCTTATGACTCAAGTCCTGGCTACCGTGCCCAGAGCAGTGCACACCCTACACACCATGACATGCTAGTCCGTCTTGGCAGGAAGTTGCTTAGACGGTGGCGGTGGAAGGGACTTGGTTCTGTCTTAGCCATTGGTTCAGAGTCTGGAGATGCTGCCTGGGAATTGGGACCTGAGAAAAGGTAACTCCGAATCCAAACTGCTTTTTGCGCTAGTCAACTAAGCATAACGAATTCACATTCAGGGCTCCTGCACGATGCCGATGGAGAGCATGGGGTGACCCTATGCAGTGTGTCTTCTCTCAGGAGACATGGAGGATCAACGTTCTACAGTGAAAGGGGCTGAACTCAGGTTACACTTCTTGCTTTTTTTTTTTTTTTTTTTTTTTCGAGACAGGGTTTCTCTGTGTCTTTGGAGCCTGTCCTGGAACTAGCTCTGTAGACCAGGCTGGTCTCGAACTCACAGAGATCCGCCTGCCTCTGCCTCCCGAGTGCTGGGATTAAAGGCGTGCGCCACCATCGCCCGGCTGTACACTTCTTGCTTTGCGTTTGCTCATTGCCATAGCAAGTTCTGTGTTGTTTTCCCCGAGCGTGTGTCTAGGAACCTCCCTTCGCCATAGCAAGTTCTGTGTTGTCCCCCCCCACCAAGCGTGTGTCTAGAAACCCCCCTATGCAAATCCACAGGCTTTTCTTCATTTGTGCCCACTCCAGTCCCTTCAAACTCTGTGAGTTCGCCATTTGTATCCCGTGAACCTGAGCTACCTTAAAATACTTCCAAAAATGTAAATTCCTTCAAAGAAGCGGAGCTTCTCCAAGAAGAGCAGTGGGGAACACTGGTGTGGGGAGCACTGGTGTGAGGAGCCCTATGTGAAGAGCCCTGTGTGGGGAGCACTGTATGAGGAGCATTGTGGGGGAGCACTGTGGGGGAGTACTGCGTAAGGAGTCATGTGTGGGGAGCACTGAGTGAGGAGTGAGTCCTGTGTGGGGAGCACTGTGTGAGGAGTCTTATGTGAGGAGCACTGTGTGGGGAGCTCTTGGGAGGAGCACTGTGTGGGAGCACTGTGTGAGAAGTCCTGTGTGGGGAGCCCTGTGTGGGGAGCATTGTGACTTTCTGCCTTACACTGTTGCTTTTGTTGGGGGGAGGGTCATATCATTTGAGTGCTTAAATAGGTTATATTGCTCAGATAAATAGATAAATAGATTTCATTAGCTTGTTCTTAGGAAACTGAATTTAATCAAGCTAATTTTCCTGGAGCGCCTTGCGCTGCGACAATAATTTGCAGGGTTTATGCCACTCAGTTTATTTAGCATTTTATTTCTGACTTCGATCATGTGCTTGCATTTGCAGAAATCAAGTGTGAGAATCTATCTCCTATCATAGTTTTATAATCTAAAATAATATTTGACGGATCTTGGAACAGCGTTGCTGTTCATTGGCTGACAGTCTTGTGCTGTCCAGCCTAGAGTCAATCAACATCAGGAGCAGTGTGCTGATGCCAGCCAGTGGCGTGCGTGTATAATTCTGTCTGCTGCTGTCTGTGTTCAGCACAGAAATCCACATGGGGAGGGCCAGCAGGGCCCACATGTAGAGGTAATGAAATTTGACAGTTCACTGCTTCCTGGAGATGGAATTCTTAGTTAAGAGAGCAGCCTGCGTCAGTAGAGCACTTCCGAGTGTTTGCTGGGGATTGAGTTTCCTCCTCAGAATTCAGCGAGCAGAGAGAAGGCAGGCGTGGAAAGTGCTTTCCTCCGTTCTATGTGCTGGACGGGCGCCTGTGAGAAAACAAAGAGCTCAGGTAGAGATGAACAGAAAATGATAAGAGGAAAGCCAGCTTGCCATCACAAGGTGACCTTGACGAGTGGCCGTGAAGAACGCAGGAGCCCTCAGAGTTGGCATTCACGCCCGTGACTGACGTTAGTCAATCACTCCTTCAATGTCTCTGTCTATCTGTCATCTCTCCACCTGTATCATTTACTTATGAACCACTGTGACCTAACAGAACTGATCTGAACGAGAAAGGCTTCCTGGCTCATGATTTTAGACAGGTCAGTCTAAGTTTGTTAGCGTCGTGCGCCTGGACAGAATGTTACAGCAAAGGGAGTGTGTATCCAGGAACCTCCTCAGCTCCCCACAGGCAGAAAGTAGAGAAAGATACTATGAGGGGTCATAGACAGGAACTCTTCAAGGATCTGCTCTTATCCCCAGTAGCTTATTTCCTATAATTAGATCCCACCTAAAGTTTCCAGAACCTTCCAAAAGTACCATTAGTTGAAGAATCAGGTTTTCAAAGTATGAATCTGTAAAGAATATTTCTTATTCAAATCATGACAGTACCCATGCAGACATCACACTTCTTTCGTTCTCTGGTCTTATCATCTGACTTGGCCTAACTCTTAAACTCATAGCAGAAGATAGTGTCTGACGTGAAACACTCCTGTCCAAAGGGTTCCACTTGGGTCTCAAGCATGCATTTACTATTACAGAGAACAAGCTTCAGATGCTAACTTTGTAGCCTGAGGCTTACACTGTGGTTCTGACTATCAGGTATTATGCTCATAGCCTTGCCTCTCTTGCACGCATAGCCTTGTCTTACTTCCTGATGGGACTGTAACATCCTTCCTCCAGGTTGTCCATGGAGACATTTAGTGTAGACTAGGAAACCTAACAGGAGCCACAGCCCTCACACAATGGCCAAGAACTCCAAAGAAATGAGAGGCAGGTCCAGAATGATTCACCTTGGAGAACAGAAAGATGCCATTAGCTATCATATACTGGCAGCGACCAGCCGAGGGGATCAGGTATAGTGAGATTTAGAACTGGGTCTCTGACTCTTTGCCCCTTTCCCCAAGCCTTCATGGTCTCGGGCCCCTTATGCCCTTCTGCTGCCCTCAGACTTTGTGATAATAGTACCTATAGCAACCTCTTGTGGCCGTGGAGGTGGCTCTGCCTTTTCCTGTCAGCTGTGGCCAGTAACGGCCCTTTAAGGAGCATATTAGCTGACCAGTGTCCATGTGGTCATCTGTATCAGGATGTGTCCCGTTTCCTGAGCTAGCCATCTGGACTCCATCCAGCCCACAATCCAATTACTTAGAACATCTTTTCTTAAGATGAAAAAGAAGGATCCTTGTCCAGAGGACGTATTGGCAACTATCTGTTTTATAAAACAAATATCTTAAAAGTCACAAGCCTGGAATCGGAGAGCTGGCTCAGCAGTAAGAATGCTTGAGAAGCCATCATGGGGATCAGCATTCAGATACCAGTATCTAAGCCTGGCATCCTGCAAATGCCTGCAGTCCAGGTCCAAGGGCAGTGGAGAGAGAAGGATCTCTGGGGTCTGCTGGCTTCCAGACCAGCTGAGGAAAATATTGAGATGCCGGTTCTAGGGTTAAAAGAGCCCCTGTCTGATCTGAAATGCCACAGAGTAATAGAAGGGGACACCTGATACCGTGCACAGTGGCTCTCTCTCTCTCTCTCTCTCTCTCTCTCTCTCTCTCTCTCTCTCCCTTTTCTTTAAAAAAACTCGGCACAAGCCTGACCACCACTGTCATCATCCACCTGCACCGCTGCCCATGGTGCCTGGGATGAATAGTTTTCCCCAAGAAAGTCTGAACTCTGCAATATGAAGAATCAAAGATGGACCCAGAGGCGGCGATCTCCTTGAGGCTATTGGATTCAGTTCTGCCTAGAAAGAACAGCTGGAAAGTTAGAGAGATTCAGGGCATCCCGTACAGCCGGGGAACTTTACTCTTGTAGAGAAAACCTGAGATCAGCGCAAGTCAGGTGCAGACTAAGGATAGATAGCTTGTCTATAGTCAGGTCCTAAGGTCCAATTTTGCTTCGATGTCTGTGTGAAGCCTGGAATGTAGACTCTGCTCCCTTGCTCCTGTTAGAGTCAACAGAGGTGAGACAGAGCGGGCTACATCACTCGGGTCCCTGGGCAGAGCACTGTTAAAGCACTATGACGATCTGCTGAAACCACTGCTCTGCTAATGAAGGTCCTGTGAGTTCAGGTTGTAACACTCAGCCTGCTGTTCGTTCTGCTTTAAGCGAAGACAAGGAATGCCTCCTCAGCAGCTTCTGCTCTTTCCTGCACAGCCCAAGCTACCCTGAGCCAAAGGGCTATCAGTTTGAGAGCCAGGCTGTGCTATGTCAGCACCAGGTATCTTTAGGGCTCCCTAAACACACCTGGAAACAATTACATAAACACCTGGTGTTTGTTTGCCCTGGGTCTTGAAGGTTCGGGCCCAGTCAGCACAGTTTGAAATGCCTGAAACAGTTTAGACCAGTTATTTTGTAGCCTTACCTCTCAAATAGCCTTGTCCACCTTGTCTGAGGCCTGGACAAGGGGGCACTTCCTTCAGTGAGCGCTAAAGGACCAGGGCATAACCTGCCCAGCGCACCAGCCTCAGTCTCTGTGACTGGTGCTAAGGAGCAAGGCTGTAACTGGCTAAACACGTGACTGTGATTGGCCCAAAGACCCCTTCTGGGGCTGCATAGGCAGGGTACTGAAGCTCACTCCATGGGTCAGCTGGCGGACGCTCTGCTGGGCTACTGCATCTGGCACTGCAGCAGCAGGTAACATGAAGACTGTCTCGGAGTGGCCTTGCTTTTCTTCAGCGGTGCAGGCTGTGCTGGACGCCTGGAGAAAGAAGCAGCAGCGGAGGATGACAGAGGCAACAGAGGTGGCTTAGCAGTTAAACAAATAGGGCCTCGATCCCTTGATCTGTGTGAAACGGGCAATGTGGGCACTGCCTGGTGGTCGGACCGCTTGAAGATTCGATGGCCACGCAAACACAACATCACTTCCTGTTACCCGTAGATTCCAGACTTCCTGATGTCACATGAGAACTCAATACCACCCACTACCCCAGTGTTTACATGGGTAAACACTGAGCAGCCCTGCTCACGCGGGTTCCTGGCGCCCCAACTCTGGTCCCTGATTTGCCTGCTTCTCAGAGCAGAGTTCTTCGTGCATCTGCTTGAGGACGGAAGGAACAGCCACCTAGAGAGGCCTTGGCCCACCCTGCAGTGGCAGAATGGACTTGGTGGTTCCTGACGGCCCACCAATTCCATCCAGAGAATCCCATATCCCAGCCAGGAGCCTGTCCCTGATGGGAGGGGAGGTTTGCTGGGCGAGTGGTGCTGGTTGGTCTGATACCAGGATATTGAATAGTCCCCTGGGTCCCCTGGCTCCTTAGCAATAGCAGGTATCCAAGTTGTTACCTGTCTCTCTAGTACCTCTGCAACAGAGACAGTGCCCTGAGGCCGTTGCCACTGACAACCAAAAGAAGAGCCGAAGAGTTTGAAGGTGCCCAGGGAGGAGGAGGAGCAGGGGAGGTAGAGAGATGAGAGGTGGCAGCTGGGGACTGATGAAAGGCTCTAGGGAACTCGGGAGAAGAACCTGCAGGCTCTGGTCATCTGAAGAGTTGCAGGGAACTGTTCACTCTTCAGTGTCGAGGGTCTCGGTCCTCAGTCCCAGAGAAGATACACTGGCCACAGGCCCAGATCAAAAGTCCCCATGCCTGAGGCCTGCAGGGCGAAATGCTGACACTTGTAAGGCTGAAGTCTGCATGGGGACAATGACATAGGCAGCTGCTTCTGTCTCCCCACAGCTGCCGTCAGACCCTGAGGGAGAGGAAGGTGGCTGTGTCCAGCATTTGAAGAGCTTACCCCCTGTCCACATAAGGGAAGAGAACCAGTCAACTGGTCAGTGGTGGGAGTCCGTGCCCTCATCCCGATATCCACAGAGAGCACCACCTCTGAGGCCAGGGGTGAAGAAGGCACAACCGGGCTCCTACACTCAGGTTCCCTGACAGAGGCATCTAATCTGCCCTAGGCCTTTCTTTTCCTTTCTAGACTCTGGTGGTTGAGAAACCAGTTTAACCACAAGGAGCCCAGGAACCCTACACCAAGGCTCTGCTCACTTGTTTAAGTAAACAAGATGCCCACAAAGATGAGTGTTATTTTTAAAAGATGAGGCGGAAAAGGAAAATACAGGCCGGCCGGGGTTGGCATTCAGTCAGTTAAGCGCTTGCTAAAGGTGCAGAAGCCCTGGGTTCAATCCCCAGCACTGCATGAAGCGGGCACAGTGGCATGCCTGCCATCCCAGAATTCCAGAGGCGCGGGCTGAGGGATCTGAGTTTCATTGTCTTTCTCGGCTTTATTGGAGTCTAAGGCCTGCATGGGCTATAGAGAATGTGTTGAAGAGAGTGGGAAGGAAGAATGAGAAGAGAGAAGAGAGTCCTTAGGACATTTCCTAGGTGGGCCAGGCTTTATCAAATCTAAAAAAGACAGGATCAAAGGAGAGTCAAGATCGAGAGTCACTTAGCAAATCTTTATCCGAGTATTAGGCCCAAAAGTCTAAATGAAAGGCAGGTGGTCACAGGTCCTAGCTCAGAAACACAGCACACTCCGGCTCTTAGGAAATGGCTTTTGGGTGGTAATGAAAGTCTAGCCAAAGCACCAAAAAACCCCGCTCTCCAGGCCAAATGCAGCCTGTCACCTCTATCAATAAAGTTTTATTGCAACTGTGGCCATGTGCATATAATAACAGATTATTTACCGAGATTCTCCTGATAAAATGGCACACGGACATGGTTTTGACAAAGAAACAGGATCACAAGCTAAAATGTTTCAAGCTGACCTTTTCTAGATAAATGTTTGTCAACTCCTGTATCATAGACGACAGAGCAGACAATGCGTTGTTCTCCGCTGTGCAATGGAGTTTCGAAACAGAGACGGCAAAGATGGAATCTTTGTAGTTCGTTTTTTCCTGGGCACTGTACCATTTGATTAAAGAATTTTATTGACTTAGCATCCACCAAGCTTTAGTTAGGCATCTACTGATGGACACTCTTCCTGTGTTACGGTGACAGTGGTAAATAAAATCAACCCCATGTGTCCGGTTGCCTTTGCTTGGAGAGTGGTGGGGAGCAGGAAGCTGTCCTGCTGCCATGGCTATCAGAGCCCTGTAGAGACACAGAGAAAGCCTTAGTGGGGAAGCCTGGCATGGGGACCGGTCTGGGCGAGTGGGGCGTGCTTTCAGCAAGAGACCGTGCAGGGTTTTATACAGCTGTCTAAGAACTTGGGTATGAGCAGCTTGGAGAATCTTCAGTAGTTAAATGTTGAACAAAGCCATCTCTTCATGTGTGTGTGTGTGTGAATATGTGTGTGAATATGTGGGTATGTATGTGAATGTGTAGTGAATGTGTATGTATATATGAGTGTGTATGTGAATGTGTGTGTGTGTGAATATGTGGGTATGTATGTGAATGTGTAGTGGATGTGTATGTATATATGAGTGTGTATGTGTATGTGTGTGTGTATTCAGAGGCTAGAGGTTGCCATTGATGTCTCCCATAGTCATTTCCAGCCTTATTTTGAGGAACAAGGTCTTTCAGTGCACCGGAGTCCATTAATTCAGCTGAACAGGCTGAGTGGCACAACCCAGGAATCCTTCTGTCTGTCTCCCCAGCGCTGGGGATATAAGCATGTGCCTATGTGGCTATGCTTTCTTTTTACCATTGGGGAGGGTCAGACACGGATCCTCAAACTCGTGTGATAAGCCCTTTTCTGACTGAATCACCTCTCCACCCTCAAATCCTCTCCTTTTCTAAGTCCTTCCTCTCACCCCCGTGTCTTCCATGCTTGGCCTTGAGTGAGGGACTAAGTGTGTGAGAGACAGTGATTATAGCATGCTTTTCCACAAGCAAGCCCGTGGGAAGTCCTGGCTCACAGGTGACCTGGGCTAGCACTACGGTGGCAGAAGCCAGCTGAGAGAAGAAGAGTAGGTGTTTGGGAAGAACTTCAGATCAGCCTGGAAAGCACATGCCCGTCAGATGCCTAGGTTGTTTTCCTGCATTTTCTGCTTGGGTAAACAGCCAAGAGAAACTAGAAAGTGCACCAGAGTCTTTCCTGCCCCAAACACAGTAGGGGATGAATAAAGAGGGTTAGAGGTGACTAGACCCCGCCCCCCAGGGCTCCTATTCATCGTCAATCTGCTGCAAATTGTCCGGAAGAAGCAAGCAGCCTATTAAACAACAACCCCAGCACCAAGAAGACAGTGGGGAGGATTGGAGAGTTAATTATTCCCCCAAATCTTTGACTCCATGGAGGTATCATCTGAGGATATTGGTTTAATAACATGTTCCCACCCAAGTTCATTTAAGGCATCATTTCAACGCTTCATCTAAGATGTTAACAAATTTGTTTTTGATAGAAGAGGACCCAGCCAGGAAAAAGGTCACTTACATGAGATAAAAATTCCAGCAAGCTGCCCCAGACTTCCATGTCCGCCCACAGATCAATAGTGTCCAGCAGGCAGTGTCCCAAGTCTGTGGACTTGCCCTGTCCACCTGTTTGGAACTCCAATATGCCAGCCTTTTTTTTTTTTTAAATACCTGGCGCAGAAGCTAGGCCCCAGATGCACGGAAAGGTGACCGGAATGCTCACTCAGGGGGAAACTGCAGACCTGAAAACTCGCAGCAAGGAAAACATGTCTTACCAAAGTGCAAACCAGACACTTGGCATCCGCTCTGTGTGACGCAGGGCTCCCCGACTGGCAGGAAAACCACAGCAAAGAGCTGATTATCCTGTGAGAGCGCATTCCACAGTCTGTCCAGGGCTATTTTTGTTTTACAATAAGGTACAATATGTTCCGTGATGTTCCCAATCCTGGGCACTTAAAAGAATTGTATCTGTATAGTCATTAATTCCACTAAATTACAGAGAATCCATCAATTATGTAAATGAACGCCATCAGGTTTGGGGTGCTCATTCAGTTCGGTAACAGTGCTAATCCACACATGGAACACTTTTAGCAAGAAGAACGCTCATGCATGGTCCCACCTGTTGACTGTGGCAGCCATTTGTAAAAGCTACAATCGAAAGATAGCTCAGATAAACTGAGTTTTATGGATCAAACACTTAAGTATGATGTTCCCTAGCAAACTAAATGTATTTATGTTTTTTTTTAAAAAAAAATAAAAGTCAGTTTTGAAAGCCATGTTTAGTCAAGTGTTAGTTGATACATAAAAAAATAAAACAACAACAACAAAAAAAAAACCCAACCTAAATCCCCCTCTTAGCCGGTGCCAGGAACTTAACTGGTGAAAAAATAAATGTTTCTGTTTTAAGTTAGAGCCTGTAAACACTGAAAGTGCTTCAGAAGAAGGAATGGTTTCCCCTGACAGAATGGATATTCAGCAGCACAGACGCGTTTGAAAGCCACTTTCCATTCAGCTCGGAAAGGAAAGGAGACAACAGTGTAAGGTTACTCCTGGGAGCCAGCCGGTCCTCTGCGCCCAAGTTCAAGAGCTGCTTCTGCCTAATGCTTAACTAGTTAGCACAGCCGCTTTCCAGTCTCCAGACCTGCCTAGCTACTTTTTAACCATTTCAGACCAGGAAGTTGGGCAGAGGGAAGCGGCACCCAGTTGTCTGCCCCTACTGAAGGTCTCAACCTGAGATCCCAGCAAATTCCTCCTTGTTTGTGTCTTTTGCAGACTTTGGCAAGTTCATAGGTCAAGAGAGGGTTAGCCATCTTCAGTGCCATGATGAAAGTCCATACTGTGTGCGTATGGGGGAGGTACATGTGTGTATGCTTTTGTGTGTACGTACACATGTGGATAGACATCTTCCTCAGATTCTCTCCATTTTTAGAGACAGCATCTCTCATCAAACCCAGTTTTCCATTCAGCTGGACTGAGTCCAGCAAATCCTGAGGATCCAGTGCCGGGCCAACAGGTGCACACTTTAGTGCCTAACTGTTGACAAGGCTGAAGAGGATTGGAACTCGGGTCTTCATGTTTATATGGCCAGCATTTTTCTGATAGAGCCATCTCCCCAAACTGTGCTCTGTGGTTCTTGATGGCCTTTTTTTGAGCAAAATAAAGTGGAGGGGGTACTTTTTGTCTGTTCCATAAAGCATACTGGTACTCAGAGAAAGGTAAGAAGAAACAACACATTAAATAAGATACGTGTGTGTGGGTGGGTGGGTGCGTGTGTGTCAAGAAGATACACACTGAAGGTTCCTTCTGAGGCTCCAGTTATAAAAGTGTTCATTCTATAAACTGATACCTCATAAGAAAACATAAACAAGCAGGATGATTGTTTCAATTTTTTAACATCAGCTTTGCTGACAAGATCAAAAAACTTGAGCCAACCATCTGCATCAAATGATAAATCAGAGGGAAAATGTCCTTTTCCACTGCAGGGCAGTGCAGTCACAGCAGCAGCAATGATAGAGGAGACACAGGCTGTGCTCTCACTTAGAGCAAAGACGAGCGTCCAAGCCGACTGTCCAGCTAGCGCTGGCACCTCGCACATCTCCTGACTGTCCGGCTAGCGCTGGCACCACGCGCATCTCCCACATGCCCGGTTAGCGCGGAATCACGCGCATCTCCCGACTGCCCGGCTAGCGTGGGGACCCCGGGCATCTCCCAACTACCAGGCTAGCGTGGGCACCAAGCGCATGTCCCGACTGCCCGGCTAGGGCGGGCACCACAGGCATCTCCTCTATGATTTGGATTATTATGTTCAGATATGCCAGAAGGAAGGGGCCTTTCTCTGTCCTTGCCTTGCTCAGTGGCCTGCGGATGTTTGTATCTCTCTGTGGTACCTTTCCCATAAACACATACACACACACATACACACACACACACCACATTAATTATTCTTATTTAGCTTTTACAGTGTACCAAAAATGTGGTTTAAGCCATCATCTTTCCAGTTGCCCAGGTTGCATTGGGATATTTTTAAATGCTTCAAAGAAGTGCTTCAAAGAAAGAAAGAGAGTGGAGAAAGAGGAGAAAATAAAAATGAGCCAGGCCCCTAGAAGAGATTTTTCAGACCTACTGCATGCAATCTCTGGAGAGCCCTCTAGATCTCAGGGGATGCCCAGGTGAGGGAGACAGGGCCCCTTAGATGGATGCCCTACATTGGTTGTTGAATTTTGTGTCCTTTCTGTTTATGGGTTTGTGAATTTGCACTAGTCAGACAGCAACCTTGAGGAAACAGGTGAGTTACACAAGCAACATTGTAAAGAGAGTGTCAAGCCGAAGTGATTCTGGCTGAGCCCTTTGAGGTGAGTGTGAGCACACTGCCAGGAACCTGCAGCTCTTTGCTTCCTCATAGGCCCCATGTGGAGAGGGCGCTCCCTTTTCTTTGCCCTGAAACAAGAGGCCAATCACCAGTGTCTGTCCTTCAGGGGGAAAGGACCAAATTCTACAGATGAACCTGGACACGGACTTGGCCCAGATGTCATTTCTGCATACCTGTAGAGAGGCTCCCACGTCCCTAGAGTCCCATCCTCAGGGGCATTTTTAACTGGAAGCAACATTTGTATATGGAATGTTTCACGAGGAGAGAAGAGGCACGGGAAGAGACATGGTTTTTCTTGTTCTTCCACTGCCAGCCCTAGACAGCCATGTGTTGGAAAACTTTTATCTAATTCTTTTGACATTTCCCTCCCCTCTTTTCCTTCCATTGTGGAAAATTCTTCTTGGGAATCATCTTCTCGATGATGCTTCATCTAAGGTTTAGAACATTACACCCTTCAGCCTGGAAGCCAGGCTTGGAGACAATGTGTGTGTGTGTGTGTGTGTGTGTGTGTGTGTGTGTGTGTGTCAGACTGTCTGGGTCTCTCAGTCTCAATTTTGGTGTCTCTTTTTCTCTCTGTCCCTCTCTGTCTCTGTTTCTCTCTGGGTCTCTTCCTTCCTCCCTCCCTGGCTCCCTCCCTGGCTCCCCCCTCCCTCTCATGTGTATGTGAGCCAGAGTGCATGGGTGTGTGCACTTGCGTGTGCTCATGCAGGTGGAAGCAGAGGTCGACGTTGAGTGGCGTTCCTCAGAATACCATCTACCTTTAAAAGATGAAGATTGGAGTAACATGAAAGCTGATGTCTGGGTGGGAGAGTAGCTTAGCTACTGTTCTGTTACTATGAAGAGACACTACTTGTCAAAGAAACTCACAAAAGAAAGCATTTAACTGGGGCTTGCTTACAGTTTCAGAGGGTCGGTCAATTCATGACCATCATGGCAGGGAGTATGACCGAAGGCAGGCAAGCTGGAGCAGTAGCTGTTAGCTCACACCTGATCCATGAGATGATGGTGGAGAAACCAAAGACAGAATCCGGGATAAATCTTTGATACCTCAAAGTCCCCCTCCAGTGACACACTTCCTCCAACAAGGCCACATCTCCTAATCTTTCCTAAACAGCCCACAGCTCATCTAAGCTTCCAAATGTGTAAGCCTGTGGGGGCCATTCTTACTCAAATCATCGGAACAGCAAGGATAGCTTCAGATACAGAGTCCACGGAGGAAGACAACCTGTTACCTCCGCATTGGAAGTCAGTATTTCTCCTGGGGTGTGAACTGGTCATGTTCATAAAGCATGGGCCACGCATGATGCAGGCTTTAGCAGAGGCCCTGCTGTGAAGACAATCATTGAATATTTTGGGGGCTATTTTAGAGTAGACGGGCTGCTTAAACTAACAGAACATTCTTGATTTTGTATCTGGACATGCTCTTAAAATCAGCAAATTATTCAGTTGTCACTATAATGAATCACCTGAAATAATAACTCATAAAGGAGAGGGGCTTCAGTCTGGCTCACAGTTTTGAGACTTCTACTCTAACCATTGGATTGGGCTCCTAGGGATGGAGTGAGTGGACACAGATATGGGGTGATTAGGGTGGGGACAGGATGCTCTCACCTGGATGTTGAAAGTCATCCAGGGAACTGCGTGCTAAAGCCTCGATTGCACTCCCCAACGGCCATGCTACTGAGATGTGGGGAACCTTACAAGGCAGAGCCTAGTGGGCGGGTCTGAGTAAGGGCATGCCCTTCATCAGGATAGTTGCTTCCGGCTTCTTTTTTGTCTTGCTGCTTCCTGGCTGAGAGGCAGGTGTTTTCGCTTGGTGAGGTATTGATGTGGTCTGAGCAGGGAGAAAGTGATCCAGCAACATACCCAACTGGCCTGGCAGGAATTGCAGGCAGGTGCGCCACTGATCCACAAGTTACAAAACACCTCTCACCAGCGTTGTGTTTGCCTCATTCTTAGGCTTGTTTGACTTGAGATGGTAGGCAAATTTTAAAACTAAGAAATAAAAAAAAATGGTAAAAAGAATCCCTTGGTATTTGACTTCTCCACGAAGAAGAAAATCTATTAATATAAACGCACACATTTTGAGCAAGTCGTGTGGGCCCGAAGGAGCTCCCTGATGATGCCAGCAGTAGCGCTCTATGGTTCCTGGGAACCCTAAGAAAACGCAGGCTTGAAGAAGCAGAGGTGGTTTCAGAGCCTCAGGGCTCCCTCCAAACAGGAATCCCACTGGAAACTGTCTTTAAGGGCTTAGTGGGTCCGTTGGCTTCAGCTCAGGCCTCAGTTGCGACATCTGTTAATTACATTGTTGCATTGCCCTAGAAAGGGGTGTCTTTGGAGTGTTTCCCTCTGATTGGCCAGAGTCCTGGGCTACAGTAACTAATTATTATAAATATGTTTGTTCAGGGCATGATCAAGGTGCTCTCCTCTCTTTTTCTCTCTTTTAAAAATTCTGTCTTCTCTAAATGTGTGGAGATGTTTCCTGTTACTATTGCATAAACAATAAAAAATAATTGCCATTTATATATTAGTATTATTGTACTGAGTATTATCTGTAATTCAGGAATGATTAATATAAAAGACCTGAGGGTTTTGGCATGCTGTGGACAATGGTCTTGTACCCTGTAAAGATTTGTTTCTTGTACTTGTTTAATAAAATGCTGATTGGCCAGTAGCCAGGCAGGAAGTATAGGTAGGGCGACCAGAATAGAAGAATTCTGGGAAGAGGAAAGGTTCAGTCTGCAGTCATCACCCAGATGCAGACGACACAAGATGAGAATGTCTCATTGATAAAATGTACCAAGCCACTGACTAACACAGACAAGAATTATGGGTTAATGTAAGATGTAATAATGAGTTAATAAGAAAGCCTGAGCTAATAGGCCAACCAGTTTATAATTAATGTGGCCTCTGTGTATTTCTTTGGAGCTGAACGGCTACAGTACTGGGCAGTGGCATGCACGAGTATCCTGATATTCCAAAGGTACCAAGGGCCAGCTTTATCACAGTTGCTCTCTCTATAATTAATGCAGTAGTCCTTCTAAATCAGAAACATTTTGAGAAGAATGATAAAATGCATTTTTTTTAAACCCAAGTTTGCTTGGTGATCAAATAAACACAATGAATGTTCCTGCAAGGGAAAAACATTAGATGTAAACTCAAACAAAAATGGCTAATGTGAGTTTAGTTTTTTGGTAACTTGGTTATCCGTGACACCCACTGAACCCCACTGACTGGAAGATGCAGAAGTTGATTGGCGGGAATCTCAAAAGGCTTGTGGTTTATCTACAGCTCTGTGACCCGAAGAGTGGAGGAGGAAACAGAAAAGCACTTGCCAATGCCGATGCTCCAGGAGAGACCTGAGTCAGAAGGGAGAGTCTCAGAATCAAAAGAGAAGACACAGCTTGGCGCATCAGCCCCTGGTAAAGGACATGCATCATTTTCCTTCAGGAAGGGCCCCGGCAGTCCATAACAGAACCATGAAACCATGATCTCAAGCATGGAAACAATCCCCGTGTTTAACACACCTGAGCTCAGCATTTCTCACCAGTGAGTGGGAGATCTAGCCACCCACTGCGAGCTCAGGAGTGCCTTGGTATGTGTTGAGGTGGGGAGGGCGGCTTTGCATTCTGCCTTATACCTTCTCTGGCCAGCATGTGCGACAGAAGCATGGCTGAGCATGTCTAAGTCCCCTAGAGACTCCTGTCTCCCTCAGTGCCTCTCCTGTGCAGAGAGTCTGTCGTCATACCCTCATGGAAATATTCTCCGTTTGCTTCTCTCCTCCACGGGATTGTTCCATCTTGCAGTTATGCCTCACGCACGTGGACCTTGTTCTAAAGTCCCAGGTGATTTTTTTGCACGTGTAAGGGGGAATGAGTTCCCTAGCCACAGAACTAGCTTTTGTCCCTCTAGGATCTCCAGGGCTGAGGAGTGTTGAGGGAGCGGAGGTGCCCCTGTCTGAGCCTGTGCTCACAAGACGTGTGCCCGTGTTTGTGTGCGCATGCGTGGGTGCGCAGCGGCGTCAGTCACTTTTCTGTTGCTGTGATTGGACCATGTGATCAAACGTAACCTAAGGAGGGATTGGCTTTGCCGTATGGTTGTAGAGGACTAACAGTTCCCGGGAGAGTGCAGGCATGGCGGCAAACAGTAATGCAGGATGCAGAAACCTCGCTTCTCAAACCGTGGGCTCGAAAGAGAGTGAATTGGATGTGGTGAGACTTTGTAATCGCAAAGCCTGCCCCAGGGCTGTACTTCCTCAAGCAAGGTAGCACCACCTCAACCTTCCCAAATGGCATTAGCAAGCCGGAACCAAGTGCGGACTGGAATAATCAATTTTATAAAAATGGCTGTGTAGCCCAAAGAATCTACATATTCAGTATAATCCCAATCAATATTGTAGTAACATTCTTCAAAGACATAGAAAATAATTTAAATATGTATATGGAGGCACAGTAGATATTGGGTAGGC
>NC_022010.1:68878096-68885004 GCF_000317375.1 Microtus ochrogaster
CATAGATTATGACATAGAATAGAGGACCAGATAATCCATAGATTATGACATAAAATAGAGGACCCAGACACGGGGTCACACTGCTACAACCACCTGATTTTTATGAAGATAACAAAAATGCATACTGCACAATTACAACACCTGCCACAAATGGTATGGAAAAAATAGACATCTCCACAGAGAAGAATGAAAATAGGTCTTCATCATTCAACACCCCCCCCCCAAAGTGATTTCAAGTAGATCAAGAACTTCCATGGAAGACCCGAGACTCCAAAAATTCTGTCAGAAAGGAAAGGAGGTGCATTCGAACACAGGCATAGCCAGGACTTTCTAAATCAGACTTTAGTCACTCATGAGATAAGACCAATAAGCGACTAAGAATCTCATGAAATTAAGGTTTAGTGCAGCAAAGGAAAGTACCAATCAAGACACCAGATAGCTGGAGAAGGGGAGAACCTTTGCCCACTGTGTATCAGACTCGGGAAACTAAACATTAAGAAAATAAACAGCCCAGTGAAAATGAGCTAGGGAACCAAACAAAGTTCTCAAAAGAAGAATTACAAATGGCTAATAAAAATTTTAAAAGCATTCACTATCCTTAGCCATCAGGGGAACACAAATTAAAACTATGCTGAAATTCTAACTCACCCCAGCCAAAGCGGCTGTCAAGAAAACAAATGGCAGCAGGAATCCAGAGGGTGTGTGTAGGGGAATGTTGATCTGTGTGAGTGGGGCTGTAAGCTGGTACAGTTGCTGTGGAAAGAAACATGGCGGTTTCTCAAACGCCAGAAATAAAACCACCTTGTGGTCCAGCCATAACCCTTCTGGGGAACACTGGAAGAGCGCCATCTCCTCACATGGAGACACTTAGCGCACACATGCTTGCTGCTTCTCTACCCCCAATAGCTCAGAAATGGACTTCGGCCTGGACTTCCATCAACTCATGAATGGGTGGTGAGTATGTGATACACACACAGCAGAATTTTAATCAATTGTAAAGAAATATGAAACCTATATAGGAGAAATGGGTGGAGCTGAAATACGCTGAAATAAATGAGGTGGCCTAGGAAGACAAATTACATGTTTTCTTATTTGTACATCCTTGCTTCAAATTTTTAGATTTGTGTGCTTAGTTTACGGTCTCTTAGAGGTCAGGAAGACAGATAGAGCCCATGGGGGGACCTGAAGGATGAGGAGCTAGAGAACACACTTTGAAAGTAAAAGAAGATACTGGGGGTTAAAAGGGAAAATGGGGAGGAGGCAGGAGAGAGGAGAAAATAGAGGCTGGAGGTAAGTTAACCGAAACCAAGGGTGTATAAAAAAATAAATAAATAAATAAACCTAGTTATATTTCCACACAAGAAGAGGTAAATAAATATAACTATATAAAAAAAGAAGTAAGCAATAAAAGCAATAGAAATTAAAAAAAAAAAACCCTTATGGATTCTCACCACTTTCTAAGATAATTGCACTTTGTAAAGGAGCTTAACACAAGTGTCCTTCATGGGTAGACTATGCTCGCCCCAGAAGACATAAATACCTCAGTGCTATGTGTGGGAAACCTTGTTGTGGGTGTACTGGCTAACTTTGTGTGTCAGCTTGACACAAGCTAGAGTTATCAAGAGGAAGGAGCCTCTGTTGAGAAAACGCCTCCATGAGATCCGTATGTAAGGTATTTTCTCATTTAGTGATTACTGAGGGAGATCAACATTCCCCTACACATGGGTCTTGCTGAATTTTACCCAGGTGACACACTTAGCTCACTTGATTCATGTTAACTCTCTGTAGAAGCCCGTTGAATGGCTTTACCTCACACATTACATTCTATTATTGTGGACAGAGCTGCAGTAAGGCTATCTGATGTACCCTCTTTATGTATACGAAACAGAACACTGGAGAGACGGCTCAGCAGTTAAGACTGAACACTGCGTTCAGTTCCCAACACACAAATCAGATAGTCCACGGTCCCAGAACCACAGCTCCAGCGGATCTGCTGCCCCCTTCTGGCCATCATGGGTACCTGCACATACAAGCACACACAAGACACACAGATAAATATACATATACATAGAAATAAAACATAACTCTTTAGAAAAGAAACGTGTAAAATAAAATTTGAAGCTATAGGGACAGCAGAGAGAGTAACTAGCCTTTGTCATCAGGATAGAAACTGGTTTTTAAACAAGATGTGAAGACTGTAAATTAGGAGGCCATCCGTTTATGGAGGAAAGGACCTAGAAATGAAAACGACTCAGTGAAAGAAAGAACTGAAAGAGCACACTACTAACAGAAAGGAACAACACCAAGGACTCTGGTCATGTCCTGCAGCTCTGAGCTATATTGACAAGTTACTCCGCTGTGTAGGACATGGTTGGCACATAGCAGAGAGACTTCAAACGAGCCATTTCTCCGTAGGCCTTCCGGTTATACCTAAGCCCATTCCCAGCACAAGCTGTAACTCCCGGTTAAACCTCAGCCCGTTCTCATGCCTTTAGCAGTTGCTTCTGGAACTTTCTATCCTCTTCCATGCATAAACCCCTTTATCAAAAATTCTTATGATTTACAATTTTATATCGAGTTTAAAGTTTTGTTCCTATCCCGATCTCATGCATAAATTATTCTACAGGTTCCTTCGCTACTTAAAACCTGATGTTGTCCATTCTAGTCTAATCCATCTGGAATTTATTTTTGATGGCACACAGCAAGAATTCCACTTTTCCTTTTTTTCTACTTGGAAGATGAAATGTCTTTAGAGCATTTATTGAGCACTTAATCCTTTTATCACCAACTAAAGATGCCATTGCTTCACAATGTACCAGACATCTAAGCGTACGACTGGATTTTCAGGTCCTCCAAACTGGGCTTTTTGCTTGACTGAATTGGCTCTGCTGAAGTAGCACACATTTTAAATTTCTGTAACTCCAAAGCCAGGCTTAATTCCTGTTAGAGTGAGTGTTCGATTATTCTAGTAAGAAATGAAGGTGTCTGGGTAAGGAAGGGGCTGGGTTCAGCTGGACACAACAGAAAGCCCTTCCTGAGCTTTGGCACCAAACGTAAGAAGTCAGTGGTGGAGATGAGAGCCTCAGAATGGTTGGAGCGGTCCCTCACTGGTCTGAGAGACTGCCATCGGTGGGCCCTGTGGCTCAGCTCAATAGCCAAGAGCATAGGAGAACACACAGTACAGGGTCTGAGGATCAGTCTGTCTGGCTTCACTGTGTCCAGGAACTGCCGTGTTGGTAAGCTGTTTGCCCAAACCCTGAGACGGGTCTGATCACCTGCTTTGAGTCTTCGGGTTCCAGGGCACGGGATGGGGTGGGAGCTCTCTGATGTTCTGGGGGTGGCAGGTTTCTTAATGGCTTGGCCCTGTCACATGGCCCTTGCTTTGGTGAGGTGGGTCTCTCTTTCCTGGTGCCAGTTTTCTGAGAACTTGAAGACTTTCTCATGAGAACGATGTGATTTTATCATGTGTGCACGCTCCGGTGGTCACCTTGCCTGTTCATGTCTCCCTATTACTTTGAGCGCATTTGTTTGCAGAAATGATGGAGCATAGCTTCTGAGGCCGGGGTGAAAACACACATTACTAGCGATGGAGGAAGCCACCTGCAGCATGGATGGGGCCACCAAGCAGCTCCATGGAGAGGTCCAGGAAGCACGGAGCTGAAGGTCCAACCAAAGCCTCCCAAAGGCTTGAGATGGAGCCACCCGTGAGCTTCAGGTCTCCTCACCACAGCACTAGTGAGTTAATGAACATTGTGCTTTATGTTCCTGTGTCTTGAGTAACTCGTTATGCAGCCATAGATAATAAACATACTTAAAGAGAACAATCATTATAAATAAAACATTCAAGTGAGCCAAAGAATTAGGATGTTTGTTTAAGACTGGAAACAACTATAACGAATGAATATTTGGTTGTTCCCGAGAATGGATCTTTCCAGTGTAGCCTGGGTATTTCCAGTGCAGAAAGCATCAGCTTTCATTGTGACTGCTGGAGCACACACCTAGCACACTGAAGTGGTGTAGGTTTCCCAATGTTTGGCCAACAGCAGCAAGTGCAGATTTGGGTATGAGGTTGCTAAACCTAATCTCTGCTACATTAGCCCTTTCTGCCCAAACCTGCCCAAGTGTCCCTGGAGACTGTGAGAAACTCCACCTCCCCAGGTGGCCAAGAGACCCAGGGCCTAGAAGTACCCAGGGAGGCCCACTGTTGAATTAAGAGCGACAGGGCTGCATCCCCAGCAACCTGCCGCCCGCATGGCTAGCTTTATACCCGAAATAATTACACGGAAACTGTATTCTTTTAATCACTGCCTGACCCCAACAATTCCAACCTCTTATTGGCTAGCTCTTACATATTGATCTAACCCATTTCTATTAATCTGTGTAACCCACAAGCTGGCTTACCAGGAATGATCTTAACCTGCATCTGCCTAGCGTGGGAAAACCATGGCGACTCACTGACTCAGCTTCTTTCTCCCAGCCTTCTGTTCTGTTTACTCCACCCACCTAAGGGTTGGCCTATCAAGGGGCCTAGGCAGTTTCTTTATTCCTTAACCAATGAAATCAACAGATTGATATATGACACTCCCACATCAGCCCACTGTGGTAGCAGTGCAGATGGCAGCCTGGAACAGCATCCTGGGGCTGATTTCTGCACAAAAACGTTCAGTGTTTGAACTTTCACCTATCCGGCAATACCTAGAGGCAAGTCTGTGACTGTGATCAAAGAGGAGCAGCAGGTGTAGAGCCAAGCACACAGAATGACATCGCTGTGATCAATGTTATGGAGCACATGCGGAGGCGGCTGTTCTGAACTGTGTCCCCCAAAAGGCGGTGATGTCATAACCTCCAGTTTGTGGAAATGAGAGTTTCTCTAGAAATAGACTGAAAATTACCCATGTTAGCTCAAATCCATGACTAGTCTTCATAAGTAGAAGAAATCTAGACACAGAAATAATGACATGGGGGGATATCTGCATTGGGGGCAACGATATAGTCTCATTGGCTACAAAATATTGAAGAACTAAATATTGCGTGTAAGACTTTGGTAAGTCAAGGAGCAGAGACATTTCTTTAAATAACTCCTTAACCAGGGGATACATTCCTTCTGGTAGAAAGCTGTCTCTGCTTTCTGTCCACGGGTATTTCTGTTGACTGAATGCAAGTGCAGGTCCCCTATGGTGGTGGCATGAGTCAGGGCCAAGTAGTTCAGAACAAGCTTTGACACTGTGTGGTGAAATATTGATGTATTTAGTTCCACAGGGAAAGCTGCGCTAGGAGAAAGCATGGCTTTATTAGACACATACCATATACAGCAGCAGGCGAGAACAATCTGGGAACAAGCATGGGAGACTATTGCAAGACTATTGCAAGTAGCCCTGTGTCTCCCTTCGCTACACTGTGACTCTTGTTTTCAAAGGCCAACAAGAGGCCACACAGGGCTTGAGGTTTAACCATGGAATTTTGAAGTGAAAGATCAGGGCCAGTAAGTTTCGTTTTCCTGGAAATTGATACTTTGTGGTACAAAGAGGGGGGTCTCATCAGAGCAACGCTAGTCTTGGAAGAGAGCATTTCTTCCGTTTCCTGGGATTGCGGTTAAGAGGTCCCTAAATAGATGCTGTTCTGCTCCCTGCTCCTCTCTGCGTGCGCACGATGGGGAGCGGCGCACAGCACGTTTTCTTCCAGCCATATTTTAAGTGTGCTATTTCAAATTCGGTGAAGGAATTCTTAGACATGTGTTTAAATGGCATGAAAGTAAATCTTGAAAGAGGCCAGGAAGTGCCAGATTTCATTCTGAAGAAATAGGTCTAGTCTATTTTTAATGCCCTTTATGTACTCTTTCTTTTTGTATTCATGAGTGCTATATTTACCTACTTGTATTTTCATTTATATGCAGCATATATTTTTAAAGATGTATTCATTTTTATTTTATGCATATGGGGGCTTTGCCTGCTTGTATGTCTCTGTACTACATGTGTGTCTAGTGCCTGCAGAGGCCAGAAGGGGGCGTCAGATCCCCATATGTGAATTACACGTGATTGTGAACTGCTGTGTGGGTACCAAGAACTGAACCCAGGTCCTCTAGAAGAGCAGAAACTGTTTTTAATGGGTATAAACCCATCTCTCGAACCTCTATGTGTTCTATACTTTATATTTAAACATATGGATATACTCTGAAGTAGACTGCAAGATGTTGAAACTAGTTTGACTTTAATACTCTTGGAATCTTGAGGATGAGACTCAGCACCTTGTGGACGGCGGGCAAGTTTCTATTGCTGAGCAACATTGCCAGCCTGGGTGCAGAAGTCAAATACACCTTATAGGTAAAACTCTAGGTTTCAAGGAAATACTGGTGTGTGGTATGTGTGGTAGGCAGTTTGCCTTTGGATATTATAAGACAGGGATATGATTAAATTAAGCGAAAAATCATGGAAATTCAGTAAAAGTTTTATAGAAACACAGAACAGTTAAGAACACTGGCTAACACTCACACTGGGTAGCTCACAATGGCCTGTAGCTCTAGTTCTAAGGGATCTGATACCATCTTCTGGCCTTCCCAGGCTCCTGCACACATGTGGTACACACACACACACACACACACACACACACACACACACACACACACAGACAAAATAAAAAGGTATTAAAAACAGAGACAATTTAATAAAAAAAGGAAAACAGAGAACAGTTAAGAGGTGGCTGGCTGAGAAATTTTTGCATTGTGTACAAATACCATGTGTATGGCTTCCATACTCAGAAAAACCAATAGTTCTTTGCTAATTTTCCCATGCCGTTTCCTGTTCATTTAATTCTGCCTGGATACTTGTTTGTATGCAGAGTTAGAAGTTCCTGTTAGAGACATCTGTAGAACATTCCACCCAAATAGGAAAGAATATACCTTCTTCTCTGCA
>NC_022010.1:68888545-68890920 GCF_000317375.1 Microtus ochrogaster
GGAGGCAGAAATCCTTAATAAATAAATAAATTTAAAAATAAAAAAAACAAAAATAAATAAATAAATAAATAAGTTCCTGTTAACTCCATAGGCAGCTCACGGAATTCAGCATGACCACTGTGAAGGAGAAACTGTTTCCTGTCCTCAGCTCTGCCATCATGCCCCAGCTGAGGATCTGGTTCTGAAAACCTCCCTGTAGCCTCCCCAGTGAGCACTTCCCTGATGCAGAGCACATCATGTGTGCGTGTCTCTTTCCTCACGCAATGTTGGATGCTTCTTCCAAGGAGCTCTGGGGGAAGGCCTCGGGAATATTTGCTGCAGCCTTTCAAAGGAACAAAATGCATTTGCTCTTTCGTAACCAATCTGTTGTAGGACTGTGCTACCTAGTTCAAGGGTGCATCTCTATTGGCAGAGCTTAAAATACGAATTTACTCTAAGTGTCAAGAGTACCAGGAAACTGAAACCCCGACTCACTTGTTATGCCAGGTGTGTGTGCTTCCTTATCTGGCTTCAGGGGACTTTCTGGAAGAAGTGGTGTGGCCACACTGACTACATATTTGACTGGAATATTGCATAAAAGAATTTCCAGGAAGAATGACCCCCTATTTTAGGAAAGATTGTTAAAAGGAACTGGACAAACAAATTCTTTGTAACTTCCTCTTGAGACTTTCATTAAGAGCATTTACTCTCAGGTAAATGGGATTAAGGGAAAAGGTCTTTCAGATGTTGGTGCATGCCAGACACCAAGCTGCTGGCTCTCAGCTCGTGATGAAATAATTGTCCAGCATGCACTTTGCTGAGGCTGAGAGCTGTACACACACACACACACACACACACACACACACACACCCTTGTTATTAAGGGTCCAGATAAGTAGAAACAGGTTTTCTATAGATCAGTGGTTCTCAACCTTCCTATTGCTGCCACACTTTAATATAGTTCTTCATGGCACAGTGACCCCAAACCATAAAATTTTTTTGCTACTTCCATAACTGTAATTTTGCTGCTTTGAATTTGAATCATAATGTAAATATTTTTGGAGATAGAGGTGTGCCAAAGGAGTTGTGACCCACAGGTTCAGAATCAGTATTATAGACATTCTTCAGTACCCCATGGCAGTCTTTGCTTTATGTTTTCTGTCTGGAAAGTCTCTGAGGGTATTGTTCTCAAGGTTTCTCTCTCGTGTTGGGATGGGAGAGATGACATGACCTCCCCTCTCATAGGCAGAGTGAAGTCAAGCACGAAAAGAGAGAAAGATTTCCAGGAAGTGTGGCGAGCAGGAGCCAGCCTGGCTGGCTGTATCAGCACAGGCTTTTTCCATCCCAAGGTGGCTGGGTCAGGAGACAGGCTGGACTGGAAGGTTACTGTGCATTCAGGGGACTTGATACATGTTGTTTCCTCCATCTTTCTAATTTAGATTTCAACATTGTCATCCCAGGTGAATGACTGAAGGCTGTGGGTGGGCCAGGCGCCCAGTGTCGCCATCTAAGGGTGGCAGTGGAAATCTTTGGAGATGTCTTTCTCTGACGCCAGACATCTACATACCATGCTTCCTGTCCTTGTGTTTCGCAACTCGCCTTTTAAACCCAAACAGGAGGAAACAGAGAAGGATAAGCAGGTGGGGAAACCCTCTCTGGGCAAGATTCCAGTGGGTTCTGTTTCCTGTAAAGATCAAATCCTGAGGTTCCCGTTTTTGCCCTTTCAAAAGCTAGCGTCATGAATCAGAATGGGAACAAGTTGGTTTTGCCTGTGCCCACAATGGGGGATATGTGAGCTCAGTCCAACACCAAAGCTGCAGGAGTTCCCGGCAGGCAACCTCACCAAACTCTACCTGAGAGATTATTCTACTCCCCAGAGACCAGGCATGAAGCTAGGGGGGGGGACTCACCTGGCAGTTGCCATTATCAAGGTTGTCTTCTGGCCATTGCAAAGGTGCACCAAGAAAGTCATAGTTTCTTCACAACTTGAAAGAGAAGGAAGTCATTAATTTGATTCCTTTAAGCAAGGAGTTCTAATTGACCAGGACTCAAAATATACAGTCTGGGTTTTCCTCAGTGGATGAAGGATGAAACCCATTAACTTTTCTTTATCTTAGAGCCAAAATCACTATAATGGAGATAAACGGGAAAGTGGAGCCATTCTGGGTCACATGACAGTACAGTCCTCCAGACCCTAGTGCCCGGCAAGTGGACACCTCAACGGCCTTTGTGGCAATGCCGTCCCTCTGCAGAGAGCCATGCAAACCATTTATTTTGTCAGAACTCCTGAGAATCCACTGGTAGCCCACAGGATCATCAGCGAGTCTGGGTCCTGGAAGGGAAGCACACAGGATCATTAGTGAGCCTGGGTCCTGGAAGGGAAGCACACAGGATCAT
>NC_022010.1:68891020-68893559 GCF_000317375.1 Microtus ochrogaster
GGACCCAGGTATGGAAGAGACTTGACTGCCTCTGTGGGTTGTGGAATAAAGAAAAAAAGCAGCGAATGAAGAGACAGGCAGAGAAGCAGGCAGAGAGAATGAGCTCAATGATGATGTTTAAGTCTAGAATCGAGAGATAAGACAAAACTGGAGGTTTTCAAATCAACCACGGTGACTCTGGGAGGACAGAGGCAGTGAAACCTCATGTCGTGTTTAAAGGAAGTGGTTGTCTCCAGTTCTTTGCCAGCGAGGAAGTTTTCTTCTGGAAGAAGCTGCAAATCTGCTCTGAGTGCAGAGAGTGCACTGAGAATGGGATTCCTGTTACCCAAATCGGGAAAGTTTGATTGCAAGACATAGAAAAATCAACCTTGAATTAACCAGGAAACTCTTTCCCATTTGAGGAATGGCTAACTTCCATTGTGTTAGGAGGTTAATAAAGATTCTTAAAGAGGAATTTTCCTGAACTTCAGCTGGGTAGTAAATGGTATCTCATTCTATTTTCTTCCTAGATTCCATTGAGTTTTTCCTCTCTTTTCCCACAATACCTATATATCCATTATCTATCTCTCTATCTCTCTATCTCTCTATCTCTCTATCTATCTATCTATCTATCTATCATCTATCTATCTATCTATCTATCTATCTATCTATCAATCATCTATCTCTCTATCTATCATCTACCCATCCATCACTGCTCTAAAGCTAGGGCCATGTGAATGACATTGCCCAGTTCAGCTGTCAGCATGGCTGGGACTCTGGCTCCTTGAGTCACATTTGCAGTTGCTTTTGCATGTTTTCTGGTTGCAGAAAATTCCACAGTATTTTCTATTCTCAAGATGGAGACCTATCTTGAGGCAGGTGGGGCACCTTGAAGATACCCCTCCCTTGATTCCAATGCAATAGGAGCTCTAATATCCTTATGTGTTTCATCACAAATTTGGGTTGCAGCATGAAGATCACCAGAGTTCCTTTCCTGTCCAAACTGTACTTGTTGTGTTTCTTTCTTCCCAATCTGCTCCTTTTCATTGTAGACCTGAGTAAGAGCAACTGCTAACAACCATTTGACAGGGTCAATTTTAGGCTGTCTTGAAATCTCCCTTCCCCCCCAAATTAGTATGTTACTTTGAAATTTAGCTTCAGAACAAGAGCAGAAAGCAGCCATGTTCTTTGTCAAACTTCACAGGAACAGTCTCTAACCTGGTTGCTCTTAGAATCCTTGCTTCCCTCTGACCCTTCTTGAGCTGCACATCTCCAGTCCCTCTATTCTCAGCACCGTATTCCAGAGTCCTACCAAGATGGCCCATTAAACAGCATCCAATGGTTTGCCTAGTCCGATGTCCCAAAGTCTTCTGCATTCCTCCAGAACAACACAGCATCATCAGGCTGTCATCACAATTCCCCTCTCTTTGGCACCAACTTCCTTCTTAGCCTACTTCTCTTCTGCTGTGATGTAAGACCGTGACAAAGGCAATGAAGAAGAAAGAGTTTATTGGGGCTTACAGTTCTGGAGGGGCACGAGTCGGATAGCCTAGCAGAGGTTTGGCAGCTAAGGCAGGAAGCTGAGGGCTCCCATCTTCACATCACCCGCAGGAAGCAAAGAGTGCACTGAGAATGGCAAGATTCTTTCTCATCCTCAAAGCTCACCTCCAGTGACATATTGCTCCAGCAAGGCCACGCCTCCCAATCATAGCCACTAACTCAGGGTCAACGTGTCAAATGTCTGAGACTGGGGGAGGGGATTCAAACTCCTACAAGCATCAAGGTTGAGAACCAAACCATCACAAGCTAAAGGGCAAAGGGACGGAGTCCTAGGGGCACCCTCAGTCCTGTAGTTCCTGAAGCCCTGTGCCTCTAGTCTTACAAAGTATGCAAATCATTGAGCTCCCTGCTGGCTTAGGCCAGTTTCCTCTGAGTTTCTTTTACTTGTGAGAGAATTCTAGTGACATAGCCCACACTAATTCACCAATGAGCCAAGGCTGGTGTAAGCAGAATGGTCTGTTCAGAGTCAGAGACCGCATCAGAACCAATAGAGTGGAGCATCTCACAGCCCCAGGTGCTACAGTGATCCCTAGCTTCTGAGTTCAAAAACATCAGCACCCTCCCACTCAACCCCGCTGGCCAAACTTCCCCTTCTGGGGTCACTGCTGTCCATCACCCTGACATTATCTACATAGGACTCTAAAAGAATGAAAGTAATTTTGCTCTTTTTAGGGATTGTGAACAAGTAGAAGCCTCAGCTGCAGCCTCTGACCCATCAAATCCAGGCCAGAATGTCCAGGGAGCAGATCCTACTCTGAGCTCCTAGCCCCTTGCCTCCAGTAAGCTCGTGGGAGACCATTCAGCCATCATCCCAAGTCCTGAGGCTGGAGGGGCAGAAACACACAGCCACAGGTGAGCAGGCAATCTCAAGCATCCTTGTCACTGAGAAAGTAGGGACCATCCACAGATTCATCAGAAGGGATTGGTGACACATGATTTGGCATCCACAGAACCTCAAGGAGCCTCTGCCCTCCCTTCTTTCAATGGCCCCTGATCTCAG
>NC_022010.1:68893758-68894904 GCF_000317375.1 Microtus ochrogaster
TTGGAGGTGGCCTTTATATTTCACTATTCTCTCCTCTTCCCTCCTGATGGATTTCCTCCATCTATGCTTATGGGTTAATTATCTGATAAGATTTACATTTATGACTTTGTTATTTTCTGTCTTTCTCACCTGTGTGTTCTACCACCTCTTACCTGATTTTAAGGTGAATAACTGAAGTTTTCTTCTCAGATATTCTTTAGTTCTGTTTAGTTGTTTCATTTCTTCTTCTTACACATACATCTGCATGCACATTCTCTATCTTTCTCCCTCCATGTGTCTGTCTGTCTGTCTGTCTTCCTTTTCTCTTGCCAATATTCACAACAGAGCCTCTCCTTGTGACCATCTTTTCTTTTACACCCTTGTACATCCTGAAATAGATGGTCTGCAATCCCCATGACTCCACGATTCTCATTTCCAACACTGGCCTCTTTCTGTTGTTCTGTGAGTCACTGTTGGTTCCCACATGTATCTACAGCTGTCTGGTCATCATGGCCATGGAGGAGTATTGCTTTGGAACCTTGTTCAGAGATGCTCTATCTTGAGGCAGTTGGATCACAGCCTCCACTCTTATGGGTTGTGGTTATTCTGTCTTGCATCTCTTCTGCTTTCTGTCCCATCCCCCAGGTGAGTAGTTTGCTGGTTAGGAACTGTGTCCCCTGGCTTCAGACACCACAAGGCTGCAGATGTCTGCATGAGCTTCATCCATTTCCTTTTGAACAGGTCAGGAAGTGCCTTGGACAAGAAGCCACGTGAAATCCACCCCTTTAAGTGACCAGTCTTCAGTGGCCCAGCAACATCGATTTGATTAATCATTTATCACAGCTGGTCACCAGAAAGTGTGGCTCCATTCCTCTATTGTCAGGACTCCAAATTGAGCTAGGGCCTTTGAAGAAAGAAGCTTCGGGAACTTGCTAACCTGGTTGGTCAAAATTTTCAGCACCACAAGACTCTCAGAGACCTTGGAGGATACTGTTTCATTGGTCAACTTTCTGTAAGTGAAATTCACAGCCTTCTGTGGGCAGCTTAAGGGGTCCTCTGCATTCACCAGCCCTTTCCTGTTGCTGTCCTTCCCTGGCCTTGTCCCACACCTGGATTCTCTCTCTCTCTCTCTCTCTCTCTCTCTCTCTCTCTCTCTCTCTCTCTCTC
>NC_022010.1:68895004-68901597 GCF_000317375.1 Microtus ochrogaster
GTGGGAGCTCCTTCAGCTGATAGCCTTTAAGATACCAGCTCACTTGGGCGTGGTCTCTTATACTATAAATACAGCTGTAAAGCTTGTGTTTGCTCTCTTGATTCCACTCTCACTTCTGGCTGCTAGACTTTGTTCCTGTTCCCCGTTCATGCAGAGGACTGTGATCTAGGACAGTGATCTGTGAGTCTCCCCTAAATAAATAACCCTTTATTATATGCAATTCTGAACTAATATGGGATTATTTTGTATCTTCCGCCATCACCCTGGATGCTAACACATTCAAAGTTTCCTGACGTCTTAAGGCCTACCTGGACCATCAGCAGATGTAAATGTTCCTCCTGTGTTTGGACCTTGCAGAGGGATCACAGGGTCTGTGTAGGAGGAGCTGTCCCCAAGTTCCCTTATGAAGCAGCAAACTCTGTGAGGGGGACAGTTCCTGGTGACTGTGACTCAGCAGGCTCCTTCTCCAGCAGCATTGTTCCTGGTCTATGTGGGTAGGTGGCTGAGCCTCAGCTTGAGTTTCCTGGGCAGCCTGCAGGTGTGCTCAAGTTTGGCCAGGGGACTGTCAGGACAAGCCCAAAGATGAAACAGCAAGCTTAGTTTTTGTCTCCTGGGAGAAAACTCTCCAACTCTGGTGGTCTCTCCAGATATGAGAATTTTGCTGTACATTGTTGTTTGTTGAACTGATCTCAAACAAACAAATAAACAAAAGCCCTCAGCTAAGAGTTTCAGGGCTGCTGGAGCATCACACAGCAGCAGGGGGAAGACACGGGGCTGCAGAGCACCATGGGGTTCTTTGGATTTCATGACCTCTAGGGGTGGGTCTTTTCCCACCGGGTCAAGCTGTTCTTACCCACCCCTCCCTATGCATACACAGCCTTACTCCAGCAGGCCCACAATCCCTGGATGCTCCACTCCCTACATTTGACTTGACCAGCATGGATCCTAGAACAGAGCCCCCACCGACCCCAGCGTAACTTCTCCCCTTATTATCCCATGGCACTTCCAGGGGAAGGAAGCATATGTACTCCGACGATGACATTCAGGGGGTCACATACAACAGAGCACACAGGTGGTTGGTTCATACGCAGCTGCAGATGCACCTGGCCATGTAGCAGAGCTATATAGAGAGTCACACTGAGATGGCATTAAGGAAAAACCCTTCGCCTACATCTAAAGCAGGAAGAGTCTGTCCCTCCCAGCTCCTGCTGCGGTGATGAAGCCTTTTGTAGTCTCCCTGTGGAAGCCTTGAGGGGACAGCAGTAGTCAAACTGCTGCTATCGGGAGACAGGATTCTTCGTCTCCATTGTTAGCAATTATAAATGGTGCTATCAATCTGGGAGCCCCGGCTTGGGCTCTCTGGGCAGTTACACACTGAGCAGCTCCGAGAACAAGAAACAAGGCAATAAATGTGATAAAGACCGCCATCCACTCTCCCTGTGCCCTCCCACTCCTTGTCAGCCAACCGAAAGGCAGTTCCGGGCTGAGAGCGTAATTCTTGTCAACACTTTCCAAATTTTAATCTATTTTTTTTACAGAAAATCATCTTTAAAGTACCGTGAGAAATTCATTATAAGAAATAATAAAAAAAAATCCTTAAACTATGCTGTAGGGAGAAATAGTCCTCCATACCTTTCAGGCAGTGGCTGGAAAACCATTGCCCATGCCTGGGATTTGTTTATTTGTTTGTCTGTCTGTCTGTCTGTCTGTCTGTCTGTCTGCTTGCTTTATTGTTTCATTGCTGTTTGGGGTCAGGAGAGCTCCTCTCACTTAGATTTAAGAAGATTTCGTTAGCCATTGAGAAATAGAAGGGCAGATGCAACACAAGCCACGTACAGCGTCCTGTGTGGCTTCCTAGGGCTGGGTTAACTCCCAAACAGTCAAAGGATTACAAGTTTTAATTAAGGGCCACAATGTCCTTGAAATAAAATTTGACTTTGGGGGCTGGAGAGATGGCTGAGTTTAAGTGTGCTTGTTATCCTTGCAGAGGACTTGAGTTCAGCTCCCAGCACCCACCCCAGGTAGCTCAACTCTGCCTGGGACTGTAGCTCCAAGGGACCTTCGCAGGCATGTGTATGTGCAGACCCACACGATACACTTTTAAAAGACTATAGTGATTTCAACCTAAAATCTATAAATACTAATAATTTTCCTTATGTATAAATAAAGTTATAATTGGTCACTTTTCTAGAAGAAAACATAGTGCCACTTAAATGACGTTCTAGCAGCAATCCACAAGGCAAATGGAATGAAATCACAGAAGTTAGTAGCCAATGGCACCACCTGAGAAAACTACATTAGTGGATAACATTCAACAAATATCTACCATACCTTTGCACCATGCTGTTTGTTGTCAGCTTTTTAACAATCATATCAGAGAGCTGCTATGTGCATCACCATTATCAACAAGAGAAATAAGGTCTTTAATTTTAGGAACTTGTCAAAAGCCATAAATAGAAAGTAAAGCCCATAGGTGCATATGGAACAGGTGAGTGTTTGTCTGGAACATTTAAAATCTTCCTGACTCTTCTGCTAACTCTTCCTTCCCTATTGACGTGCAGGTTAAGTTTTAGATTTTTTCTGATTTGGGTACCATAGGGCAATAGATAGATCACGACCACTGAAAGGAATTTGTTGCTCAAATGTCCCAAGAGGAGAGGACACCTACACCATGAGAACCATGTGGAGAAGTATGAGGGCCATCCAGGAGAGAAAGGAGGAGGGAGAGCAGGGCAGAAAGCTTGAGTGAGGGATTGTTGACTAGAGCAGGCAGTTGCCAGACACTGGGTGGGGACACCTGCAGGGGGCTTTGGAGAGTCCAGCCATCTCTGACTCTCTGGTACCTGGTCCTGCCGTGACTCAGCTGGAGACAACTTTCCTCCTGCAGTGAAGAAGGCAGACAGAGAGGTGGTTCTGCCTTTGGACACTGGGCTGACTTCTTTGCTCCAGGGCAAGTTTCAGGATTTTTAGAATTTGTCTAGCCCTGGGAGGACCAGTCCCTTCTCAGCCTCTCAACTCCCTGCCCCCTAGTCAAGGCCTAGATGCCAGCACATCAAGAATACAGTTCTTGTTCATTGTATAGAAATACATATTGCTAGTCTTCAAAATAAGCAGAAAATAAGAAAACCCAGTGAGCCTACAGTTTAACAACAGAATAAAATGGAGGTGCATTGGCTCTTTGGATACATGACCAATGAGCAGGTCAGTAACTCACCATGGAGCCATCATCTTGCCGTAACCATCCCAACCGGAAAGAAGATGAGTGATGCTTCCATTATGGAGTCACGGATGCACGGTCCCACTCAAGCAGTGTTCCCTCACCCATGCTCATGCGAGTAGCCCTAATTAAATCCAGTGGGTTACACATGAATACAGAGTGGGGGACTTGAGAAAAGAGGTGGGAGGGAGAAGAGAGCAAAGAAGGCTAGAGTGGGGAAGACTTTGATAAGAGAACGTCATATTTTTTACTGCTGAGTAATACTCTAATATGTATATATCCCATATGTTCTTCTATCGGGAACTCACCAAGGCCAGCTGGCCTGGGTCTGAAAAAGCATGGGATAAAACCGGACTTGCTGAACATACCGGACAATGAGGACTACTGAGAACTCAAGAACAATGGCACTGGTTTTTGATCCTACTGCACGTACTGGCTTTGGGGGGGCCTGGGCAGTTTGGATGCTCACCTTACTAAACCTGGATGGAGGTGGGCGGTCCTTGGACTTCCCACAGGTCAGGGAACCCTGATTGCTCTTCGGGCTGACGAGGGACAGGGACTCTATCGGGGGAGGGGGAGGGAAATGGGAGGCGGTGGCAGGGAGGAGGCAGAAATCTTTTTTTGGTTTTTCGAGACAGGGTTTCTCTGTGGCTTTGGAGCCTGTCCTGGAACTATCTCTGTAGACCAGGCTGGTCTCGAACTCACAGAGATCCACCTGCCTCTGCCTCCCGAGTGCTGGGATTAAAGGCGTGCGCCACCACCGCCCGGCAGAAATCTTTAATAAATAAATAAATTTAAAAACAAAAGAGAGAACGTCATGTGTATGTATGAACTTACAAAAGAACAAATTTTGAAAGCGTATTTAAAATGGCACTTGTGTCCCTCCTTTTGGCTCTCAGTCTATTGAAAAACAATGAACCCCAAGGGATTGGAATTTTCCTAGGAGTCTCCCAATAGGGAAAAGAAAAGCAGAACTTCGGGGACAGACAAGAGGAAGTTGACTCTCAAGAGAGATGTTACATGACTCTGAAAACTTCTCAGACCATCTTATTAGAGGTGGAGAGGCTAAAGCTAAGGCAGCAATGGCGGACAGAACTACACCTTGATCAAGACAACCTAGCGATGTATGCCTCTTGCTGCTGTTTAACCTGGACACGTCCAGACAGCAAAGATGGATTCCAGGGTCCCTGGACCACTTTGCTGCTGTTCCCACTGTTTAATAAATCGTCATTCTCTGATTTTCACTTTTATTTTCTCTTTTAGTTGGGCTATGGAGGATGGGTTGCCAAGCCTACCTTCTTAGAGATGCCCAGACTTGACCTCTGATCCTAACGATGGTAGAACTGTCATGGCTATGGGTCAGGATCTGGTCACGATGGTGTTGTGTCCTCTGCTCAGTCCTGTTGGGGTACACTGACATAGAGAGACAGAAGACAGTCTTAGCTGAGGCTCTGTGCCTGTTTCCAAACTCACAAAGCCTTAGCAGAATTCGGCTCCTTGTGACTGTAAGGCTGAAGTCACTGTGTCGGTCACAGTCACGTTGGCTACGTGACCGCTGAGATAGACAGCTCAGCTATGGCTGCTTGCTTCATGGAGGCCAGAAGAACATGCCTCTCTTGATGTCCATCTAAGACTTTAATACCCGAGGATTCCACCTAACTAGCTTAAGTCCCCTAAAGGCAATCTCTCTTCACATGAACTGTTTAGGGACCTTAATCCATTTATATAAATCCATGTGACCTGTAGAACAGTCACAGAAGCCACGCATTATTCTGCCCACAGCTCTCACCCCCACTCAAGGAGAAGGAATCGTTCAAGGTCATGGCCCGCTTGGAACTCTGCCCATCCCAGATGAACATTATACCTCTCTAGACAAGCTGTCTCCGAAGCTATCTCTTTTCCATCTGGAACGCTCTCTGTGTTTGAAATGGATCTGGCTGTTGAAAGGAAGAGCCGGCTAACATATGGTTTCCCAGCGAAGAGACTGGACACTCTGAAACTTAACTAACCCTTGACTCCTCCTCGGATCTGCTCTCCTCTTGGCTCATCTCTGGGTCTAACCTAAGGCCCACCAGTAACAGAGATGTCCCAAAAGGCACTTGCAGTTAGCGTGATGGCCTGGTGTGTGCGAGCCTCATCACCCCGGGGTTCTTCACGTAGGAAAGCTGGGTGCTGAGGAAGCATGATGTCATGGAACAGTGTTTAGCACACAGAAGAGTACTGTCTGAGCGAGCAGAACGCCTCTTCCCTTGGCCCCTTCCTGGCTCCAAGCATGCCCTGCTAAACTCTACACACTGTCCAAACTTTCTCTTTAATGCTTCAGCAACTGGATGCTAGGAAAAGACTACAGGAACGGAAATATGGGGGAGGGGGGACAGAAGATTTACAAATTTTATTTTTCTTGGTTGTTCTTTTAGCACCTGGGGCCTCATTGTTAATGAGCATATTTATCTGGTGTGGCATGTTCTTTTAGACTATTTGTGGTAGGTCCTTTAGAGGATGCGAGGGGGAGAACTCCCCACTTCACAGACATTCCTGAAGAGCCCTTTCCAATGGCTTTGTCCTCCTCACCCCAACTTTGAGCCAATGGCAGAGGCCATTTCATGGCTGATCCTAAAATATATGGGATATTTAGGTGAATACTGGCTTTAGTCCAGAGGCTTTTGGTCTGTTCTAAATTTAAATTTATTTTCAGCAATCTTTATCAGTTCTGGTGTTCTCAGAGTAAGTCAGCACTTCTCGGCAGAGGGTTCTTTTGAGTTTGGATTCATCAAGTAGTGATTTTTATTATTCATGTGTCACAACAAGAGGTCACTGCTGGCATCTAGTGGCAGAGGCCTGGGATGCTTCTGCCATCCCACAGTGCTCCCTGTGGCCTCCAGGACCAAGTATCCAGTGTCAAATATCAATGGAGCTCAGAGTGAGAAATCGGAGGTTGAACCCAACCCTTAGGTCAGCCCAGGCTGTGTGACTTCCATCAAGGCCAAGCTGGTCTCACAGACAAGGACTTAGTGAGCTGGGGCACCCTCCTGCTTCCCTGTGCCCTTCCCAATCCAGAACAAGCAGGACACCCATGCAAAACCTCACCAGGCCCGAATGGAGGCCTGGAGATGCATATCTGACCTTGGTCCCTGGCCATGGTGACCTGGGGGTCCCAACTATTTACCCTCTTCTGTAAGACTGAATTCTGTCTCGCAGAGGTGAGTCTGAGGAATCACAGGACAGTGTTTGTGCTTTCTGCAGAGTGAACTCATGTAAGGCTCACGCATGTAAGGAAGGCATGTGATCAGCTGTCTGCCCAGCTTTCCAATGTGAGACAGAACCGAAGCATGAACCTGATGGGCCTTGCTCCGAGAGAGAGAGAGAGAGAGAGAGA
>NC_022010.1:68901697-68923169 GCF_000317375.1 Microtus ochrogaster
AGAGAGAGAGAGAGAGAGAGAGAGAGAGAGAGAGAGAGAGAGAGAGAGAGAGAGAGGATTCACTTTTTCTTGGGATGGAGAGGAAGCAATGGACTTAAACTGTTTCTCTTCCCTGGCATTTCTGGGTTAGAGAAACTGGGCTCGTACTTCTTGTCCCATGACCTTGGCTACAGTTCTGTGGCTTCAGACCCAATTCTACCAGATGAGTCGACTTCTCAGCACTGTGTCCTTGAGTGTGTCACTCAGCCTTTGCCTCAGTTTCCATCTTAGTCCAGGGGAGATAACAGTGCTGCCCACAGACAGGGTTTCTGTGATAATGAAGTGGGTAAATATTTATAAGGCGCACAGAGTAGCGCGTGACCTTCAGGTAAAGTTGCCGAAGTGTCTGGTTGTGTCCTGAGGTCTCTCCCTAGCCATAGCACTGGGTGAGTCAAGGGTTTGTTTTGCTGTAGTGTTAACAGGTGGAAAACTCGCTGACCGTCAGCCAGCACCTGATTGTTTCCTCAGCTTGACGTTTTAAGCAGCACGGGCTTTAAAGCCATTTCATCAGTACGGGTGAAGCAGAGAGGTCTTTGCTGAGGCTGGTTTTCCAGAAATCCTATTCCCTAAGCTACAGCCTCCCTCGTTGGGCCATTTGCCACCCCAACTCCACACTGGGCCATCTTCATCTTGATATCTTTCCCTGTTTCTCTTGAAAGCAGAGGAAGTTGTTTGAGACCGGGATTGCTGGTGATAATCCTTGAAGGAGAGTAGAGACAGCAAAATCTAGCAACTCTATTCTGTCCTAGGAGAAAAGGGCCTGGAGAGGAGAGGTCTGAGAACTAACCAGTCTGGAAGGCCTCAAAGAGTCCCTTCATTCCGAGGTCCCGCACAGCCAGAATTGCACAGAAAGGAGAAGCTGCGTATCACCTGTCAGGGTCCTGCTCCCTTCCTGGCGAGAAGAAACATGGTGTCAGGAGACTGACTCCTGGAAGAGAGTGTGACCTCCTTCCTCACTGGGTTTGCTCTGTGAGTGTGGTGACAGGCTCCTGTTCTCAGTGTTCCAGAACTAAGACCAAGCTAGTGCTCACCGTTTCTTCTGGTCACTGGGTCCCATAGCCTCTGCTGGTGGCTGGTCAAACAGGAGGAGGGTGTACCTAGTTCCCATCTGCTGTCCTAGACTAGTTCTTAACAATCCTCCTTCACCATCCAAAGTGCCCTAGCTAGAGCAAACCTTTACTTCCTCTGACACCTTGTCAGCATCTCTCAATGTGTGTGAGGATGGGGGTCTGTGGCTTCCTGTCCACATGGGTCAGGAGGGAGGGTGGGCGGGCTAGCTGCCAGAACTAGGGCTCAAGGAGCTGTACTCTCACCTAGATTTTCCTGAGCAGTCCTAGCTGTTGTCCAACTGCCCAACAGTGCAGCTGGGGTCCAACTGTGTGGCAGGGACTCTGGGTAATTCTGGAGAGCAGATACCCTGGGTGGTGGGGGACAACAGAACAGGTATTGTATGTAGGGTGGGGAGCGTGAGTAAAGAACAGGCAGAGGTGGGGACAGTCCTGGACTTGAGGCTACAGTGCTGGCCTTAGAGTCACCGTCTGTCACTTTCCTCGTCTGCAGGGCAGGATGGTGCTGAGGACGGATGGACCTTTGCCATGCTGGGAGGAAGGCTAGGGACAAGGTGCACTTTGTGACTTGTCCAGCCCACTGTAGAGTGCCTTCGGATTGATTGTCACTGCGTGGTAGCCTGCATGAAGTCACTGATAGGGCCTGGCACCACAGGTGCCAATGCACAGCTTTGCTGTTTGCACAGCTGAGCTTGGACCTCAGCCCTGTGTGATCCTTCAGGAGCCACCAGGGTCTCCTTCCCAGGGCCCAGCATCCAGAGGCTTTCACGCAGCATCAGTTTACTGAACGAATACTTGAAGCAGCTTCTATGGAACCGGGCCACCAGCCAGGCAGCATGAGGCAAGCTCTTCCTGCCAAATGTCCACTTGAAACTACTGTCGTCATGGGACTCGTGAGGCTCCCGGCAGTTAAAGGCTTCAACATCTGCTGCTTTGGAGATTTAAATTTACAGAAACCTGTGTGAAGGAAGGAGCCAAAGGCAGGAGGACCGCACTTGTGGAGACAAGGAACAAGCAGCTCACTGGGAGGGAGGCAGGAGTCAAGCTAGCATCCCCGCGCCCTGCAGGAGGGCTAATGTATTGGAATCAAATGAGGTTTTTTTCCTGGAGGCTAGATATAATGTTACATTGCCTTCAAATGCAAGTCATTTGTTAATGGGTGGTCACCACCTCCCTATACGAGGCCCGGGAAGTCATCTCAGCCTTTATGCAGTACCCTCCCTCTCCTTAGCACAGGGACTGACTGCTGCCTTATCGGGCCTGGTGAGCACCCAGAAATGGCTATCTGGACTCTGGGTGCTGCTGAGAGCTGGCCCCTCCTTGGCTGGTGTGTTCCCCAGCAGAGCAGCTACAGGTGAGAAAATTTAAAGGACCAGGCTTTCTTGAAGTAAAAGTCACGCCAAAGGGCTGTCGACTTGCCTTGAGGCATGCTGGGAGTAGAGAGGCTGGGAATCTCTCAGGCAGCTGAGGAGCCCTGTGAGGTCAAGGGTAGGTGCTCCATGGCAGGGAACTGTCTGGTTGTTGTGGGCTCAGGAACCGGCTTAAGGACTGGAGATGACCAGAGGGGATGACGTTTCCTCTAGCTCAACATCAGCATGCATGTAGGGATAGATATGATAATGTGGTACACGTTAGCAGGATGTGCCGAGCACTCAATCGTACTACGGAGTGGGTTTCCACTGTGCGCTGATGGAGTGGGTAATTTCTTACCAATGAAGCCCGCTAATAGAGCAATGTATTATTAATATGATATAAAAATGTGTCCGTGTCATCGTGCTGTTGCTGTCATATGAGAGGCTGATCATATACTATGACATGCTCACCGTTGTGAGAGGTAGCAAGTGTGTTGAAGTATAACATGTAGCGTGTTGTTCACATAAATACTTGCTGGTACATTATGCCCTGTGCTGTCAGTGTAACACAGTGTATATCAGTCAGTGCTGTCGAGGGTGCAAGTATGATGTGTAATGTGTTCATGAAGTCATATAGAGGCTATTAGTAGTGTATACCGTAAATCATATGAGGTATTATGACAGTATTGACTGTTAACTTCACATCTAGGAGGCAAGCAGCTCGGCACGCATGTGCAGTGACAAGATAAAGGAGAGCCTCTGAGAATGTCAGTGAGGGATCAACTATGTCTTGTTCATTGATGTGAGAAGACCCATCTCAAGTGGGCAAAGCCATTCCCTATATGGGGACCCCAGGCTGTACAGATGGGGGTGATGTGAGCATTCCCAATGTGGGGGACCCCAGGATGTATAGATGGGGGTGGTAGTGAGCATTCCCTGAATGGGGGACTCCACGCTGTATCGCTGTATAGATGGGGGGGGGGTGAGATGCGTGCTTGTATGTAAGCATTGCTCTCCAGCCCCTACTATGGATGGGGGGTATGGCCTCTTCTCTCAGGCTTCACCCTTCCAACTCCCTCCGTGACAGACCATAACCCAATTGTAAGCCAAATAAACCTTTTCTTCCTAACATTGCTTTTGTTGGTTTTTTAATTTTGCTTTTGTTTTCTTATCAGAGCTACTGGAAAAACTAAGACACAGTGTACATTTTGGCATGGTATTCAAGGTATTATTAATGTCATCTGTAACATATATTGATTCAATATGTCATTGTCACTATAGCATATCGTGTGTACTGACTTAATGGCTCATATGTTGGCTTGGGTTTATTAATATAATTATAATGTGCCGACAGCATGTGAAATGTGTCTTGATGTGATGTGTGGCAGTGTACTGAAGCCACGTGGAATGTGCAGTGAGGGCCACATGTAAGGTAAATTAGGATAGGAGTGACAGTGACGGCAAGGATGGCCTTGACTGACGCCTTGCTCAAACAACCTGTCCTGGTACAGGTTTTTCTCAAGGCTGTGTGCAGAGGGAAATACAGGTCCTAAGTGTCAGGGAAGACCCGGACTTTCCATAGTCAAAGGGAAAGTCCACAGGAACTAACCAGGAGCCAACCACTATGTGTGTGTGCGCACGCGCACACACACACATGCATGCACATGCACACATATGCACGCACACACATTAACAAAACAAATAGAAACTTTAAAAACACTTGAAAGGCTTTCAGAAATATGAATATTTCCAAAATCTCTTTCAAAAGACCAGGCATTCTGCATCTAGAGCCAAACCCTGCAAAGCCCTTGCTGGCCTCCCCTGCTCGGCACCATGCCTTTGCTGGGTGAGATGAGACGGAGTTGCTGACGGAGTCAGCGCTTCACCTCTATTGCCCCAGAGTCCCAGAGACACCAGATGGTGAGAATGAAGGAGCTGTGCCTAAGCAACAAGAGGAAGGAGGTGGGAATGAGAAACGCCGACACCTGCTTTAGCTGGAGACTCCACCCTTGGGGGTCACCACGTGAGAGCATTCACAGGTAATGGCTTCTTCTTGACTCAGGACCAGATTTATGAAAACAGCGTGTTTGGGGAGCAAGACAGCGGTTAGCAGGGCATAAGATAGATGCTTGCGGTGCTTGGCAAGCAGCGTGCTCGTTCCGTGCCAAATGCTTTGCTTGTGTTTCACAGTTAGCCGATAAGGTTGGTCCCAAGCTCTACAGATCTGTCCAGATCTCCCCACAGTCTTGAGCCTGGGGTCTGTTGTTAACTCCCCAGCCTACCTCTCCGCCGCAATGTTGTTGACCAGTAACAGATTCACGCAGTTAAAACACACTGATGCCAGCCCAGCACTTGGGAAGACAGGGTCCCCTGATTCATTTGCGCTGCGAAATTGGGAAGCGTCCGAGTGTGAGTTCACTTTCAGAGGATGGCTTTCTCTGTGTATCCTTGTGGATCTCTAAGGGACTGGCACAGGTCTTGATTAACCCTGAGAGGTGAGAAAAATATTCATTAGTCAGGGAGGACGACTTGGCTGGAAGAGGAGGTGCCGTACCCCCAGGAGGGTGCGGGGATAGAGCAGAAGAGCTTGCCCTGCCTACAATTGCATGAACATGCACCATTCTCCTGAGAGGAACAGGCAGGAAGTTAGAGGCCTGGGGCGGTGTGGGTGCTCCAAACAGAACTGAAGCTCCCAAGTCAAGCCCAGAGGCCAACCTTTTCCTCGAATGTCCCATTCCTGGGAAGAGTGAGGCACACGGGGAGGTCAGCGTCACCATCTGGTCTCCAACTGACTTGGCAAGAAAAGCATAGCAGCGACGCTGGCCTTTAATACAACCAACCGCTGTTGGCTCGCAGATGAATATGAATCGGAAGGAGCCAAGTTTTATAATTGTTGGTAAATCTGTGGATGATCAGCGCTGAAACTTCTATGACTTCTTTCTCCCCATTTATCACCATCTGTCCTATTCTGCACCCCATGTTTGGGGGATGATGACCAGATGGAAACCAGGCTGCTGCCGTTAAGCAGGTGAGAAGCAGATGGCGGTGGAAGGGAAAGGAAAGATGACTTCAGGGTGGGGCAGAAGCTTTTGCTCGAGGACCAGTCTTTCTTTCCCAGGCTCCAAGGCCCACCCAGAGTCAACCAGGACAGTCCCAGAAGCGATGGAGCTCCCAGAGCCAGGGGAGGGAGAGGCTTCCAGAGCCAGGGGAGGGATAGGCACCAGAGTCAGGTGAGGGATAGGCTTCCAGTAATGGTGCCCAGGTCCAGTGCTTGCCATAGACCTTGGACTGTAAGGGCAGGGAGGCCTAGGATTCTCCCATCTGTGTTTATCATTGAGATTTTCTTGCCTGTTGTGTATGTAAAGGGAATTGGACTCCTGCATAGCTAGGGGCCTGCCTGAGATGTGCTACATGCCCCTTTGACATAAGACCTCTTAAGTAACCCCCTCCAGGCGGCACTGGAAGAGGAGGGACCACGCTCCATAGGGGCCGCATATCTTCAGGAGGGCAAAGGCTCAGAGTGGAGCAGAGTACTTTGTCTACAGAGAATTCTTACTTTCCTGTACTCAAGTCCCTCGAGAATAAATATAGAAGTTCTTGAATAATCATAAGGCAAGAGCAAATTTTAATTTATACTTCTAGAATCATCACCTAACAATGGGGGAGGGGCTCTTAGGAGGACAGGCCCCAGGCCCCAGGCCCCAGGCATCTGTACATCAGAAAGCTGCTCCCCTCAGAGACAATTGCTGATAAAAACTTCAAGATACTATTATTTATTGCTCTCTCATCAGCACCTGCCTGGTCAGACCATATGTGGCTTTGTTTCTGAAACACAAAACCAGAAGCCCAGCTCCCCCTGTTCTGCCAGCTTCTGTTCTTCTCTCCCAGGGTCTGGATGCCGAGCCATGCTGACACAGCATCTCAGAAGTGAGCCCAGCATACTTGTTAAATCGTTGTTCTTCATGTCTTTGGGAGGGGCATGGGACGCCCTTATGTGGTCAAGAATAGGGGAATGTGAAGACTGGAGGTTAACAACTGGAGGACAGTGGTTAAGAGCACAGACTACTCTCGGAGAAGACCAGAGTTCGGTTCTCAGGACCCACATGGGACGGTTCACGGTTGCCTGTCCCCAGCTGCACGGGATCCAGTCCTCTCTCCTGACCTCCGCGGCACTCCACTGTATGTGTGCGTACATACACACTGGTGGGCATGCACACACGTAAATAAAAACAAATCCTAAGTACATAAATAAGAGCCAAGTGGTGGCTGGATTTCAGATTGGAGGAGACCAGCAGTAAGAATAAAGAGAAAAGAGAAAAGGGAGGAGGATTGACAGGCAGACAGGAAGGGACAGAGCAGGGCCAGGACAGGAGGACGTGTGGTCTGCAGGCTGTCGTGTGTCATACATAGGACATGAAGCCCGCTCTTGCTAGATACTTGGATACTTGCTGTTTATTGTTTTGTTTTTGTTTTCTGAGACACACGCTCACTTTGAGGACCTAGTTGGCCTCAGACTTGCAGAGAGAGATCTGCCCATCTCTGCCTCTCAAGCGTTGGAATTGCAGGTGTGTGCCACCATGCCTGGCTTGATAACCCTTGATTAAGGAGTCTACCTAGAGTCTGGCTTCATAGTCAGTAACTACTGCACTGGCCACATCATGTTGAATACATGACAGTATCTTGTTATTTTTGGGGGGGGGTCCCAAATTTAAAAAAAGACCCTTGTTCTTTGGTGCTCCCCACCTCTACCTGAAGGTTTAGGGAACGCTGAATAGGAGGAGGTAGAACGTGTGTAAGAGCCAGAGGTGAGGTTGAAGGCTGTGGGCTGCTGTCACGGAACTCACGGTAGCTCTGGTCACCTGCACACAAAGAAGCCAGTCCTCTAGCTGGTAAGCCACTAGAGGTCCTGGTTGCTGGAGGAGGGACAGTTGCTTTTCTTTGGAGATTTGTCCACTGATGGGTTGCCCATGCTCCAGCAGATGGCTTGGTGGGTGGACTCATAGCCTCGTGCTCTTATCAGACTCAATGAATTACTTTTTTATAAGTCACGAAGCTGGGAGGAAGATGCGTTGGGAAGGCAGAGGAAGTTGCAGAGGAGCAGAGGGGATGGACATGTTCAAAATACATGGAGGCATGTATGGAATTTTCAATGAACAAATGAAACTATAATTAAAAAGAATCCTTCAAGCTTGAAATTGGCCCTGCAGCAGCTCATTATGAATACTGCTGCATAATAGCTGCTCAGGAAATACACATTTTATTAAGTTGCATAACCGTGTGTTTCAAGAACTGGGTGCAGTTTAATTAATTTTTAGGCAAATCATTTTCATTTACTGGCTTGCTACCCAGGCCCAGGCTACCTGTATTCACTAGGTGAACCCATGTGATTTCACACCAGTCCCACAGTGCCGGGAAAGATATTCAGTAATTCTGCTTTGGAGTGTTGGACTCTAACATCCAAACACCGAGAAGGAGTCGCCCCCAGAGACCATCTCATACACACAGCCGATGCAAAAGCATGAGGATTTTATTAATTCTGTCATGACAGGGTCCCCCAGCATTCGGGAAGCCGAGGGACCCCGAATAGCGAGTACAGTCTACTTTTAAAGGGGCCACAGAAGCAAGGGGTGGTTGTTCTTTGACTATTCTGATTGGCTTATTTGAAAGGGCTACTACCAATAATTGACTGGAGAGCTGTTGCCAGATCAGATGAGGTAAGAGGTCATTTTGACCCCGTTTCCCAGGGGACCGAACCAAAGCATACGTATATGGGTAATTGTTCAGGAACTGAGTACGTGCGAGTGTAGCTGTTAGGTCCTTGGTTCCCAGGGGAGGAGGGGAAGCACTATGGCACAGAGGCTGAGAGGATTCAAAAATGGCTTCAGGATTGTCTTAAAGTCTTACAGTAGCGGAGAACACTTAGGCCAGGAGGGTGTTCCCACTTGTCCAAGATGGCAGTCACTAAGTGTGTAACCATACTTCCTCTCAGTTCCCTAGTCACCTTACCAGAACTGGCTAAGTCATGGCACCCAGGGCAAAATGAAAGCACAGAACTCTATGTGCAAACAGTATTAAGAATTTCAAGAGAGCCAGGGCAGAACGCTAAAACAAGAACTGGGCATTTCTGAATTGGGTCCTTGGGCAATTGCCCGGGCATAGCTGGCCCTTTATCCTACTAATCTGTACATCAACATGGATCCATTTCCTTGGTGAGTATGGGGGTTACCTATAGAAGAGCCTCCCCTAAGGACGTCCAGGAGAAGGGTGCCTTAGTGATCGTTAGCAATTGTGTCAAATCTGTACATTATGCAGTCACAAGAAAGGACTTTTCTCAAGGGAACAGCTTTAAAGGGAGGTGTCCAGCCTGGCTGTCCCCCAAGGCTCTGAGTGTTTGGGTGGTTTGCTTTCCTGTGTTTGCTGCCAGGCCAGGGTCTCGCTCAGTGTAGTACCCACTGACTGCTCCTGCCTGGAAACCTAAGAAGGAAGATGAACAGAGTCCAGATGCATCTAAACGTGGTTTGCCGGGAGCAGCAGCAGACACAGGATGTTTGAAAGTGGTTTCCTCTGCAGACCTGCATCCCGTTTCCTTAGAACAGTGGGGTGATCTTGTGTTTACGGCAGAGCTCACCTTGAACTCCAGCGGAGAGTTCGGGAGGGGGGGTGCTTTGTGCTCTGCGCCTTGGACCATTTGATGGCACAGATGTTTGCACAGCCCTCCTCTGCCGTTAGCTCCTCTCCTCCCCTCTGCCACCCCCAGCCCACATCCCTCTAGCTTTGCGGACCACTTACTGCTTGTAATGGAGATGCCATATCTCACCATAGCCCTGCTTCACCAGCATGCAGCTCTGGGCCATCAGATAAGCCAGCTACAGGTCTCCAGTCAAAGAAAGCCACCCCGCTGAGTGTGTCAGGCACCTGTGTGATTTTTACATGGAAACTGTTGACTCTGGCCATTTGGTACATGCTTCTTTGTTTGGGAGTTTCACAGTATTGGCACCACCCAAAAAGGTCTCTAGAGAGCACATAGTCTGTTTCCAACACCAACAGAGGTGTCTTACAAGTTTTGAGGAATGTAAAACCATCCACAAATCCCTTGTAAACGCCTGGGTTGTACACCTAGAGTGCCTTATCTCATAGACTGAGCCTGAGTTTGGCTGAGGGTTCCTGGTAATTCACAAGTACCGAGTGCCTGGCATCTCAGAAGAGGATTTCCCAGTGTGAGAGATGGCACTCAGCTGACGTGATTGTGAAGGGTCACTAAAGCACCTGCCTTCTGGGAAGTTCCCTTGGGGAGACTCTTTTCACAGATAATTCCCACACTCACGAAGGAAATGAACCCCCTTTGATCTTCCGACTCCCGGACAGGCCGTTGCTGGACACTGCACACTTCTCCTTCTGGGGAGGAGTCCTCCTACCTTGGCCATACCTTGTTTTGGACAAAACAGGTCAATTCTCCGTCTTTCAGTTTCCTCTCTCCTGATTTGCATTCTGGGATACCCTTTCCATTTATGCACCCCTGGGTCTAGTCACCTCCAAAGGCAATGGAGAACTAATACTGACCAAAGGATCCCTACAAACCCCAGCTATCTGAACATAACTTGTGTATGTCTACGAGCAAACTATCTGATCTGGTTGGGAAGAGGAAGTAGGGAGGATGGATATGGCTCGGGGCTAAAGCGTCCGCTGTCAAGGCATGAGGACCTGAGCTCAGATCTCCAGAAATGGGGTTTCCCAGAGCTTCTGTCCCCTCCTCTGCATCTGCTCTGCGTCCCGGGCCCCTACCCACTTTGTGCTCATCTTGCTGCCTTCACAGCCCATGAGAAGGGCATGGGCTCCAGATGAAGGCAGGGCAGCCCTCCAGGAGCCCAAGCCTAAGCATCTGACTGCAGACATCTGACGTGACCTCATTGTACATCAGCTCCGGACAGTCAACACAAGGGTTGTTGCCCTTCTCCTGCAGAACTCAAGTTAATGGGGTAATCTATAAGGGATGTTTAGCACATAGTATGGCTACACGTTCAGAGTAACTTCCTCTCCCACCCTGATCCCCAGTGCCCTGTGAACTCACAAGGACCCCCAGAGAGCAGCAGGAAGCTCTAACTCAGAGAACTCCAGGTTCAGGGGAAAACCCTACCTCACTGTACAAGGTGAGCAATAGCAGAAGACCCCTTTGTCATCCTTGGGCCTCCTGCACACACATGTGCGTTTCTACACATGTGAACACACATATATACACCACACACATACATATGCAGAAAAGAAAGACCTGAAAGACTTTAATGTGAGGACCTTTCTTTTCCCACGGGCCTCTCCTGCACACTGGGCAGATTGTCAGTCTCAGAGGGACTTCAGAGCAAGTGCAGGCTGAGGAGAATAGGAGAAAGTAAAGGGTGCTGAGTCGTGGAGACAACTAGGCAACGAGCATGCTCAGGACAGAGAGCTGCTCAGTCCCTGGGGAGCACTTCCTCATGTCACGTGACCCCTGGCCTGACCTCCCAGGACCCCAGCAAAACCAGCAAGCACTGCTGCTGCACTCAGCCCTAAGAAAACAATGAGGGACCTGGTTTTCCTTCCAGGACAATGCAAACACTCCTCTTTTTCATGCGACTGGTGCCCCCTAGTGGCCGAGTAGACCATCCCTCCCGGTGGAAGTCTGAAGCCAAAGTCTGAATTGGCTACACAACCAACCTTTGACTTAAGAGTTTCCTGCTGCTCTGCAGCCGTCCTTGTGAGATCACCAGAGACCGAGGATCAGGAGCGCGAGTGGAAGCTACTTCTCTGACTTGTGGTCATACTATGTGCTAAACATCCCTTATAGATTACCCCATTAACTTGAGTTCTGCAGGAGAGGACAACAACCCTTGTGTTGACTGTCCACAGCTGGTGTACAATGAGGTTTCGTCAGATCTCTGCAGTCAGACGCTTAGACCTGGGCTCCTGGAGGGCTGCCCTGCCTTCATCTGGAGCCCATGCCCTTCCCACGGGCTCTGAAGGCAGCCAGATGAGCAGGAAGAGGGTGGGTGCCTGGGATGTGCAGTGTACATGCAGAGGAGGGGACGGAAGTTGCCCCAGTCATCTTCAGGGTGCTTCTTCATCAAATCATCACGAGGTTGCCAGATGTGGCCCTCTTGCCAAAGTACCTGGAGCTTTGGCCCATCCTGACGCCTCCTGTGTGTTGCCCCCCGAGATGGCCTCTGGACAGGAGGAGACCACTGCTGAGCTGAGCATCTGTAAGCTCCTCCTGCCAGCGTCCCCTGAGCAGGATCAGTGAGTTAGATCAGCGGGTGAGACCTCCGCTGTCAAATCTGACAACTTGAGTTTGAACCCTAGAACCTATGTGGTGGGAAGAGGGGACTGACTCCCACGGTTGTCCTCTGTGCATGAGCTGTGGTGGGCTCGCTACCCTCCCCAAAGTTAATTCATTAATTTAATTCTTAAGATGAATAAAATGGGTCCTCTGAATGGCAACTGGGAACTGACACATGTCCTTGGAGCTGTGACTCCATCTAGTAGACAAGACATAATGCGGTTGGAGCTAGCCTCAGGTAGACACTTGCCTCTCATGACACTAACTAGCCAATCTGAAAAGCCATAGCTTGGCATCAGAAGAGGCCAGAGACAGCTGAGAGCGGTTTCAGGAGGCAATGAGAGGCGTTTTCCCATGCACTGTGTAGCAGGGAGATCTGTATGTGAAAGGTGTGTCTTTGCTCATCTGTACTTGGTCAAAGCCCAGGCTGTATTAAGGGGTCATCAGACACTAGATGGGGTGCAGATCTAGTTTCACAACCAAGTAGCATAGACAGAACGAAGCCGGAAGGGAACAGGGTAAGTAGTGACCCAAGTCACGCTGAGAACCCACAGTCAGAGGACGCTTCACTTGTGGTCCAGTCTCCTAATTGAAGCCCATGTAAGTATTGATCGTAAGCTGCAAATAGAACTGACGTAATTAAGAGCAAGCGTGATCACCAGCAGCCTTCAATCAGCCAAGCCCACCATAACCACGGAGTTCTTAGAAACCACATTCAAAGTTCCACTTCTGTCTCATCAGTGCATTGGGAATGCATGGGAACATGATTGGCCGTGAGAACGGTAGCAGTGCGAGCTCACATGGAAGAATGCCCAGTGTGCATGAAGCCCCGGATGTGCCCAGTGGACACAATGCCCATCACTCACATGATGTCGACATGCAGAAGGTTGCGTGTTTACCAGTGCATCCTCAAGGTCAGGAATCACTGACAGCTTGAGACCTCTCAGCTGAGTAAACACAAGAATTTCACCTGCTATCTTTGCCCTTTCTCTCCAAGTTAGTAAAGCCACAACCCCAGGTTTTCAGAGCACTGACTAGTAAGGAGTCTGGTTTGTTGTAATGCTTTCAACACTTGCGTGTGTGTGTGCGCGCGCATGCGTGCAAGCGTGCATGCGTGCAAGCGTGCATGCGTGCATTTGCGCATGTGTGTGCATGCATGAGTGTGCCATTTCTATATGAGACTAACCTGCCTCACTCTGAACCATTTTTATATTACATTGGAGCTATCTATGCATTCCTCTGTATTCCAGACACTCACTGCTTGGCTGAAATTTTAGTTCCCTCCAAGAAAGTACAAAATGGCACAGGAAGGAGTCATCACCTTCAGATTTACACTAAACAAGAAGAGGAGGAGCACGGGTCAGCTTCTGGAGCACCTCACTAGGCTGTGTCACAAGGCTGTCTCTGCAGCCATGACTGGACACTAACCCACAAGACCGAGAATCAATTCCAGGGTCACATTTCCACAGAGCATGATGTAGGTGATGGGTCAGGAACACCAGCTTCGTGGGGTTCCCCAGAGAAGTAAGAAATGGAATCAAAGCCTTCACCCCCTCCCTGGTAAAAGTTCAGCCAAGAGCTCCGTCACTGCCATGACATGAGGAAGACTTAACGATATGCCAGTCATTTCTCTAAGGATATGTCAGCTCTCAACCTTCTTAATTCCAGAAGATTTTCCCAGCCACTATTTGCCCACTTACCATCGCTGTTTTTGTAAAAACACACACGCAGGGAAGAACCATTTCTGTGGACCCAGAAGAAGCAGATTGTTACCAGATAGCTGCAAAAATTATTGCAATTTTTCAAAGCCCATCTCGGTAGGCAGTACGGCCAATATTGCCTTTGTTTAAACAAGATGATGCAAATCTGACGCAGATTATTAAGCCTTTGAAATGCCTAACACACATGGAAGATGCTTGCACATGAGGCACTAGAAGAGCTTTTATTGGTGACAGCTTGGCAGTTAAGCGTGTGTTCACTAACTATGGAAGCCAAAGAGAACTAGCAATATGAGTGAGCTCCAGGGGAGTTGCCACAGCATGAGCTGGGATGGACTAGTGCCGGGCTGAGCAAAGAAACTCAGGGCACACCCTTCCAACTTTCTGTTATTTACCTTCTTTGCCTTTGTGCTTTGATTTCCCACTCTCTCTGCCCTGTGTTATGTTTCCTTTTTGTAACTGGCCAAACTGAGAACTTTCCCACAGGCTACTTACCCGTGATAGATGTAAGCTGTTAGAAATAAAGAAAGCTCGTTTCAATGCTCCTGAGAAGCATCGTCTCTGCATAGGTTTTTAAGTTATTTATAATTGTCATTGTGTGTCTTTACATAGCATTCTTCAATTGACAGACATAGTCTAGTCATTCCTGGAAGAACCCTACCTAATGGATTGGCTCTTGACAAGGGAATCTGTATCATGGGGCAAGATCAATGCTGCTAGCCCACAGGTAATGTAGTCTGCAATGGAAAGTCAATGGCGAACAGAGAGCAATGGAAAATTACAAGTTAAAAAACACAATGATCTAAAGGCCAATGAAATTTACTTGACTGCCAATTTTCTGCCTTGGAGGAATAATTTCCGAGGAACCAAATTTAGCAGGAGAGATTTGAAAGGCATTGGGCGAGAAGTTCAGAATGAAATACACCAGCATGACCTCGGAAAGCTAGTCAATAATTGTGAATTTACATTTTAACTCTTCCTCATCATTACCAAAGGTGAGCGTCACAGGAAAGCTCCCTAGTCTCTATCGGAGACGTGAAATTCTGTTTATCTGCTTGCCTGCTGATGAGCCCATGAGTCAGCGCTGCAGCTACCAGAGCAGTGGGACCTATAATCTCTGCAGGGGAGAGAAACAAGACGCTTGGCAGAAGGAGCACATTTCCAGTGTTGAGTGAACCCTTTTCCCTGAGCAAAGAAATGAAGGGAGGTGGGTCACACCCTACAGCATTGATGGCAAAACTTGGTTGTTATTAATGTCGTTCCGTGAGGATGTAAGTCTTCTGTGTTACAGCATACATATTTCTGTGTTAACCAGGATAAAGACTTACTGAGTGCTAGACCCATGGGAAAACACTTTGCCTGCATCAACCCAATTCTTAGAACAATCCTGTGGGCTAGGCATTCTTATTATTGTGACTTTAAAGATGAGAAAACTGAGATCTAAAATAATTAAACATTTGCCCAAGAGGTAGAAGTCAGTTTTGAACCCATTGTCTTGGGCATTTATCTACTTCAGCTGCACTAGGGATGATTCACTGTATCGAAAGGAAGCAGAGCCCAACTCTCCCCACTGAGGAAAGCAAGGGTATGCACAGTGCTCAAGGATTCAACTCAGGAGGCCAGGAGAAGTGTGTGTGTATGTGTGTGTATGTGTATGTGTGTGTGTATGTGTGTGTATGTGTGTGTGTGTGCGTGTGTGTATGTGTGTATGTGTGTGTGTATGTGTGTGTGTATGTGTGTATGGGACTGGTTCACATTATGTTAGAGGTCAACACACAGAAACACAGGCCAGAGTAAAGCTTCCTTGTGCCTTCTGGTGTCAGAGGATGTGGTCCGTCCTGTGGCAGAGCATTAGACCTATAGGGAGCGTGGAGAATCCAAACTACACCACCCTGTATAGTGCTCTGCTCTCAGTGGACGACTGAACCTCTCCCTAAACACTTCCAGATTGGTGCATAAGATTTTCTATCACAAGAAAATAGCTTGATTGAACAACTTGAGGTCAGACATCAAAGATGCCAGCCACCCAGGGTCTCTCTCCAGTCAGCATGACCAAGCCACACGCTGCCTCTTGTGAAGCCAGGGGAAGCATCCTCCACCCTCAATGGGGAGGACATCCTGTTCTGCATCTGGCAAAAGCATAAAGTGACCTCAGATGCTTTTATGTCTGTTCTTTTGAAAATAGATGCTTCAAATGCATTTTTTCCCAAACAAACAGCAATATTCTATTGTGTACTGTATGGGAAGCTGGTCACACAGGAAGCCATGTTAGTTCCTAAACTTAGCTGATGGGCACAATTTTCCTAGTGCCTTATTTTCATTATTTCAACCATGGTTTGAACCTTCCATGGTGAAACGCTGACTCTAGAAGCGGTTCATGAGTAGGAGACAGGCTGTATTTGAGCTCTTCCTGGGGTTGCACTTTAATTGCCTCCTTCATCTTAGGGGTTCCCTCACTGCTTCTGGAATGACTCTTTGTGTCCCCCATCACCTGCCATCAGACCAGACACTGCTCTTGGCAACACTGAGAATGAGCTAAGTTACTTGGAAGAGCGTCACTTTGCTCTGTGGTCAAGGTTGTTCCATTGTCTGCTCAGGTAAGATGCATAAACAAGTGTGGATGACAGGAAAAGGCCCGGCAGAGTCTGTGCAGGCAGAGAGGCTGTGGCTTTAAGGAAAGGCCCTGGCACAGAGTCTGTGCAAGCAGAGAGGCCATGGATTTACGGAATTTCCCCTTCCAAACCTCGTTTTCACACTATTTCTATGCTGCCCGTGGCCCCTTCTTGAACGCTTTGCAGGAACAAGACACTATCAAATAATTTCCAATTGTTTGTTATTTTTCTTATTTATCCCCTATCAAAGGACTGAGAACAAACGTTTGAGACCAGATACACTCAAACCCACCACTGTTAGTAACATTGTCCTTGTTCCACACCCAATCAGTTGCAATATTTTAATCAACAGACTGTATCCTTGGCACGCAGTCACGAGGAAACGCACAGATCTCGTTAGTAATCATCAAGCCTTCAAAACCTTCATGTCAGAATTTGAGCAAGACTTAAAGCAATGTTTCCCTAACTTGGGACTTGGGACACCCCAAGAACACCTCTTGGGATCTGGTTTGAGAAATAACATATTGAAAATTAAATGCTGTCTATTGAGACGGTACTTCATGTTGACAGAATGTCAAATACTAACAGATACATCTCATGATGATGTGTCTAAATAGCTCATAGCATGAATATAAAGTCAGGTGTGCAAATGCAGGATCCGAATGCAAATGGAGCCAGGTGATCGTGGATTTCAGAGGACAGAGCCCCGATGTCACAGGACCGGCTCAGATTTGAAAGACTCTGTGGTGATGAAGCATCTGCCTCCTGACTGTTTTCTTCTGGGTGCACAGCTTTTTATTAAAGTCAGAGTTCAGATCTAAAGCATTTCTCTGGAACTAGAGAAATTCCAAATTAGAGAACTCAAGTCTCTCTGGCACGACAAGTCCTAAAGTCAAGGGTGGAAGGATTTGCTTGTCTGCACTGAGATTTCCAGGGTCCTTCACTGTTTCCCAGGGGCCTATCCTCCAAAGGATCCACTCTGCGCTTGCTCTCTTGGAAGCTTTCATGATTTTTACAAGGTGCCCGGCATTGTATTCCCATTTACTTTGCTGTTTCTCCTCCCCTTAAATGATAAATACTGGAGATCCCTATTTACTGTCAAGTGGGATACAAGACAGACAGACAGAGGCTCTGGGATACAGGACAGACAGACAGAGGCTCTGGGATATAGGACAGACAGACAGAGGCTATGGATACAAGACAGACAGACAGACAGAGGCCCTACTGGAAATTTGTCCAGTGTTGTCCTGGCATGCTGTCAGGAGGCTGGTAGTTCAAGGAGGACTCCTTGATAGAACAGCATGAACTTGATTAGTAGAGACCACCTCTGTGTGACCTGGAAAATTGAGCCATATTTTTAAAAGTAGATTTTAATCCCAAGACAGGAAGCAAGGAAGAGTCTTGGGAATTCACCAAGGAAGTAGAAAGATAACTGGAAAGTGCCGAGGAAAAACAGTGTACTGATAAGAAGCAAGCTGAACAGAGCTTCAACTCCCTGACCAGTGGAACGGAAACGGAAGTCAGATGAGAGATGGGAGTCCCACCCCCAGTACGTATTCATGGACCTCAACCACGACCTCAAACCCGGTTGTGAGCCTTGGTGATAGGCAGGTGGACGGTGAAGGAGGAGCCTTTCTTCTCAGCCTCTGTGATCCAGGTATGGTGGCCGGGGTCAGTTTCAGAGAGAAACTGTGAGACACAGCAGTCAACAGACTGGAGAATGAGATCACATGACTGTCTCAACAGACACGGAGACGGTCTCCAGTGAAGTTCAACATCCCTTCAGTTTAAAAGAACAGATGATGAAAGCTTCACACACACATATGCAAGCATGCATACATACATACATACATGACAGACATGTATATGACAAAGCTAAAGTCACCATTGTGGTAACTGTAGCAAAAACCCTGAGAGCGTTTCTTTAAAATCTGAGTGAGACAAGGGCGGTCACTCTCCGCAGTCTTTTTCACACAGTTCTGGGAATCCTAGCCAGCTGGAGATGAGGAAGGGAGAAGTTGGCTCACCTTTTATAGACACCATGATGCTTTGTTTAAAAGTCCCTAAAGACGCCAGTGGAAATCTAAAACTAATAAGTACTTTTAATAAGTTATTGAGCTAAAGAAATGAACATTTAAAAGTTAGATTTTTTATGCACCAATGATAAATGTGCTAAGAGAGGGACGGGGTAGAGGACCCTTCCTTGTTCGCTGCCCGTGAACACGTGAACTGATGCGGTCACGTGGAAATTAGTGGGGAGTTTCTCCCAAGCCTACACTCAGAGCTCCAATATGACCATGCACTGATGCTCTACGCTGTGACAAGTGTGACCTTCTCCATAAGAGGAGACCCAGGAGACCCCGAGTTTCCTCATGACAAACATGGCTGCTGAGATGCTTTGGTACACAGCAGTGGGTTCTATTGTCCTAACTGGAATTCCTCGGGCTCTGTCTTCCCCAGTGTCTAGACGCTTCATGCTGTCTAGAATAGCCCTCTCCCAAGACTCCTGATTCTAGGGTTCAGTTTCACTTCCTCTCAGTTCAGCACCCACGCCAAGGACACAGAGACTTATTGGGTGAATACCCAGGGTTCAGAGCGCCCTCCCCTCCCCTGATTTGTGGGCTGAACCACGCAGTTGACTGTAGATTTAGTTGACTAAGCAACACTAAAAGTACTCAGGGGCCAGTTGCTGGGGAAGACAGGCCCAGAGCTGGTAAATTTAAGTCTAAGGAATCTCTGGTGTTAGAAACAGAATATTTATATATAAAATATAATATATGTATATTTTATTTACTTTTTAAAGATTTATTTTATTTGTATATGTGTGTCTGTGTGCTGGAGTTTACAAGCTGCTGTGAGCTGCCAGTTGTGGGTCCTAGGGACTGAACTCAGGTCCTCTGCCGCAACAGCACACGTTCTTAACCGCTGAGTTGTCTCTGCAGTATCGATGTCCTATTTCTCACAGGAGCGACACCCAGAGGACTTCCAGGGAACACATCACAGAGACACCTGCACGCCCATGTCCGTAGCTGCACTGTTGGGGAGAGCCAACAAACCAACCAGCCTAGTTGTCCAAACAGACGAAAGGATAGGCTGTGATACACGGTACACACACAACATGGGATTTCATTCAGTCATAGGGACAGGCTGTGAAACACGGTACACACACAACATGGGATTTCATTCAGTCATAGGGACAGGCTGTGAAACATGGTACACACACAACATGGGATTTCATTCAGTCATAGGGACAGGCTGTGAAACATGGTACACACACAACATGGGATTTCATTCAGTCATAAGGGAAAGAAAGTTGTAACATTTACAGGAAACTTGATGGAACCGGAAATCATCATATTAAGTAATATAATCCAAACTTGAAAAGCTCCACGAAGTTGTCCTCTGACCACACACACACATGCACACACATGCATACACACGCACACAGTGCACACACGTGCACACATACACACATGTGCGCGCGCGCATGTACACTCACGCACATACGCACGCACACACATGCACACACACATGCAATATTAAAATTTAAAAAGAAAAAGAAAGCAGTATAATGAAACAACTTACTTTCAATATTAACCTGAAAAGTTAATTTTAAAGAATGGCAACTGTGTGAGTGAGGTGAGGAGTATGGCAACTACCTGGCATAATCATTCATTCTACAGTATCGAAAAATACCACCCTGTAACCTATCAACCTGCAAAATTATCATTTAAAGATAAGAACATTAAACTCAAAAATAAAATCTTATTATGAAAGCCCCCAAATAAATACATGAGAAAAATGAAGTCATTGTGGTTTAGGAAAGACCAAGCTGCAGCCTCCAGAACAAAGGGGAACAAGAAGCCTTGCAGCTTACAGCTGGCAGCCCTCTCTTGTTGATTTTGGCATCCCATTCTTTATTCGCTAGCAAATTAATTTGGGTAGTGATCCCTATCGTGAGTCTCCGGAACGGCTTGCAGGGCTGATTTTATTACAAGAGGCCTAATCTCTGCAGCCTGCAGCATCCCTTTGCACGGAGCCAGGGCTGGCAGAGGTGCCACCCAGTCTGCGCTAGGTCAATGACCCGGAGAAGCTAATGCCTTTTATCTGAAAGATCAACTCAGGTGAGTTCCAGCCCCCAAATCGGTCCTCTTGTCCTCAGCTTTTCAAAGTCTGCATCAGTGGAGCGAAGAACTGACCCAGAAGGAGCCTTGTCTTTGCTGCCTGACTTCTTTCTTCAGGGTCCCTGTTTTCTGGTGAATTGCTTGTTCCCAATCTGCTCAGACAGTGCCCGAGGCTCCCTGACACTTCTTCCCTCAGTAGGATAGCTCATTGCCTTCCAATCCCCTCCCTGTCAAACCGTGTGTCTATATCCCTGGGGCTTTGACTAAACCACGTATCACCAGGCAACTTGTAGGCGAATGTCACAGCTGAGGCTATCGGGGGACTACACAAGAAATGCTTGTCTTTCGTAAGCAACCCACCACCCTCCCGGATGTGACACCTTAGTCAGAAAGGACATTTGGGTACAAACAGAAACAAGGAAATGAGTTGGAACAGGCTATAAGTTAATACCGTTTGGTGATTTGAGGTTCATTCTGACAAATATCTATTCATCCCAAAATGAAAGAAATGTCCCACCCATGTGTATGTGTGTATGTGTGTGTGTTCTGACAAATATCTATTCATCCCAAAATGAAAGAAATGTCCCACCCACGTGCAGTATGGCAAAACTTTAAGTGTGTTGGGTTACTACAGGAGCACGGGTGACAGGAAGACAGTCATGTCATCCGAAAGCCCACCCCAGTATAGGTGATGGCGCACACAAGCTATATCTCGGGAGCTCCCCACCCAACTTTCAGGCAGTTCCAATGGTGAATCTTCTCTTTCCAGCAACTCTCCAGCCTCGGGAGGAGTCCTGTGAACCATGGGACTTGGTGAGCATCAAGAGCATGTCTCGTGAGCTTCCTGGAACTGTGTATTTCCTGTCTTAGGAGGGGAGGTTTCTGTTCCTAGGGCGCAGTTCCACAACAGTAGCTAAGGGGTGTCTCTGCGCATCTCCCTGCAGGTATTTTGCTGGTTGAGCAGAAATGGTTTGGACCAGCAGTTAGTGTTAGTTTACGGTTGGCATGCTGCTTCGGTGATTTCTGCTTGAAATCAAAGCAAGGAACCGAGAACTCTGTGTTGAGCCAATCAGAAATACCAAAGAGTGGAAAAGTTCATTCAAATCAAGTGTTTAAAGACAGTTAACCTCGAGATGAAGTCTAGACTTTTAAGAAAAAAGTTTTTTAAGAACTTTAAAATGGGCAGGTGACTGGGTATCATACCCACGTGCTCTCCGCAGGGGGTGATTCGGTGTCCCAAAGGTGTTGTCTGC